>NC_137263.1:51619645-51809645 GCF_053477335.1 Acartia tonsa | reverse complement strand
ATCATAGCCATTTTTAATCAGATCTAAGATCATTAACGAACTGATTAATGACCTATGGATATTGTCATCCTTGTTTGTTATTATTTACATCAATAATTATAACGTGTTTTCCATAAAAATATCTTATCTAAACAATTAATAAGAATATAGCAATTAATAAATTCAAGAATTTTCCATAACAATCCATTTTTAATATAAATATGAGAATTAATATATTTAATAATTACAATTTTTTCTTGATTATCGTAATATATGTATATTCTGACTAGAGTAACATCACAATTAAATAGGAGATATAAATTATTATTAACAAAATAAAACACAAAAATAACAAGCAAAGCATATGAAACAGCTGGCATCAACCAGATGTCCAGGTAGAGCTGGTATCAACCAGATGTCCAGGTAGAGCTGGTATCAACCAGATGTCCAGTTACAGCTGGTATCAACCAGATGTACAGGTACAGCTGGCATCAATCAGATGTCCAGGCACAGCTAGCATCCACCAGACGTACAGGTACAGTTGGCATCCACCAGATGTCCGGGTACAGCTGGCATTAACCAGATGTCCAGGTACAGCTGGTATCAGCCAGATGCCCAGGTACATCTGGCATCAACCAGATGTCTATGTACAGCTGGCATCAACCAGATGTCCAGGTACAGCTGGTATCAACCAGATGTCCAGGTACAGCTGGTATCAACCAGATGTCCAGGAACTGAGGTCACAGTAAAAGCAGATCTGGAATCAGCCAACTTCTGATCCGACTGGTACCATTTCTCACCTGAACAATAAATAAATAAATGGCCAGTTTAAAATGCTCACGAGCATTTTCCCTCCTCTTATTTTAAAATGAATTTAAATTTTTTTACATAAATTGGTAGAGAAAGTGATGGGGGGGGGGGATGTTCTTTGCTCTCTAGAAACTTTGAGAGACCATTTTTGTTTCAAAAATAGAATATCAACAAGTTTAAAATGGACTAACGGACTTTCTGGCAACGTTACTTGAATTAGGTAGCAACGCTTTTACGATTTTACCTAACTGTTATAGGCAATAATAATGTAAGATTTGAAATAGATAGGACGATTCTAAAATACCAAGACCTTTCCATAACAGATTATTCGAACAAGATTTACTCGAAACATGTCCTTTAACATTTTTATAGAACATACATTATTTTAAATTGAATATCTGAGTATATGAGTGCTTTATTTTTAAATAAATTCAAACTAACTTATTCTAACAATTTAAATGGAAATGTATTTTAGTAATTTTATATTGTAAGCTAGCTAAGTACTTGACAAGGAACTAAAGAGATAGGACAATGGCCGATAAATTGATGTACATCCCCAATGATGATACACAAAATTAACACTTCTGTAAATTATAATTATTAGTTAAAATGTTTAAACAATTAACTTAATGAAAAACCAATCAAAATTCATTAAAAGTCTCCAAAGTTGTTGATCCAACAAAAAAAATAATGACATTTTAATACTTTGGGACTAGTTTAATAAAGAACCCAATGTCCCCTTCCTTCCTGCGTACCGTGACCTTTTAATTTTGTCCATGACACTGTAATGTCAGGTCTAACATCCTAGGATAACTAAGGGGATCAATGTCTGATTATGAGTCGAGGCATTCTCCCTACGTATAGTCTTTTTAACGTCTTTAATATGACTCGGCATGGTCCTGATATGAACCCGACACAGTAGGCCAACATTTCATTATTTGGCTAATTTTGCGGTTATAAGCAGTGAGGGAGGGGACAATTGGCTGTTTATTACAATAGTCCCCATGGTTTTATGATAATGTTTTCTTATTCGTTGGCTTAACAAATTTGAGGACTGCAGTGAATTTTGATTGGTTGTTACATTAAGTTGTGTGTTCAAACGTTTCAACCATTAATTTAAATCTACAGAATGGATAATTTTGTGTATCATCATTTGGGATGTACATCAATTTATCAACCATTATCTTATCCCTTAAGATCAGAATAAATAACAAGCTTCGAAACGCCTACAAATTAACAAACCACTTCAAAAGTTTCATCATAAAATAGATTTGAGGTTCAAAAGAATTGGCTCTATATTTTTTTAAAGAGTGCTTCTATTTAAACTATTAAAATTCTAACAGGGCACAGTGTGGAAAATTACAAATTATAGGATTTCATGCGATTTATACAGTAAGCTATATAAGTTGGAAAGAATTTTAATGTAAATAATAGATTTGAAATCTGCATAAAATTTTAAGGATTTTTTTTATAAAATTCGTTTTTTGTATAATTATTTATCTAAAAGCGCAAATACAATTTAGGTTAATTAATTTTGACATCTGTGATTGGTGGGTTGAAAACAATCTGCGCTCTGATTGCAGAAGCTTAAGTTTCGTACATCATTCAACCAATTAGAGAGCTGGTAGTTTCCAATCCACCTATCCTCTTGGTCAAAATTAATTAACTTAAATTGTATTTGCGCTTTTAAATAAAGAAATATATAAAAAACGTTTTTTATAAAAAAAATCCTTAAAATTTTATGCAGATTTCAAATCTATTATATACATTAAAATTCTTTCCAACTTATATAGCTTATTTTACAGGGCTAGCTTGGTGTTTAATTTAATAAAATTTATGGTATTAATATGTAAAATTTCACTTGATTTTCAAAACTCAAATCCATATAAAAATTACTTTTATTGACTTATATATCAATATTCAATATAGTTATTTATTTAATTCAAACTAACTCTAATTTATCTTGTTTTTAATATTCTAGTTTTATATGGTTATGGCCCTGTACATCCGCTTTATTATTAGCGAAGCTACTCTATAATTCACAATGTCCGTCCGTCTTTCCGTCCGTAATTAATGAATTGGGGGAAACGTGATTTTCTCGGCTCCTATAAAAGGTAGAAAGCTGAAACTTTTTGACAACATTTTCATCATTTAGGAGCACAATTAACTATAAGACATCAATGGCGGTCGGACTGCTTTTAGCAGGTTTTAGGCTATTTTTATATTTTCCAAATTTTACCCATATCTTTGGTGTCTATGGTCCGATTTTCAAAATTTTTCAGTTAAAGATATCAAAATTAAATTTCCCGTCTTTTAAAGAAAACAACGATGACGGTCAGACTGCCTTTTTGCAGGTTTTTGGCTATTTTTATATTTTTTACATTTTTCTCCATATCTTTGGTATTTTTGGTCCCATTTTAAAACTTTTTGCATTAAATTTCCTGTCGTCTGAAGAAAACAACAATGGCAGTCAGACTGCCTTTTAACAGGTTTTTGGCTGTTTTTATATGTTTGACATAATTCCCCATATCTTTGGTATCTTTGGTCCAATTTTAAACTTTTTTGCATTAACAGTTTCAAAATATTTTTCCCATTGTTATGTGCATCTAGTATGTAATTTACTTTAACCGTCTTCATCATACAAAATAAAACAAGGTTTCGTGTCTATTTTCTCCAATAAATCTATTCTTGATTTAATAAATACACTTTAAATCTACTTGTACGTATTCCCATCCACAATTTTTGTGTTTCGCTACTTATGGATGTTGTCATCCTTGTTTTTATTTTATTTGTACAATTTTTAAGTGGGCATGTACAAGTATGAAGCACTTTTAAGATTTATTTGGAGCGTTTGTAGAAAATCATATGTAAATATTTTATTAGAATAACGTCATCAAAATTTATTTGTTAATTTCAGTTTATAAGAAGCGCAGCTACGCTATGTCTAGGTTAGGTCCAACCGTCAGATCATGAACCACCGTTTACCAAATTACTAGAACTTTCTTTAATCCTTATAATAAAGTAACAGGATGTGTGCCTTTTTGTCTTTATGTCTGTCTGTGTTTGTGTACCGAGCGATCTCGCTAACCACTGAACCGATACGGTTCTTCTTTACAGGGTAGCTTCTCATTTGTCCTGGGAAGGTTTACAATTATTTAATTTAATCTGTGTATTTGCCTATCATTGGTTATTTTTAGTGTATTTTTTATAGGCACTATAAAGACCTCCACGTTCTTGTTATATTTAACTAAATCTTTAAGGACTCTTAATAAAAACATTAAAAGTATAATAAAGTAAATAAAATTGTTTATACAATTATTTGTTTTTAATAATCGACAATTTAACGTTCCGATGGTGACAAAGGCGGATTCAGTGCAACTAAGGTTAAATTAAGGATCATGGAAAGAAAACGAAGGACACATTACAAACTTTCCCGATTTTGTATTACTTTTGAGGAACATGATTCCAGTTACGTCATATTTTTCTTTCCCGAAAAAGAAGGGGGGGGAGAAAATCTCTTCAAAAGAGATGGGGAAAACCCCCTTTTCTCCCATCTCTTTTTTCTTCCCCCCTTCCCTTTTTTTCTATCCCCCTTCCCTTTTTCGGGGAAAAAAAATATGACGTAACTGGAATCATGTTCCTCAAAAGTAATACAAAATCGGGAAAGTTTGTAATGTGTCAAAACGAAGTAGCGGGTTTTGTCGTATTTTCACAGTAGCTATTCTCCAATTTCTAAACCCTGCGGGGGACTCTAACCCTGCGGGTCATTTATTAACATTTACCTAACCTAACCCTACCTATCAAAAGCTACTGTGAAAATACGACGAAACCTGCTACTTCGTTTCCTTTCAAATATCAAAGCTTACCATCAAATTTAAGAATATTCTCCCAGCTGAAGAGAGTTGGCACTCCCTCGATCAGAACCATCTTGTGCCCATCTAAAATTAATCATATTTAGAGAAGCAGAGAAGTTAGGGGGTTAGGGGGTGTAGATCTTTGTCAAGAAGGGTGTAGAAGGATGAAGATGGTGTATCAATCCCCCAAACCCCCTAGCAAAATTATGGGACATTGATACCCCCCTCACACCCCTCCACATCCTTCTTGAAAAGATCTACGGCTCTTGATACCCCCCCCCCCCCCCCCCCGAATCCTCCTATAAAAACAGCCATGGAAGGTGTCAAGGTAAAAAAGTAAAAGACATTTCGGACACGACTATGCTGTCTGTATTAGACCCTTAGGCTCACAACCCCTTGGATTTTGATTTATGTGGGGTGTCAAAGTTTTCGACAACCCCCTGAGCACTCTACTAAAGAGAAGTGAAACTTTATGACTTAGAGTTGGGTGAGAGTGTAGGATTCTTAGGGATCTTAGGGGATAAGAACAACAAGAATTATGAAAAAAAAACATTACCCCTTAGAAAAGTTTAAAACTGAAAGTTTGTACAACAAAAGAGCCACAAAATTGAGGAGGCTAATTAATTATTTTGAGTTATAAAATATCCAATTTAACATACAAACGTTTCACCCATAAATAGATTGAAAAAAAATTACTGACAATTTTTTTTATCTTCAAAATTTTGCTCAAAAAATTCATAAAAGGAATATTTCTCTATAAAATCTAACCAGATTTAATGAAAAATGCATAGTAAGCAATTTATGTTCCAATTAATGCTGATCTTTTATTCAGCTAAAATCGTTTTTATCCAATATCATTTTTTAATTCCTGATAAAATGGAGAATTTTAAAAATCTGCAAAAATTTTATATTATAAAACTGCGCCTCAAATTTTGAACAAAAGGAGCATTTAGCATTAGAATAATACAGATTTATAATCATAAACGATTTTCCAGGGCTGCATCTAGGAGCTCTGTATTCGCAGGGAGTAAGGGAGGGGACAATGGATCGAATATTCAATTTTTTCGAGTCTCAGACTTTGGGTACTGGCTTAAAGGGAATGTACAAGAATTTAGCAGTTTCTGACTGACTTTGGGTACTTGCGCAACCAATGCCGCAACACGTGTGTTAGTTTTTGAATATCTAGCAGAAAAGTATCAATAAACTTAATTTGTTATGATGTGGCTGGTATTAACAATTTTTTCCCTCCAGAAAATATCATTTCATAGATAAAAACTTTATTGTGATATTTATTTAATAACCATTCTAAGAACCCAATTAAATTTTGGGTTATTGGGCGATGGGTTGAATGGGTTCCAGGGAGATTTTTATAGTTATTAATTACAGAATGATTATGTCAGTCTGATGTGCTTGTAATCTAATTTTCTAATGAATGATTTTTTCTTGGAACTCTTTTCTTATTTAAAAGTTTTCTGCCTCTCCCTTTACAATTTCCTTCATATTTTCCGGATTATTCTGGATTTCATAGTCTTTCAGCAATAACTCTTAAATTGAATTAATTGCCCATTGTCCCCTCCCTTACTCCCTGCTGTATTCGAATGAGTAAGGAGAGTAGGAAGATAGCTTTAACCCAAAACTAAATATGAAAATTAAATAGCCTAAAACCATCCATAGACCTATAAAAAGCTTCCATAAAATGGAGAACTCAATCGGTTCAGTAGTTAACGAAATCTTAATCTACAGACAAAAAACCTTACTACTTTATATAATAACAAGCGGCTTCGCCCCTAGCCTCTAGGGGCTTAGCTAAGTCAACCCTCCTATATAGAATTTGTTAAAAAAAGGCACTGCTACAGGCTACCTAGTGCTACAGCCTACCTAAAAAAAATGGGGTTGGAGATTTTTTGTTTTTTTGTGAAATGCGGGTGTCCCACTCCCCCCCAAAAAAGCCTAAAACCACCACAGGACCAGTAGGTATATTCCATGAAGAGTAGAATCCAATCGGTTCAGTGGTTAACGAGATCTTAAGGGACGGACGGACAGACGGACAGACATCATTCTACTTTGTATTATAGATATTAAGCATCTTTAAATTTAACTTGCCTGTTCTGAACAAAAGTTTTGACAATTCTGTCCATTTCTGAGTCTTGAACGAAAGAAATCTTGCTTTCTGGCCTAAAATAAGAAAAGCTACAAAAAAGTTTCAAATACAAATAAAACTTAAGGGCATTATATGATAGGAAATTTAAACATGAGAATTTTTTCTAAGAAATATTAGTAAACCATAGCCTTTTTAAGTTTCATTTATAAAATCAATTTTGAGGTTGTTCTTTAGTGTTCTTTAAATGAAAAGCTCAATTTATGAGAGAGGGTGAGAGGGTAGTGGTGAGATTTCAAATTATTCTAACCCCTCCCCTCTCTATCCTTTGAAAATTTGATTAAAAAAGGATAACATTGCAAAGGCTACGCCACAAGACAAATGGATGTAAGGACTTTCTTGTAAAGATTATAAAGTTGTTACTCTTTCTAAATCATACTATACTGTTATAGAAATCCTAATGCAAAGTTTGAAATCGATAGGACAACCATTAAGGACGGACGAACGGATGGTTTGGCCCTAATTATAGAAAAGCTTCGTTTTTACAAACCTGTGAGTGCTCCCCCAGTCACCAGAACTCCGGACTGTCCATTAATCTCTGTGACAAGACAGGCATGGCCATAGCTCGGCTCTGGGAGAGGCTTTCCAAGACTCTGCTTTCCAGTTGCCAGGTTTATCAACTAAAATTTAACATAAGGGATCATGTAAAATAAACGAAGTAGCGGGTTTCGTATTTGCACAGTAGCTTTTCTTCTATTTCTAGCGCTGCGAGGGGCTCTTACCCTAATGGGCAATTTCCCTAACCCTGCGGGGTAATCATTAACTAACATTAACCTAACCTAACCAAAATCAGCCTATCAAAAGCTACTGTGAAAATATGACGAAACTCGCTACTTTCTTTCGATGATCCAACATAAGCATATATATTTAGTCAGATTTGATTGTTAAGGGTATTGGGATCATACAAGGGAGTTGTAAGAATATAGAAATGTTTGACAGGATATCACTAATCGCAGGACCAACATGGCTTTCCTTTTCAGTGAAGCTTTTTATAGGTCCAAGAAAGGTTTAAAACTAATTTGAGTGAGGATACCTCCACTCTAAAAAAATATATTACGTCTAGAAAAAAATACCTCCCCTCCCCTTTCCGCAAGTGCCCCTAAAGGCCTCTGAGGGGGGGGGGGGATAAGTTGCTAGTAGATAGATAGATGATTTTTGATAATAGAAGTACAGTAACTTACAGAGTAACTTTGCTGCAAAATATGTAAACGTTTTTTTTCAGTATGGCTTCGAAACCGACTAACATCCGGTTGATAAGAACTGATTCTCATCCACAAAGAAAAATCATGTATCGTAGCTTATTATATCCAGTTTTCTACGAATATAAAAATGTACAACCATAATAATAAAACCAGTTTTGTTTGTCCATGTAATCGGCAACTCGGGCCTAACAAAACTGGTTTTTATCTTAAAATTAAACATTTGCGGAAAGCTGTTTATAATACTATGTGATAAACTAGCGGCTTCGCCCCTAGCCTCTAGGGGCTTTGCCCCAAGAGGTGATAAAAAAAAAATTAAGGTGAAAATCGTAAAGGACCATGGAAATCTCCTTCAAAAAAAGGACCAAGGAAATCTTCTACAAAAAAAATAAAGGACCAAGGAAATCTTCAGCAAAAAAAAAAAAAAAAAAAAATGGGGGGGAATTTTTTGTTTTTTTTGGGGGGGTTAAGAAAATAGCTTAAAACCACCACAGGACCAATAGGTAGATACCCTGAAGAGTAGAATCCGATCGGTTCAGTGGTTACCGAGATCTTAAGGGACGTACATACAGACGGTCAGACGGACAGACATCGTTCTACTTTGTATTATAGATAACTATTGAATACCTCTGTAGAATCCAGCGGACCTCTACCTCCCCAGCCACCCAGCACCATAACTGTAGTTTCATTCACTATAAACAAAAAATAATTGTTAATCAAATAGAAAATATTATAAAGTCATAACTGAAATTCTCTAAACTCTCTGCCTCCTTCCACTGCTGTATAAAAACTACTTTTAAAAAGGTTTGAAGTGTTTTTTTTTTGAAGAAAAAACCCTATACGGTGGCTCCTCATACAGTAGCGTGCACAGTGTTTTGCCAGCCCCCTTACGATTTTTTTATGTACCCTTCCCCACTAAACCAACACCGAGAGGGTAGTATTATAGACCACAACAGGGGTGTTATATATGAGAGTCAGGTGGGTGTTTTAACACATTATACATACTCAACTTTTTCATAAGTCCAAAAAGCTGTTTTTGATTGGTATTGACGAGCGAAGCGAGCAAATTTTTTTAAATTGTCATCCCTTTTGTGAGTTATAGGGGTGTGTAACAAGGAATGTAGACAATATATCTATAGAGATGTTACGCATATAAAATTAGGTTTAAGTAACATGGATCTAAAGGGATAAGACAATATCCGATAAATTGATGTATATCCCCAATGATGATACATCAAATTATTGCTTATGTTCAGTGGTTGAAACGTTTCGACACTCAACTTAATTAACCAACCAAAAAAATTGAATATAAGTTCCCATGGTTGGTGAGCCAACAAATAAGCAAACGTTGTTATAAAACTTTGAGGACTAGTGTAATAAAAAAGCTCAATGTCCCCTCTCTACCTTGAGTATTGCGTAGAAAATACAAAAAGAAGAAAATTATAAATTTGAAAATGTATCTCTCTATAAATATTTTATTAGTTATTTATCGCATCATATTATAGACATCTTTCCGCGGATATTGAAATATCAAACTATAAGTTTAAAACCAGTTTTGTTAGCCCCGAGGGCCCAAAGGCCCGGGCCAATGCAACTGGTATCAATTCATTATTTTTATTTTATTATTCGTGTAAAATTGTGTGTTATACGATGCTATATATGTTTTTTTCAGTATGGCTAAGAACCAGTTATAATCCAGTGGATATTAATCGGTTTCGAAGCCATAGCGTAAAAGACATTGTTAAATGTTTGTGTATTTAAAGTTTACAACTATAAATAAAAACATAAATGTCACATCATGAAATTGAAAGTAAATCAATTTTCTAGTTCTATTGATACCAGGAAAAACCGGATTTAAAGGAAGCCTGCAAAAAATACACCACTTTAACTGCTGAGAGACTGACACAAATAGAACCAATAGCCAAAATTTGAAGTCTCCAGTTTCAGTAAAGAAAAGTTATAAGCATTTTAAAATGACATTTTAGGTATATGAAAATTTTAAAATGTTTTCACACCTCTTGATAGAAATTTAGAAATTAAATTAGTCGCCTAGAAGCAAAATTAAAACCTTATTTTCAGCAAAAAGTTAGATTGCCTGTAACTGAATACATTTTTAAAATAAAGACAACAATTTTCATAGTCAAATTCATAAAAAATAACCTGGAACAGCGCAGAAGCTGTGACGTGGCTGTGACAGACGAAGATCTTTCCTCAGGATCCACTTCTCCGTCTCTGTATCATATATTTCCAGAGCTCCTGCTGGTGAAGCAGCTTATAGTGCGCTCTAATAAAAAATGACGTAATACAATTCAAATGACCAATGATAGGCCAGTATACATTTTACCATTGGTAAATTACAATGAATACTGGCCTATCATTGGTCATTTGTATTTTATGTCGTATTTTTTTTATTAGGAACTATAATCTGCTTCCCTGTTGGATCCGAGTCATCTGTAGTACCTCCGACAACCACCATAGTGCCTCCGATCTCCACACTTGCTGCTTGGGATCTTTCATACTAAAATTGATATAGAGTCAGGGATCTAAAGGGATAAGACAATGGCTGATAAATTGATGTTCATCCACAATGAGGATACACAAAATTACCTCTTCTCTAGATTTAAAATTAGTGGTTGAAACGTTTGAAAAAACTCAACTTAATTAACCAACCAATCAAAATTCATGTCTCAAAAGTTGCTGAGCCAGCGAATGAGAAAATGTTATCAAAATTTTTTTTGGGGACTAGTGTAATAACAGCCCATTGTCCCCTCTCTCTCTACGTAGATAGTTTTATAGATTCTCGCATACATTGATAATATGCACTTCCAGCTAGCTGGCTAATATAACGATAACCCCCATCCACCTCCTATACCACATTCCCTCCCATCCTACTGAAGGAACAAATTGACCAATAATGGAGGACCATTGTAGCAACCTAAATTGACGACTATTTATAAACTTGCCCTGTCATTCTAAGATACCATTTCATAATCATGTTTATTAAATATCATCTGTATAACATCAACACATGTCATTATCAAATTGTGTTATAGGCTTCTTTTTAAAAGCGAAGCTTTTCTATAATTAGGGTCGGTTTGTACGTCCGTCCGTGACAGATAGCTTTTTTTCGTTAATTTAGGCATGTTTGAATTGTCCTATCGATTTCAAACTTTGCATGGAGATTGTAGTACTTAGGTACGACTTAGAAAGCGTAGCAACTCTATAATCATTACCAGAATGTCCGTACGTCCATTTTAAACATGATGATTATTCTACTTTTTTAACAACTATTTTTTATGTGATCTAATTATCCGATTGATCTGATTTTTGGTATATTGTTTCCTGGGACAAAAAAGTTTAATTTTATAAGCGAAGCAACTCTATGATCAAGTCCAAAAATTGTAAGTGTTTCCATAAACATTATCCTGTATCAAGCAGTTTTTCAACAAATTTACTTACAATTTTGCTTCGACTCTACTACATTTATATTCTGCTTATTCAGTTCTGACACTATACAAGTATTAATGTCCGTTTGTCCTACAATTTTAGTGCTTCACTTTTATGGATGTTGTCATCCTTGTTTTTATAGTTTTGGCCAGGGAGGGACGGGACATTGGACTGTAAATTATTGTGTTAACCAAAGTATGTAAACATGTTATCTTATTTATTGGCACAAAATTTAGGGTACTCTTATTGAATTCTAATTGGTTAGTTCCAACAATTTAACCAATAATTTTAATTTACAGAAGGGTTACTTTTCTTTATCAAAATTGGGGATGTACAACAATTTATCGTTCATTGTCTTATCCCTTAAGATCCCTAAGATTTGACGGATTTTCTTTTTTTTTAAAGTGCAATCATTCTTATGCCAACAAATATGATTTATTTATACAGAAGTCTCGCCGCGAATAATTGATAAAAGGAGGGCTCGGCAGCCGCGCGTCAGCCAGGAAAGGAGTGCTCGGCAGTCGCGCGTCAGCCAGGAAAATCAACCATTTACAATTTCAAAAATCAGCTGAAACTCGGAACCTGACCAAAATATGGCAATTCCAATCTTTAACAAAATTGTCAAAGCATCTAAACATGTTTAAATTTGAGGCTTAGTCGCGGCTGAAGCGCGACTGCCGAGCCCTGAATAAAAGTTACCATAAGGCTGTCAGTTTGTCTCCATTTGTTAGCTGTCAAATCCAGGATTGAACACTCTGTGTGACGACAAAATATAACCTATCAAAAAGAAAAATTGGTAAAGTCCTTTCATTCGCTGGTAGACCATGTAATCACCCTACCAAGGACGTACAAAGGGGTGGGGTGTGGGTGGCGAACCCATCCCCTAAACATATTTGCAGGAGGGGTGGGGCTGGTGGTGCCGTAAGCATTCCAAAATTTTTGGAATCATATAAGATTTTTTACAAACCAGGTAACTTTATGACATCTCACACAAAAAATATGAATATCATCCCCTTAAAAAAAGAAGCTTTGGCTTCCTTGCAACCTACACAATTATTCTATCCTTTACATAACTTTTACATGAATTCTAAGTTGTGGAGGATGTGGAAGGTCTACTTTCGAAAAAAAGGGTACTCTCTCATTTTTGTAATTAAAGATCTTTTATAAGGAAAATTTATCTTTTCAGATTAATTGATTAAACAATGTCAAATTTGATACAAAAATCAATAAGTTAATCAAAATATAAATGATTTGGTATTTTCTTAATATCAAATTTGGCTTATAATTTATGATATACTTTGTTTGAAAAAATTCTTAATATTTTTAATCATTTGCGTAAATAAGGGATGTAAGAGGGTGAGAGGGACACTTAAAATGGCTTAAGCGTTTTCTTTAAGTTTGATAACTAAGAACATCTCTAAGAACGCACCGGCCCTTTTGTGCTATTTTTTTGCCGCAGAATAAAAAATCTTTCTCTAAATAGTATTTTATAAATAATTACTAAACAAGGATGACAACATCCATAAGTAGCGAAGCATAAAAATCATGGATAGGAATACAGACAACGGATTTAGAGCGTATTTGTTAAAATCCAGAATATTGAAGAAAAAACCCTTCTATCTCTTTTAGGAGTCGAGACAATTACGTTTCCTTAAAAATGTTTCGGACATACGGACAGACTGACAGACAGATTCTTCGAATTATAGAGTTGCATCGCTAATAAAAATTTTTATTTACCCCTAGATCTGAATATTCTGCGAGTCCAGAAACATCCCCCAGAAATCTTGACTGTTGGCTAGGTACATCACTAACACAGTTGTTTTTGTAGAATTTGGAAAATTAGAATTTGTACAAGGATGACAACATCCATAAAAGCGAAGCTTTAAAATCAAAAGGAAGAACAAACAATAACTCTGGTAGAGTGTCAGAACTTAATAAGCCGATCATTAATTTGTAAGTTTAACAAAATAGTACAAAATTTTGTTGCCAAATTTTTTAAATACAGGATGCAGTAAAAGTACATACTTTCATTTTTAGGATTTAATTATAGAGATGCCTCGCTTACAATACTTGTATTATAATACTAGGACAATATGATACAATGTTAAAAGCGAAGAATCTCAATGACCAATTCCTAAAAATTTAAGTATGTCCTTTAACAGTAAAAGTTTTGCAACAATTTTACAAACAATTTTGTTAATACTTATAAATTTATATTCTGATAATTATTTTCTGGCAATCTGTAAGTGTCAACTTTCGTTTGTCCTACTATTTGATTTAAGAGCTTCCCTTTTATGGAAGTTGTCATCTTTGTTTAAAAGAAATACACGTGTTATTGTATAAAGTAAGATAATTGTTATACTATGCAGAATTTGGCTATAGTCCCTTTCGTGGCAACGTCCCTTAAGGGGCGATTCATTGCCCCGCAGGGGCTAGAAATAGGAGAAAAGCTACTGTGAAAATACGAAGAAACGCTCCTTAAGGGACGTTGTTATGAAAGGGACCATACCCCAGAAGTTTATATAGAAAACTTTTTGCCTTTCATAGTTTTTTTTCCTGTGTAGTAAACTTTTGTCTACTTTTCTAAACAAGACTGAAAACTTATAATATACAGAAACAAAGGACCAGAATTCTGACAAACAATTCTAAGTGAAAACATCCACACAACCCACTTCCTTCTTTCCTCCCTTATTCCCACTTCACAGCACAAGATTTTGCGCGAACATTGCGCCACAAAAAAAACATCAAAATTTTCAGCAATTTCTAAATAATTAATTTGCTGCATTATTTCTCCTGATAACATAGAAAGGTTGTGAAGGTTTTTTGTCTGTGCCGAAGGATTTGGTTAACCGCTGGACCGATTTGGTTCTCCATTACAATGTAGCTTCTCATATGTCTAATCCTTATGATAAAATAAAAGGATCTCTGTCTGTGTGTCTGCCTGACCACTGAACAGATACGGTTCTCCATTAAAGTGTTGCTTCTTATAGGTTCTGGGTAGATTTATATATACTAATAAAGATGAATAAAGTAATTTTAGGACAATAAAATGTAAAAGTGTTGATACAAAATTTAACATATCCAAATTCTACAATTAAGTTAAACAACTTTATAAGATATCCTTAATTGGGCATAAATTTGTTGCAAAATTGCTTAAATACAGGATGCAGTAAAGGGACATACTTTAATTTTTAGGATTTGATTATAAAGATACCTCGCTTATAATTTTGTATTTTGTTGTTCTAGGAATCATTATTCCAAAAATCAGATGAATAGAAAAATTATACCATGCAAAAAGTTGTTGTAAAAAATTAAAAATTAGCAAAAATCCAAATTCTACAATTAAGTTAAAAACCTTAATACACCAGAACAGATACCAGCATGAGATATAGCTTCCGTACTTTGTAGCTCCTAATTAACTCATTTTTGCTTATTTTATTCATAATGAATGAAAGTAATATTGTAGCAGACAGTCTTCTTTGAAAAAAAAGCTGTGCGCCACCAGGGAGTAAGGGAGGGGACAATGGGCAATTAATTCAATTTAAGAGTTTTTGAAGAAAGGCCATGAAAACCAGAATCATCCCGAAAATATGGTGGAAATTGTAAAGTGATTGTTGATTAAATCTAGAAAACCATAAACTAAGAAAAAAGTTCCAAGAAAAAAAGCAATCATTTGAAAATAAGATTACCAGTATTACAGACTGACATAACCATTCTGTAATTAATTACTAGAAATATCTCCCTGGATCTCTTCAGATGACAGGGAAAGAGAAAAGAGATTTGGGGGCAAGTGATGTGAACACGGAAAGAAGGGGCAGGCAGGCGTGTAGCTGGATGGGCAAGTATATGACTTGCACGCCTTCCTGCCCCTTTTATCCTGTTTATTTCTCCCACCTCCCTTCTCCATTTCCCTTTCTCGTCTACTTTAAAAAAGGAGGTGGGGATGAAGGGAGTGAAATATAGTATGGGAGGGGGGCCGTGTATTTATATTTGAACTACTCTTTGTCTGCAAAACTATATATATTCAAAACTAACATAGCGAGTAACGGCATTTCTTGCGCAAGTCCCCAAACTCAGTCAGAAACTGCTAAATTCTTGCACATTCCCTTTAAGCCAGTCCCCAAAGTCTGAGACTCCTAAAGATTGAATATTCGATCCATTGTCCCCTCCCTTACTCCCTGGTGCACCACACAATAACAATGTCCTTGTATTAAATTAGAATATGTTTAAGTAATTCATAAACATAACTTTGTATGATCTCTTGTGTATGTGTTATCTTCCCCCAAATTGTTTAAAGGGGAGTAATTTATTTTATCACATTTAATGTAAGAATGTTGCTATTATCACATTCAAAATAAATGCTGTAATAAGCTTTAAAATATTTAAACACTAGTCTCTCATTGGACACAAAATGACGTCCAATAAGAAAAAGGAATAAAAATATTGGAAAGAAAATTATTTTATTTCAAAATTAATTCGTGGCATTTTGGAATAAAAAATATAAGGGAAAGAAAATTATTTATTTCAAATTTATTTCTGGTCTTGAAATAATATTCATTATTTTATTTTAATTCGAGTGTCAACCAATAAGAAATAGGCATGCTGTTTTAAAAGTTTGGAATAAAAATTATTATTTTTTGTCAATTCCTTTTTTCAGAGTATAAAATGAGAATAAATTTTCCAACATCATTATTGATTTCTAATTTAACATTTCATACAGTGGGTAATATTTATTTCAACATTTTTTGTCATTCAAAATCAAATGTCACAAAAATAATAATATTTAACATAAAAAAGAAATTTTTAAAATAATTTTGTTTTCTTTATTTGTTGAAGATTTAAGCCCAAGCTTTTTCTGAGGGGGAGACCCCCCTCAACCCCCCCTCCCCTGAGGGGGGAAACCCCCCTCGACCCCCCCCCTGACGCTCTCTTCTTTAAATCTTTCATTATTTCTGTAATTTATTCTAACTATCTTATAAATTTCAAAACATGAGATAAAAAGGAAATAATTTGCTGTACATTATTAAAAATTATTTAAAAATTGTAAAAAAAATTCCAACATGATTTTTAATTTTAAATACAAGAATATTTTTTCCCATATGATATTTTAAATTTAAATACAGGAATAATTTTGTACTGTGGAATTGAAGAAATAAATGCTGTACATTAGAGTGGCTTGATTTTCAATTATTTTTTAATTTTAAATGTGCTACATACACTTTCTGTCTGAACATCATATAAGAGACCAAAAAATGAAAAGAAAATATTTTGAATAATGGGGAGGCTCGCTGATGCATGTAAACTTTTAGAAAGACACTTGAAGGGAGAATTTTTTTTTTTTTTTTGGGGGGGGGGCAATTATTTTTCTTTCAAAGTATAGCTTTATGCACCTTCCCAATTTTGTCTTGAAGAGTAGAATAAGAATAAAAAATCTGTTTTTAAAACTATTGATCCTAGCAAGAAAAATCCATAAATAAATTTAAAAACCAAGAGATTTTACATTTAATTTAAGATTTTTCATGCTTGGATGAATATTTTTTAAAACCAATTTGATATTCTTATATTAATCAACAAGACAAATTCAAAAAGATGCATAAAGCAATACTTTGAAAGAAAAAAAGTTGCACCTCCAGAATAAACTTCTAAAATTTTTAATGCATGGAAACACCTTCCCCCCATTTCCCCTCGTGGACAAAATCAATTTTTTATATTTAGGTTTCTTATATGACATTTAAACTGTAGATGTTGATTACAAATTCAATGTCCAAAATTGATCCACTCTACTGTACATTGTTATAATTTAATATTTGATGTGGGTATAAACATTAGACATAGATGTTCAATCTGACCCCATTTTTTTCTTAAAAAGAAACCTTTGTTCACTTTTTGTTGTATGTGAAATACAGCCCTATAGGCAACATTATTTGCAACTAAATTTTGCAATGATATAATTTTTAGAAAGATAACTTTATTATAAGAAATTAAATTATTTATAACTAACTTATTATATGTTGTGTCATACGCTTCACATTATATGATGGAAGAAATATTTTCTTCAAATATTTCACCCAAGGAAAGCTTTAACCTAAGATATTCAACAATTTATAGCTGATACATAATGTAAACAAAATTCCCTTGTGCTGTCTCTAGGTTATCTCTATTGTATAAATGAACGTACAAAAGAGGAGGAGAGAGAGAAGGAAATAGACAGAAAAGTGAGGGAGGGGGGAGGGGGAAGAAATATAGAGAAAAATAGACAGAGATATTTATTGTTCACCCTTAGATGATGTAAATTTTTTGATAGACTTTTTTGAATTTAAGAAAAAGATAGAGAATGAGACAAAACCAAGTATCATATTTTATTAATATTGCTTATACAAGAAAGGTCATTCAAAATTATTTCACCAATATTAAGGTCAAGTGACAAAAATTTAAATTTCCAGCTACTTCGCCCCCAGAGGGGGCAATAGTAGAAGGAAAATTCAAATTTTGATCACATGACCAAAATTGTTGAAATAATTTTAATATCCTTTCTAGCATTCACAATATTATGAAAATATGATAAATAACTATTCTCGTATTCATTCGAATCCGGTGGACAGGAACCGGTTCTCAGCAATACGAAAAAACTATGTCTAGCATCAAATTATATCCAGTTTTCTACGAATATAGAAATGTACAATCATAAGATTAAAACCAGTTTTTTTTAGCCGGTGCCTCCGGCACCTCGGGGTTAAAAAAACTAGTTTTAATCTTATAATTGTACATTCTATATCCGCGGAAAGCCGTTTATAATACGATGCGAGAAATAACTATTCTCGTATTTATTCGAATCCGGTGGATAGGAACCAGTTCTCATCCATACCAAAAAAACTATGTCTAGCATCGTATTTTATCCAGCTTTCTACGAATATAGAAATGTACAATCATGAGATTAAAACCAGTTTTTTTAGCCGGCGCCTTCGGCACCTCGGGGCTAAAAAAACTAGTTTTAATCTCATAATTGTACTTTCTATATCCGCGGAAAGCCTTTTATAATACGATGCGAGAAATAACTATTCTCGTATTCATTCGAATCCGATGGATGGGAACCGGTTCTCATGAATACGAAAAAACTATGTCTAGCATCGTATTATACCCAGTTTTCTACGAATATAGAAATGTACAATCATAAGATTAAAACCAGTTTTTTTAGCCCGTGCCTCCGGCACCTCGGGGCTAAAAAAACTAGTTTTAATCTCATAATTGTACATTCTATATCCGCGGAAAGCCGTTTATAATACGATGCGAGAAATAACTATTCTCGTATTCATTTGAATCCGGTGGATAGGAACCGGTTCTCATGAATACGAAAAAACTATGTCTAGCATCGTATTATATCCAGTTTTCTACGAATATAGAAATGTACAATCATAGTTTTAATCTTATAATTGTACATTCTATATCCGCGGAAAGCCGTTTATAATACGATACGAGAAATAACTATTATCATATTAAACCCATCCTTATTATGTAGATATTGAATTTAGTATTGTTTTGCTTGTGTATAAATAAACTTGTATAAAGAACCTCTGTGTTATTGGGGATTGAAGCGAAGCTTCTCTACAGTTACAAAAATTTAATAAGAAAAGTGAGTTTCCTTGTAGCTAGGTCCATAACCTCCCAAAACTAGTCCATATCTAAATAAAAGATACCAAATTTATATCATAAGATTTTTATTATAATTTTTGTTGTTGATGGACATCTACTATGTAAATAGGCAGGGATCTCATAGGATAAGATAATGGCCGATGAATTGATGTACATCACCATATTAGGATAACTAAGGGGAGCCAAATCTCTCCTTTTCCACTCAAATACCTGGGGTATTAGGTTAAGTAACACCTAGTTGCACGACCTTTGTCTAAGAAGTTCTAACTGTGCATGGTAATGAGTTGGGCTAAGGCATTTTCCATTCGCAAACTGTTTGTGTCGCGCACCTGGCATAAACAACCGTAGGAACCATTTCAACGTCTTTAGTTATGACTTGGCGTCGGACCAGGATTTGAACCTGTCCGACAACGAGCAACATTTGAGCCATGCTCGCGGATTTTTTTATGTAACTTAATTTTGTTTACCTGGAACTGAAAGATTGAACTATTGTGGGAACACCAAGAACAAAATCACTGGACATGTTTACCTGGAACTGAAAGATTGAACTATTGTGGGAACACCAAGAACAAAATCACTGGACATGTTTACCTGGAACTGAAAGATTGAACTATTGTGGGAACACCAAGAAAAAAATCACTCGACATGTTTACCTGGAACTGAAAGATTGAACTATTGTGGGAACACCAAGAACAAAATCACTGGACATGTTTACCTGGAACTGAAAGATTGGACTATTGTGGGAACACCAAGAACAAAATCACTGGACATGTTTACCTGGAACTGAAAGATTGGACTATTGTGGGAACACCAAGAACAAAATCACTGGACATGTTTACCTGGAACTGAAAGATTGGACTATTGTGGGAACACCAAGAACAAAATCACTGGACATGTTTACCTGGAACTGAAAGATTGAACTATTGTGGGAACACCAAGAACAAAATCACTGGACATGTTTACCTGGAACTGAAAGATTGGACTATTGTGGGAACACCAAGAACAAAATCACTGGACATGTTTACCTGGAACTGAAAGATTGAACTATTGTCGGAACACCAACAACAAAATCACTGGACATGTTTACCTGGAACTGAAAGATTGAACTATTGTTGGAACACCAAGAACAAAATCACTGGACATGTTTAACAGGAGGAACAAATTTATAAACATGGTATATATTTCATTCATTTTAATTTTGATGTATTTTTTCTGAAAGAATGGATTTAAAGAAATATTTTTAAAATCTACTCCTTCAAATTTTGAATTATCGTACGCTTTTCTTATTAGTTTTGCTTATCTAGTTTCTAGAGTTCAGATTCTCAATAACAAAAAAAAATATTTGAAGAATAAAATCACATTGCCTATGATTTTATTGGCTGTTATTTGAGATAGACAGCTGAAATTTTAGCGTAGATTGGTCTATTGAACACAATACTACAAAGACATAAAAACTTATTTTTATATTAAAGGTTGGTGAGTTTTTTCTTTAATTTTCATGTGTTAACAAAACTCACTTTATTCGGTGGTCAATTCATGAATTGGGCTTCGCTACTTAAGAATTTTGTCATCCTTGTTTCAGTAGCTATGCATGCGGAAGTAACTCTGTCGGCTTGGTCAACTTTATTGTCCAAAACTTATCAAATGCTGGTATCTAAAAGGATGGACAATGGCCGATAAATTTATGTACATTTCAATTGATGATACATAAAATTACCCCTTTTGTATATCTATAATACAAAGTAGAACGATGTTTGTTTGTCTGTCTGTCTGTTTGTTTGTAGCGAAGGATCTCGCTAACCGCTGAACCGATCGGGTTCTCCTTTACAGGGTAGCTTCTCATAGGTCCCAGGAAGGTTTATAACTATTTTTTTTTTGGGGGAGGGGGGGGGTGTGACTCCCCTAACCCCCAAAAAAATGAAAAATCCCCCCCCCAAAAAAATTTTTTTTTTTTAAATTTTCTTTAAAATCTAAAACACGTAAAATTAGTTTGATAAAACCTCTTGGGGCAAAAGCCCCTAGAGGCTAGGGGCGAAGCTGCTAGTTATAATTATAATCAAAACGTTTAAACAATCAATAAATGAACCAACCAATAAAATTCTCTAAGTTTGTTAAGCAAACGAATAAGAAAAAGTTATCATAAAAATTTGGGGACTAATGTAATAAACAGTCCAATGTCCCCTCCCTCCCTGTATCAAATGTTTAACTGTTGAGTATAAATATCAAACTGAGAAGTAAAGCATGAATATTAAGGACTTAATTCTGGGGTGCTAGGACATACGCAGGAGTGACAAATGTCGGAGTGAACATTTTCCCTAATATCTAAAACCATCTTATAGGTCTTTAAAATGCCTAATCCCTGCGGGG
This sequence comes from Acartia tonsa, assembly GCF_053477335.1. Taxonomy (NCBI): domain Eukaryota; kingdom Metazoa; phylum Arthropoda; class Copepoda; order Calanoida; family Acartiidae; genus Acartia; species Acartia tonsa. Next base: position 51,788,181 of record NC_137263.1, on the reverse strand, counting down.
TGCTTATTTGTATATTCATATAACCTAACATGTATAAAAATACTTAATCAAATGAATATTTTAGACACTACTGGGTTTGTCAGCTATGACGTTTGTCAGTCCTGCGTTTGTCCTATAACCTATTCTGGTTACACTAGCAGCAAGTTGCCAATTCAGATCATATATGTCCACACTGCACTCAGTGCTCGTTGCCTTAGATATAGTGTATTCTTGCATAACTTTGCCAGATTTTTTAAAGCGAAGCTTTTCTATAATTAGAATGGGTCCGTCCGTCCTAAACGGTTAGCTCTTTTAGACATCTTGTAATTACACTATCAATTTTAAACTTTGCATGATGATTTCTTATAACAGTTAGATTATTCTGCTTATTCTGTTCTGACTCTCTACAAGTGTTAATGTTCGCCAATTTATAGCAAATTCATTGAAATAGTCCTTTCTTATCTAAAAAAAGCGTTACATAGATTTCAAAATTTAAGACAATTTAAGTTGCGCTTATAAATAGGAACCAGTGCAACTTACCTCTTAATACTATGAAACATGACAGAGACCCTAACAAAACGCCAGAGATTTTAATGAGCAGAAATTAGACCAGAAAACTGTGTGTGCGAATGGGGCGTTTGTCCATAGTTAGGTATGGAGACCGCTCTTCTATGAGTACTACTAAAACCTAATTTTAATGCAATACACATAGACATTCTCATCGTCGGTTCGTTTGTTTAGAATGCTTAACCCTCTATTCCCACAAGTATAATACGAATTTGGTTGAGCTGGTGGAAGCTCAACAAAAGACCCACGCGAAGTATTATGTTGCTTTAACCTAAGAATAAATGGTTGGTTTTGATATTCGATCAGAATTATATAAGTATATTAAGTATTAAGGAAGGAAAATGTTTTTATAAAGTGTATTTATATTACAAGTGCATAAGTTAAGTATGAAAATATTTACAGGATAAGTGTTAAAATTATAAGTAGAGTAGGACAGAAAAGTGCCCTAAGTCCCAAGCAGTGAATTGTGCTAAGTGTTAGAGTTCTAACATAAGGCCTGAGCTCAATTCATGCTAAGTACTAAGGGGCCTAAATTTAAACTACAATGCATGCCAAACAACTAAGTCATTACCTTTTAAAGCCAGAAAGAGAAGTTGATGGTAGGAGAGTTAATAAATAACTGAATAAATTCAAGAGGTACATGCTATAACATTAGCTCTGGACCAGGACTTTAGTGTTTGTCTGTGCAATTAAATATCTGTGTGTTAATATGTGACGTAAATCAGGCATGGTTGTAGGCATACATATTTGAACTGGTTGTTTATATGATTACATTAACTATAAACATAATATCTTTAATAAACGTATACTATTAGCAAATCACATACAGATTACCATGAATAGGCTAGCGTTACCCATATATGGTGTTATATAGGTAAAGATAGGCCTATGAATGCATAAATTGATACAAATAATGCCTTGGGCCTAGCTAAAGTAATTGTGTCTTGCCCCTGAGTGCTACTAGATAATTGCAGGGCACGTGTCAATCAAAGGTTCATAATATGATCTATAAAGTGTTGACTTTATATCAAGCATAGATAGATAGTTGTGGATGCGAAGCATTTCTGTAAAAGTCTCATATGTACGTTCAAAGAATTTGAAAATTGAGGATCGCATCTCCAATGGGGGTAAGTTGTTAAAAAAGAAAAAAGAGAAAAAGAAAAAGTTTAGTAGTCCCAGTATATAGGCATATATAATAAACTATAAATGTATTCCAAGCTAAGTTAAATACGCTTTCCATTAAGAAAGTAAGCTTTGCGTATTTTCATAGCTGGGTATACAAGATGATAAACCTCCCAAATAGAATACATTCTTTTCTTGAGGGGTTTAGTTTTATCTAACATTGTCACATCAATAAATGTTTTTGCGTTGGTTGTTCTGGATAGTTCAGCTTCCTCTGATGATGAACTAGGTGGTGAAGTGCTCTCGTTCGAAGTGTAGGTTGAGGTTGGGGGTGAGGTAGATATGTAGCCAAGGGCGTCCACTTGTGCTACCTCGTTTCCATTCTCGTCCAAGGTGATTGAGTGATTTTCCAGGTCATAGTAGAGTTGGTTGAGGTCATTTGTAGAGAGGGATAGTGTGCTGCTGGAGCTAATGTCACTATCGGTCTCCACTCTACTATCTTCTGTGGTATTCAGGGCTGTATTTAACAAGAAATTCCTGATGGTGATGGACAGGTTCTCTGAGAATCCATCGTACTCTGGTGTGGTGATAATGTTGTTGTTCTCGTCTATAGTGTCAAGGTGTTGACAGGATTACAAACGCAATCCGTCCAAGGTAGGGTGGTGGTAGGGCTCCAATACTCCATGATCATCTAGGTTATCTCCAGGCTGGTCCATGGTAGATCCTAAAAAGAGTTAGTGCGCGTGCTCCAACCGGTTCCTTGGGGTATCCTGGCTATGGTAATCTAAACAAAAGAAGTTTTAATAATCTTTTATTAATCCTTTTATCCCTGGGATATTCTAGAAATTCTTTTCGTTACAGATAGACCTATAATGGATTGGTTAGTTATCTCTATTTCTGTTAAATATAACTGTTTCCTGAATTTAAACAATATTTTATATAAAAATGTATAAGTACAATTAGTATTTACATATCGTATTAATTTCTTTGGTTACATTACTCGTATGTATGTAAAAATATAAGATTTTACTAACAATAGTTGGTAACCCTTGTTTGTATATTTTGTATATGTACATATGGTTTATACCATTGTTGGCATTAGCTGTATTTATGTTATTTTTAACATGAATAAATTTTAATCATTTTAAAGACTAATATCTTACATTACGTCGCTGTCAAGTGTACTTTTTAGACTTAATATCTACAAAATATATCGTTCGACGTCCGTAATTAAATTTTACGTAACAATAAGTTGTCAACCCTTTGTTTATGTTTGGGCGGTCAAAAGTGATAGGGGTTGGATTTGAGCGAGGTTATAAAAAGCTGGCGGCCCAGTAATTATGCTCATTTTATTAATGATTGTCTTTGCGAGCGGAGCTTGCGTTCGAGTGTTTAATTTTACCGCTAAATTCCAAGAGAATTTATATAAAAGTGATAAAATATAGTAACCCGTTTGTTTTATATGAATGTTTTTATGTTATAGATTGTTGATATGCCCATTATTGCATTCGTTAGCCTCTATTTAAGACTCAGGAATCTTATTTTCTTTGTCGATAAGGCCTTTATCACTGTATTCTTAATCGAAAGTGGGTTAGAAGCAATATGGGTACATCTTCAATATATGACAATTTTGTTTTATATAATATTGGTAGTTTTGATAGGACATATCTGAATCATCAGGTAAATTGACGTACCTTGCTTTGTTTACGTTTTCCGTCTGCAAAAGTTAAATTCGTTCATCGTAAGCAAAACTTATGTTGATACAGATATGTTCCATCATTTTATTCGTTGTAACATTTGATTACAGCGTCCCTTTTTATAATCAAAATTTATTGAATCTTGACTGAAATCTTTTTAAAACAATTTTACTATAGGTTTTAAAATAAGATTTTCTGTTTACTTAATTCAATTATAATGACGCTAATTGATAGGTTATTTACGTTACGAGTAACTCAACCATATTTATGTTAAAATGGTTGCTTATAAAAGTTATAGTTAGCTAGCTTTATCGAAAGTGCTTTTAAGGCGTCATTAAAAATATTCAGGTTTAGCTAGTACATAAGTTTTTAATTGCTTGATACATCATAATGAAGATGTTTTTGATAGCTCAGCGATAGCTATTTTTAAGCGTTGAATCATGTAAAATTAATTACATATTCTTTAACTTAATTGAATTTTACATTTAGATGATAAATCAAAGTTTTAATGGTTAGGAGGCTCAACCATAGTTGCTTAGAATACAAAAAAATATTCGTGTGTACAGTCTTTTTCATAAAATTAACTTTACTATATTGCCTTTCAGAATCACTAGTCCTCTATTTTAAATTTACATCCACTCATAATGTATATTCCTGACAGCCTGGACGCGCATCAGAATATTAAGGAAAGATTTGAGGAATCGATGAGAGCGGCTGCGGCCACTCTTGCCAATTCCTCGCTTCTTGAAACATCCTTAGACGACTCGAGTTCAGTGTACAGCGACGCGTCTGGGATGCCAAGCCTTGCTGATGTCGATGACTATGGGAGTACAAGTACTTTTGATACTGTAGAGTCCGAAAGGGATCAAGGGGAGATGTTTGGCAACGAGCATCTCTCACTGATGCTTAGTAGAACGATACAAATCATCTGGTCTCTCCTCAATTCGGTGATGCAGAACTCCTGCGGTGACATTGGTGACGATGTTGCCGGAGGTGATTCTGGGTCTGCCGAGTCGAGGAGAGACCAGAAGACGAGTCTGGACACACTCAACATGGATGGCTTAATTAACATGTTGTTGGGTTTAGGCTTGTTTTCATGTGCTCTCATAGTGGTCTTCTTCGGTGCTGTAGGGCTTGAGACTCTAACACGTTTAGACAACACCTCAGACAGGTCGCTGGCTCGCTGGATAAGAGATGTATGTACGCGCCTCCGAAACATAGGCGTCAGGACCATTGAGCTTCTTCACTGCGGTAACAGGACCAACAGGACTAGATCTGGGGTTACGTCGCCAACTGTGGAGCCGTCGGATACCATGTATGAAGCCGCGTCTTCTGTGATGGATGATATTCTGTCAGATACACAGGTGAGTTTTCTTCTGTTGTATATTTCTTTTCTGTTTTGTATATTTTTTTTTTTCTAGCCACCCGTTTTGTCTAATAAAGCATCATGTTGTTGCAGGGTTGTTCTGTCCTATTCTCACTTCCTCAACGTTGACTTTCGGCTCTTCCATATATATCGCTCACCGTTTGTCGTCGTTTTATGTCGCCAGAGAAATCCGCTCGGTTACCGCAATTAAATTGAGATACCAGTTAACATTTACTAAAAGCTTAATTAGCAACCTAATATTATTTCCCTCTGGGAAGGTTAAGAGTTTGCTCGTGCCGCACGTTTCTCATTGGGGGTTTAAATGTTAGATCAAGACTTTACTGTTTTCTTTTTGTTTTAGGCTCCCTCTGCTAGTCCATCTACTCCAGCCGAAGTGAGATCCAGAGTTGGGCTGTTTGCCGTACACCGTCTGTCTGCCACTGAGGATCGAGTTACTGGAAGTAATGTGCCTGCGGGATTGGACACCCCGTTGGGAAGTCCTGGCTTCCGTCCGTTGATCTTTGATCAAGCAGAGCGTCTACATGTAAGTATCCATGCTTTAGTTTTTCTATTAATTTTCAGAAAGAGGCCGTACATTTGTACACGTATCTAGAGGTATTTGCAACTGAAATTCTTTTATTGGTAGAATATTAATCTTAAAATGTATGGTTGCATAAGCATTTTTGAACCGATCTAAGATTTTAATTCTATTATAAAGTGGGTCGAATCGCTACCTAATCATATAGCTTTACAGGATTTTAGGCATTCTCATTTCCTGATTTTCCTAGATTCTTTGTTGGTGTTGCGATTAAACTAATAAAATCTATTATATTTTAGGCGACCAACTCAATCCCCCTGACGCAGTTCTACACCAATATGGGGAGGTGTAATCGGGTCAGTTCTGAGAGGACAGCTGAGGGATCCAGCGACAGCTCTTCCTTGAGCTCTATTATGTGCCTTAGTCGCATTGAGTCTCCATCTGCAGCTGATTTGTCTGAGGTAAGTTTGATAAGCTCTTATAATATTCTTATTTTCTTTGTTGCAAAAATTACGTAACTTAGACTAGGCTGTTTAGCTCAGATAGCTATGCTTTTAGACAATAATTTTACTTTAATTATGGTGTAGTTCCTTCCTAATAGTCAATATTAAGATTCTGGATAAAGTACTAGTGATGTATAAAAAATTGACTCGCAAACATGCATGGATAAGCGTTGATACATTTTCTTGTGAATATTTATTAAAATGATTGTCTAATAATGTCCCTTTTCTTATTTTAGGATGCGGCCAGTTTAGTCCCACTGGTTGACGATATCGAGGACGCCGATCTCCCGCCCATTAGATTTAATGCGGTGAGTGATGAAATCGAGTACCCCACTCCACTACGAGTTCTCAGTTTGGAACGTCTGCGCCGCTCCATGCGTACTCCAACTCCTGCCATCTTGGAAGAGATAACATCAGCGGAGAGTAGCTTCAATTCAGCTACGCGTTCCTCAGATAATAACAGGACAGAGGATTCCGGCGTTGAGGGAGTCCCTCGACGTCGGGGTCCCACGTTCCCTAAACGTACGCCGTAAAGTGGCGCTGTTAGCTTGGTTGAAAAATGACATACAAATTTTAAGACAATGACCAGTTTTAGACAACATGTGACTAAATTTACAGATTTTCTAATTTTTATGTAACTAGTCAAAATAGTAATCACTATGAAGCAAAGACTTTTGTTATTAGACATTATGACTTTTTATACTGTACAAAACCAAATATTAATTTACACTTCTGCCATTATGTTATGTATATACATGTTTAGTCTGTAAGGATATTTAGTATGTAAGGAAATGATTATAAGGTTGTATTTTCTTTATGCCCATAATTTAAAACTTCATTCACTCTTAATTACTTTCTTTGTAAGCGAACTAATCCTTTTCTTTTCTCAATAGTATATTAACAACTGTAATTACAGCCTTATGTCACAGTTTATTCATTCTTGTTAGCTTGTAAGGGTTATGTATATATAGATATTTAATCGAACTCGCACCTCAGTACCTTTTCTCTAAATTTCATTTATATCCATCCCTGTGCATTAATCGTGAATTTCATTTGTGCTGTGATATAGAGAGGACTTGTAAATAGCATATATTTTTTTTTCTTGTAACCAATATCTAAGTAGACTGAAAGACTGACGTTAGACAAAGTTATTTAAATACGCTTATTCAAGTATTTTTAAGAAAACTCATGTAAAGACTGTTTGTGATTCAAGTAATTAAAGTAATATCGTTGACTGGATGATCTCATTAAGGAAGCTTTATTTAATTAGTAAGGCTTAGAATAAATAGCGTTTCCCTTTTTAAATTTCAATACAATAGTCATAAAGCTTAGAGTTTCAAGGTAAAATGTTCTTATGTCCCTTTAAATTTAAACCTAAGTCTTATTTCCAACAAGTAGAGTTAAATTTTTGGCTCACGTTGGCTTGTTGTTAGGCTATGTGCCTTTTATATATGTACAAATTCAACATTTAGCGGACAATTAATAGTATTAGCAATCTTGAAGTTTTATTATGTGCCAATATACAGCTTATGTCTAAATTATATTAACTAAGATGTTAAATTGTCAGAAAACTTCTTACTATCATAATGTTTTTCAAATACTGTAAAAATAAAAATTTATGTTCTGTTTTCAAAATTGATTTAATTTTATATTTTCACCAAAGAAAAATATTTGTCAAAAATTTTTATACCTTTTCTAAAGATTATTTACTTTTGTTAAAATAAATATAGAGATTTTAAGTAGCATATACACTGTTATTTACTGATTTAGTATTTGTTGTGTACAACTCCCGTTTACGTAGCTACTCTATAAGTATTACTGTCTGTTCCTTAATTTAGTTAGATACATAATTAAAGTTTATTTTTGCAAGGTGCTTAGTCTAGCTTACATTCACTTGGTTTATGATAACTTTTTATAAATAACAAAATTTCTTGCTATGTTCTTTTTGATATCTCAACTATGATTTATGCGATTAATTTCCTATCGTTTTCAATAATTACATAGAGATATATGAGAATATAAGTATTTTACATCAATACACATATGTACAAGAGGTTTTATCATATGCAAAACTTTTATATCGTTAGGATACGTCCGTATGTCATTGTTAGAAATCAGATTATAAGAATCAGTTTTAATCTAGTTTACTCTTCGTGGATAGTGGGGAGAGTACAATGTCCAGAAATGAGGAGGACTGTGTCTCTCAGATTCTCTATTTGGCGTGCTACTGCCCGTAATTCGTCTGTTATAGTCTGTCGGCTTCTATACTCTTGCTGTCTATACCGTATAACCAAACGGTTGTATGCGTCTCTATAAGTGTTTCTAAGTATACGACAATGCAAGTATCGTACAATACGACTAGGTTGGCTGATTCCACAACTAATTTTAAACGATAACATTTCTTTAATCATCGTAAGCAAGTTATAACAATATTCTACTAGGTTCGCGAAGGTCTCATGTAGAATTCGTTGTGATCTAGGCATAGGCTTTCGGAATCTAGTTTGCATTTTATAGCTTTTGTAAAATATTTTGTTAAGACTTACGTGTTATGTGATAACTGTAGTACTTCACAAGGTTGGTGATTTCCTCACTTGTGGATATGTTATAGTAAACTGACTCAATTTCAGGATAAACTTTAAGTTATCGTTATTGTTCACTGCTACTACTAAAATTCTGAGTGGGCGTTTCCTGTCCGAAGTTATAATTAAAGTTTTTGACATATTTTTTTTGTATGTAGAGTGGTTATAGTTTCTAATAACTAATCAACTCATCACAATTCAAGGCGTATATATATAGGTTGCCTATTAGTACTGCTATGTTTGTACACTTTGTACAATTTGTATTGAATGTTTTAAATAGTTTTTGTGTATATGTCAGGGTGCGTATTTAACATTTGTAACATTCGTATTTTTGTACAATCTGTATCAATCGTTTGACTCTGTTTGCCTATACAGAATCAAAACTCTCTATATGCAATTTTTTTTTTTTTTTTATGTAAGTGTTTTTGAAGGGATCGACTCTTTAGTCGACGTATATTGCATATAGTTGGTCTCCCCTGCTGAAGAGAAAAGATGTATATTTTACCACTGGATATATAACCTTGAGTGGGAAAATTTACATGAATATGATAACTTAGTTATCAGATTAGAATAACATATTATCATATTGTTCACAAGTTTACAGGGTAAATGGAAATGTAAATTATGGTTGTGAACTTGTGCCATTCCGAAATCTGACATGTCTATCATTTATTTTCCTAAGTCGTCGACCTCCGGTAATAAATACGGAATCGAGTGTCATGTCCTCATCGGCACTTGAGTCCTCTATGTCCGAATCAGAGTCTAATGGTTTCTTATTTTGTGACGCTTGTTTTCGTGTTTCTAAGGGTGAGTGTGCGCGTATTCCTGGTTGTGGATCCTTTGGATCAACCGGGAATATAAGCGGAAGTGTGTCATTTTTAACTAATGTGGCTATCTCTTGATTTGTGAGTTTATTATAAGGCTTTGTAATAATTCCCCTTATTTCCTCTGGGAGGGTGTCAAAATGTTCGTCCATAGGCTTGAACTTTTTGATTTCGTTGAAAGAGTATTTAAATATTTCAGTTCTTTTGTCTGAAATTCTTTCAAGCTTGCAACTGTTAGGGCTTACATCCAAAACTCTATAGGGTGAAATATGATAGATAGGAGTAAGATTGGGGTTAACACCAGGTGTAATAGTGTTATTTCTAACCAAGACAAGATCTCCTATATCAAATTGTTTGTGTATGCGGGTTTTGTTAATATACTTTAGTCTTGCCTCCCTTCCCTTTTCAATAGCTTTTGCTGAAATGTCCAAGTTTTCTTGTATACCGTCCGAGAGGTCTTGCACATAGGCTTCTGTGCGAGCTATTTCAGGGTGATATTCATCCGGTTTTATTGCTCCAAAGAACAATTTAGACAGGGAGCTACGTGTCCCGAATAATAATTCCATGGGTGAAAATCCAGTTTTTGGTATTTTAGTGCAATTATATTGTCGGACTATTAACGGTAGTAGATATACCCATGAGGTTTTTGAGTCTTGCGCCAAAATTTTAATGATTGGCCATTTTATTACTTTGTTGCTAGCTTCCACCAATCCTTTAGAGGGTGAAAAGTACGCAGTAGAATACAAAACTCGGATGCCAATAGAAGCAAAGAATATCAAATTTTGCTTTTCTAAAAATGATTTTGCATTGTCGCACAATATTTGTCTGGGGGAGAAATTAGGATAGAAATAAAACATGAATTTGTTTATAAATTCACGGGATGTGAGTGATTTCATGGGATATGCAAGAATCATTCCTGTTAGTTGGCAGACTATAGTGAGGATATGATTATAACTACGATATGGGGGCAAGGATTGTATATAGTCAATACTTACACATTCAAAAGGTCTTGAAATTGTACTATAAGTTCCTACTTGTTCTAGTTTTGTAGATGAATTTTGAAGTTGACAATTTAAACAAGATCTAGTGTAATTTCTAACATATTTCTTAAGGTTAGGGTGGAAGAAATTTTGCATATTCAAAAGCATTTTAATTTCTCCACTATGTACTAACAAAAGATGAGTATAGCATACTAATACTGGTAATAGTTTGGTTGGGAGATAAACCTTTAAATCTCCTTTTATTTTTGTAAACAGAATCGTGTCTTTAAGTTCGTAGTTCTGTCTTTTATAAGTGTAGGTGTTTGATTTAGAGGTTAGACAACGTGTGTAAATATCAGAGTATTCCTCTTTTTGGTTTGCAATTATATTTTCTATGCTAATCCTTTCTTTTAGGATTTCCAAGGGTCTTAGTACTTTGCCTATAACTCTTTGTTCTGCGGCAAGTGAATTTATGGTGATTTTGGGTTTTTGTTGCTTTGGCTGTGGGGGTTGTTCATCATAACCCAAATAGTCGGGGTTATCCATAATGAACTGTGTCCATTCTTCAATAGTCCAAACTTTATATTGGGGTAAGTTATCTTCAAACCCAGATTTAACAAATTTAGGTAGGGCTACCTTTTTAATGCTTGGTAAAGTAGCCTTATATGCCCTTGTTAAGAAATCTGCCAAATTGTCTTCTCCTCTCAAGAAAGACATTGTTAGCTTCGGTATTAGAGTTAACAGAGTGGTATTCCACCTCTTCAATTTATTAACGGCTGTTAATGCTTTAGGATTGAAGAGATAATAAGCACACTTTGCGTCTGTTAACAAAGTACATTCACAGCTTGGACCTATTAGAGTTCTAAACGAGTTTGCTGCATAAATAATTCCTAGGATTTCAATGTCTATGATATGTAATCTTGACTCAGCAACGGTAATTTTCTTTGAGGTGTATGCGATAATTTCAAACATAGACGCTAAAGATTTTAAATTAAAGCTATTGGTTGATGAAACCATTGCCGGTCTTACTATGTGTTGCTCCTTGTGTCCATATAGTAAAAATACAAAAGGGGGTTTTGTTTTGTCTGAACAGTGTTGAGTGACAGGTTTGGCACCCTCTATATTTGTGATAACTATCACAGGACGGTACATAGCTACACTAAGAGCTTCAAATATGAGTTGTTGCGGATCTAGATATACATATCCATGCTCTAGTTTGCGAATAAATTCTAAGAATTTATCCCTATCATTATTAAATACAAATTGAATATACTTTTGTCTCAACATCGTAGAACGTATAATTTTTGATGCTCTTTGCAGGATGGTGGTCAAAGGTGTTTGAACTTTATTTAGTTCTAAAAGCAATTGTAAAGATATCCCAAGACTATTGTGTACAGTGTCTTCAGGATAGCCCAAAGTTTTACTAGCCAAATATTCAAACTCGGGTGGTCCATCTTCAGACATACGCTTAGCATAATCCTTAATGTTTTCACCTTCATTCTGCAAAGGTAGGGGTAAAATTGGTAACCTATTATCATAAATAACATGGTGTACAGGATCATCGAAGTTTAGCCCAGGGGGTAGGGTTTTAGCCTGTAATTCTGGTGTCACTATTTGCGCTAAGACTGCTGAATATGAGCCAGTTGAGGTGCCGGCTGCATCTGATAAGATAATCTTAGGTGCCGATAAGTTAACTAATTTGCTAAAAATTGGTCCTGAAGCTAAAGCTTTCTTAATGTCTTCGAATGCTTGTCTTTGTTCTGGAGTTGGGACAAAAGTTTTACCTAATCTAGTAGATGTAAGTGAAGTTAGAATATGTGTAGGAGCCATAATATCAAATCTTAAATGTTTATGCATACTTTGTAGTACTCCCATAAAAGATCTCATTATAGTAATATCAGTAGGCATGGGAATATTTAGAAGTTTTTGTACTCGCCTTTGATCTACACAGCAATAATTATGTGAAATGAAGAACCCAAAGAAATTTACCCTACTTTTAAAAAGTTGTGATTTCTTTAAACTAATCTTTCCTTTATGCGTGTGTATTCTCCCCATAACTTTCTTCAAAATCTTAAAATGTATATTCAATGATTCTGATCTAGTTTTAGCTAGTTCAGTTGAGACAATGAAATCATCATAAATGTGTTGGACTTCTGGGATAGGTGAGTATACCATTTTGGCTAAATCACCGTCCATTACAACATTACCATTATCATCATAAACCAATTCCCAGTGTAATATCTTTTCCATAAAGCGTGATAGACTTTCAGGTGAAGTCTTAATGCCAGTGGGTAAGGATGCGTGTCTAAAAGCTCCTAATGGGGTTGCAAACAATGTTAGGTCTCTGCAAGAAGGTTCTAGCGTTATACTATGAAAAGCATTAGCCATGTCACTACTACTATGCACAAATTTATCCCTTAGTGACTGAATCAAATTTTCTGCTGTGGGTAGCAGTGCAGGTTCAGACTGCAGACAAGGATTCAATTGTTGAAAATTTACAATTAAACGAGGACAGCTCCCCTGATCCGACTTTGGAATCAGATAAGCTGGGCTTGCATAGTTGTTATAGGAATCCCCATCCAAATTAGCTCTTTCAATGGTGCCGTTCTTTAACAAAAACTCTAAGATAGATTGCATTTGCATTTTCTCTACGGGTGATAAATAATATAACTTCTTATGCTGGGGTAAAGTTTGACCAGGTTTCAGTCTAATTGTATAATTGCCCAGATATTTACTCATGTTACCTCTATCAGTAGAATGTGTAGATATGATATCGGGGTAAGATTTTAGGAATATATCTTCTATATAATGTCTTACCTCTGGTGGATAGTCTGACAGCACCACAAGATCCTCTGGTTTAACAAACTGGTCCTTTGGCACACTATAGCCAGTAGGTTCTGTTACATAGTCCATGAGGTTATCAGATTCAGCTATATGTTTTAAGCCAAGTTCAATAACGTCATCACTATTCTCAAAGAGTTTATTCTTTTCAGGATCTGGTGTAGTTAGAATTTCATCAATATTAGAACGGTAGTCAGATAAGGCTACTCCTGGTACTGGAGTGTCATTGTTTATAGCTGTAGGATTCGGTATATATCCATCAGCTAAAGGAAAAGATCGTTCTACCAGATTGATGGCGCTGTATTTTGGTAGCTATAAGAGTTGAACTGAGTGGTTTCTGGTGTCTAGTGAGATCTGATTGATGGCTGGAGCCGTAGCTTTTTCTGCGTGTCGCTCCAGGGCTTGTACAATCTCATCTAGCTCAGTTGTCACAGATACATTGTGTAGGAATGATTGCGTAAAATCAAAGTCTGTGGTGATCTCCTTGACTACAAATTGGTTGCTTGGTTCCAAGTATCCGGTGATAACAGTGTTAGTGATTGCGTGTTCAGTGACATTTGTTATCATTGCTCTTCCACTAAGTTGTCCTCGGTTGTTGACAGTCAGTTGCGTTTGTCCAGGTTGAATTTTAATTCCTCCATTTCTATCATTGGCAATGTGGTCATCGCTGAGAATGACTTTTGTTCCAGGAGCTAAGTTGAAGAAATGGTTGATGTTCATTTCTATAGTCTGAGTTTCATTAGGGTCAATTTTGTCTATTGTCCCTGTGCAGAGTTGTAACTCATAATCAGAACAGAACAGGCTATCTAGTACTCTCCCAGGATGGAACATAGAGTATAGATATGGTGCTGGCGGGTGGTTGTCCGCAACGAAAGTCAACCCTAATTGGAGATCTCTAATGCCATTCATTCCGATGATCATAGGTGTGACATTCTTGTGTTCCTCAGGTACAATCATAAATGGTACTGGTCTATAGATGCCTGAGAATTGTGTGAGACGAATCATGAGAGTTATTTCTCCAGCTACTGGGATTTTGTGTCCAGAATAGCTGACAAGAACCATGTCACTCTTTTCCAGATGGTTCTTAACCTCATTTTGTTGTACTCCAAATAACATACCAAAATAGCTGGTTGACATGATATTTCTGTCTGCTGCTGAGTCAAACAAAGCTGTCATGTATACATCGTAGTTTCCATTTGACATACAGCCGGAGCAGTTCAGGTACATTTTCCTATTTTCATCCATGATAGCTGCAGAACTATCTACCGCTAAAATCTTGGGGTCATTAGGATCCATTCGAACGGTGATAGCGTTAACCCTACTTGTTCTGCCACGCTCTTTGGATTGTCCATTAGCTTTGGCCTCAACCCATTCTTCATATGCCTGTTTAAACACACCACCAGGTCTTACTTTACCACTATGGTACAGTTCCATCATCGCTGGTCGTCCAGGGCATAGGTGTTGAGCGTGGTATAGGTCTTTGCCATACTTCTTGTGACAGCTTGGGCAGTATCCGGATGTTAGTGCTGTTTGATATTGTCGTCCTTGGTCATCGCACAGTAGTCTGCATCCATCTGATATTTTGTGTGAATTTTGACCACATGCACCGCAGTAGCGCTTATTGGATGTTCCATAGGAGATATGATAATCTTGTTTGGTGTTCTTTTGTGGTTGTCTATCTCTATTATCCCTGTTTTCTCTGTTGTAGGTTTTAGGATAGGCGGGTTTAGCAGTAACTTCTCTAACTGTTGGCCTTTTATAATAGCTCGACGTAGCGGCAACTTTAGCAGGCTGTTTGTCTCTATTCATTCTTGTATCCCTGTCATGTGAGTAGTTGGTGTTGTTTGTCTTTTTATGAAGCGACAAGTCTCCATTGTAACTGGCTGATACACCATTCTGCTGTAGGTCCAGATCTAGGTCTTCAGTTCTAGGATACATGGAAGCGGTCAACTCATGATATGTAGGGGATCTTCCAAGATCGTGTGTGAGATTGTGATGGTTTTCAGATGCTATATTGCGGCTATTTGTTGGTAAGCTACGTTTGAGTGCCTCCACTGCAGTTATGTTGAATACATTCTGTCTTTCCTTCTTGTCTGTATAATGAACAGCGGCTCTGCTGGCAAGATTCTGAATTGTACTGACAAGCTTAGGGAATGACATGGCTTTGGTTCCCTTAAAGGCTATCAGCTTAGCTTGAGCTTCCTGTGGGCTGATGAGTATATCATACTGTAGCAGTAAGCTATTGTAGACACTTTCAATAGATAGTCCAAGATTGAAACTCTGCTGGATAGTAGTATATGCTTCGCCAGTTGTGGTTCTAAGCATAAAGGTTTCAAATTCTGATCTTGAGAGGTTACATAACTCCTGAGCAGTGTTCATCTCTGATAGGTAATCAGTAATGTAGGGTGGTTTGCCGTCTCCTTTGAAGCAATGCTTGAGAGGGAAGGTTCCATTGGCTAACTTAAGCTTTTGATCGTTGCTTAGGGTGCTCTTGCTTGCATAGCTGCTTGGTGGTTTAATTCCAGTTTGGTTGGTGAAGTTACTGAAGTGTCGTTGAGTGCGTTTGTCATTCTCCTCCTGTACAATACGCTGGGCTTCTAACTCAACTTCACGTCTTTGTTCCTCTTTGTATTCCCTCATACTCTGTGTGTAGTTGGTACAGAAGTTCCTCATCATTTCTGAGTCCACACGTAGGTTGGGGTTACAAAGTCTTATTGTATCCAGGAATTGTGGGAACAGGAAATTTCCCAGAGGGTCTGATAGTGTTGCTCTAACATATCGATCTCTGATCAGTGCATCTGGTGAGTCCTCGCGCATGGGTATGGATCTTACTGATTCCGTGTCTGGTTCTGGCGTCTTGGTTCTCTCACCATTCTGTTCTGGTTCCTCCTGGTTGGGCATTGGTTCCTCTCTTCGTGTATCATCTCCTGCAGAAGCTGCATCAGCTGACGGAGTTCTTCTTCCAGGCGTCGTCGAGCGTCCTCGACGTGGAGTGTTCGCCTTTTCAGCGTTGTCATCTTTCTTACTTTTATTAAATAATGGCATTACAGCTAGCTTAAAGCTTTTAAACTTCCTATGAGTTCTTTAAAAAAGCTTATGAGATGTTGTACTATTTTAGGGTTTAAATAGCAGAGGTACAAGAAGAAACTGACTAATGCGCCTAACGTTAAAACAATCAAGAATTGTTTACAATAACAAATTTTTCTTTTAAAATTGTTAAATATAGATGAGTATGTATTGTCTACTTCACCTACAGTTGTTTCTACGTCGTGAATGCTTGCGTGTGAGCTTTGAATCTTACTCTGGAGTGTGCGCTAATGCACTCTTATCCTTAATTAAGCTCAACTGTAGAAACACTTCTACTTAGATTTATTCTATATTTGCCTATAAAGCTAATGTGGGTTGTTTAGCTGTACAAATTAGCTATAAAGTTAAATAGAATGTTAAGGTTTGCAGCGAAGTTAATTTGGGTATGCTAATATACTATCACAAATTAACTGTTATTTGCTTAGGCGTCGACTTTTCCTAGCAAATGTTATTGTTGAGAAAAAACAGCAATTTATAATCCTTGTTGAATTCTTACTCCACTCTAAGGATATGTAGCTTACAATCTGCTTATTCCTGTAAGGCTTTATGAATATAACTTACTAAGGTTCACTCCCAAAGGATCGTCTATATTCTAATAGTATTGCAACGGTTTTGCCTGAATATCAAAGATCTCGCACCCAATACTTATAGTTGTATTAGGGTATGCCTACCAATCCTACTAAGTATTATTCGCGAATTATTATGGGGCTTCACTTGTGATTTCAATCCTTATAACTATGTTATTGAGACTCAATTTAGATTGTCCTATATATATATGAATATAATCAGTTTGTTTTCAAGGTTATTATAGACCGGATGTGCTCCACTTAATTAGTGAGAACACAAAATTCTATGTGTCTTACTGAAGTGTGATATCCTACGCAAGGTGATCAATCTATACGCTGGAAGTTGTCAATCAAACTCTTTAAAGTAGACTACAAGGTTGGTGTTATTATTTGGTCAAATATTATTGAAAATCAAATTAGCTGAATTAGTGCACCTTTTTTTTCTAAATGGTAACAATTTTAGATTATAAAGATTATAAACTATATGTACACACTTTATTTTACTTGGTTATAGTCTTTATGCTAATAATCCTAAGTAAAATTAAATTTTCTCAATTGTATAAAAAGAAAATGTTCTTTCTCTGTTTTAATCCGGATTTTTATAAAGACAGTAGAGTACTTCCAATATTACTTGCTACTTCTTTTAGAGACGTCCCAAGACTCCCAAGATAGGCTGCTGCAACCTTTTGCTGCGTTTGGTTACTAGAACTTTGTCTCTTATAAGTGTGCTTTTAATTACATATAGGGCTTAGGTTGTTGACTATACTTTTAAATCACTAATATTCACTATCACTAATGATTGATGGTTTATAACTCTTCTCAAGTTGTCTGTTGAATTCTGGCGGCACATGAAATAGAAATTTTAGCATTAGCAAAGCAAGTAAAAATTTAGTTTTCATGTCCTACTTATTGTTGAGTGAACTGTTTATTGTATTTATGTTTATGTTTGTAAGGAACATACAAACAAAAGAAAATTTTCTAAGTTAAGATTGAATTAAAAACTTTCTAAGTCAAAATAAAATAGAATCACTCTAAGTCCAAAGTTGGAAAATTTTGACTAAGTCCGAAAAGTTTCTAATGAAATTATTCTAAGTACAAAATCAAAAAAAAATTTTTTTTTTTTTTTTGCTTAGGAAAAAAAATTCTGAAAATATCTTAAGTGCAAAATTAATAAATTTTGACTAAGTCAAAAAAAAATTCCTTTCAATGAAATTATACTAAGTACAAAATTAGTGAATTTTGACTAAGTCCAAGACTTTTCAATGAAATTATGCTAAGTACAAAAATAGTGAATTTATCTTGAGACAAAAGAAATAGAATTACTCTAAGTCCAGACGTGGAATATTTTGTCCGAGATGAAATTTCCTAACAGTTCATTCACAAAGCTACTTTAGAGATTGCCTATAAGTCAAAAGAAATAGAATCACTCTAAGTCCACTGTTGGAATATTTTGACTAAATGCAAATCTCGCTAAGTTAAGGATTTTAAAATTATAAAGTATTAGAGCGTTAGAGTTATCCTTCACCAAAAGAAATAGAATCTCTCTAAGTCCATAATTGGAATATTTTGGCTAAGACAGAAATACTCTAAGACAAAATTTTCTTTTAAGTGTAGAAAATGAAATTTGTTAATCTAGTCGGAAAAATCGCAATTATTACAAGTCCGAATTTTGGTAAATTTCCAACCAAGTTCACAATTTCATAAAATTACTATAAGTCCAGAAATTCGAGATTCTCTCTGTAACAAAAGAAATAGAAACGGTGCTAAGTCCAAAAGTGGAATGTTTTGCTCAGAGTCTCAGGAAACCTCTGGAATTATTTCTGATTTCATACAGTAATTTGTTTATACTTATATCATTCCAACCGATCGATGTTGAGAATATCTTTGAGACTTTGAAATATTTTGTTTAACTCAAAATTTTGGAGGCAATAGTTATTTTGATACATCCGCATATAAATCAGAATTGCATTAAGAATATAAGTCCTAGGCATGTATAAGTAAGTGCAAATCTCAGAAAATCGGTTCTAACGGCACCAAAGTATTAGTACAGTTTAACTTGAGTATAAATGCTACAAGTTTGTAATAATCTTTTGGCCCTTTACTACGACTCAAGAGTACTAACTGCTTTCGGCATATTGTTTCAGAAACATGGCTCCAAAGACAATATGTATCCCAACTAACAGCGTTTCCCGTGTTCTATAGGATTTGCTCCTAAGTTTTCATTTAATAAGACAGTTCAAAATGGTCCTTTACAAATAGTATTTTGATAGCTTATAAATGAAAAGTTACTCCATGCTTGATTCTTAATAAGTTCTGGTTTAAGTATCAAAGATTCAAGTATTTCAACACTTAGAGAATTTCCGAATAAGTAAAAATCATACTAAGTCCGAAGATTTATATATATACTCCGCCACCTAGCACAACTCCTAAATTTCAAAATTCTGACTAAGTCCAAAAATCAAAATTTTGCACATAGCTTAATCATAGATTGTTCCAACCCAAGTGTTTTACTAAAGAGAGGCAGACATGGAGGTGCCGGTGTGCTGGTATTCTCTAGGGCCTCTAGAGTGTCAACCAGTGCGAGTGTCCTTATAGGGCGGCGACCAATGGCCACAAATATGCTAGCATTCTCTAGGGCCTCTAGAGTGTCAGCTAGTGCAACTGCTCGTACACGAGGCTCTCAATTGCATTTGTGTCGTGCCTTTCAGTCCCTATCTCTTCAAACGCCTCATAGTCCTAACCTTGCTCTCAAATAGTATCACAGGTTTTGGTAAATCCGATTTCTGCCATAACTACAATTATTCGATTTTGGTAAAAATACCTGCCTTAGGCGGTTCGGGTACGGTAAGGAAAAAAAAAGAAAAAAAATTTAAGAAGTATAATTTTTCCAAGATACAACCGGTAAGTTGCACCATTGTGTGTGCGAATGGGGCGTTTGTCCATAGTTAGGTATGGAGACCGCTCTTCTATGAGTACTACTAAAACCTAATTTTAATGCAATACACATAGACATTCTCATCGTCGGTTCGTTTGTTTAGAATGCTTAACCCTCTATTCCCACAAGTATAATACGAATTTGGTTGAGCTGGTGGAAGCTCAACAAAAGACCCACGCGAAGTATTATGTTGCTTTAACCTAAGAATAAATGGTTGGTTTTGATATTCGATCAGAATTATATAAGTATATTAAGTATTAAGGAAGGAAAATGTTTTTATAAAGTGTATTTATATTACAAGTGCATAAGTTAAGTATGAAAATATTTACAGGATAAGTGTTAAAATTATAAGTAGAGTAGGACAGAAAAGTGCCCTAAGTCCCAAGCAGTGAATTGTGCTAAGTGTTAGAGTTCTAACATAAGGCCTGAGCTCAATTCATGCTAAGTACTAAGGGGCCTAAATTTAAACTACAATGCATGCCAAACAACTAAGTCATTACCTTTTAAAGCCAGAAAGAGAAGTTGATGGTAGGAGAGTTAATAAATAACTGAATAAATTCAAGAGGTACATGCTATAACATTAGCTCTGGACCAGGACTTTAGTGTTTGTCTGTGCAATTAAATATCTGTGTGTTAATATGTGACGTAAATCAGGCATGGTTGTAGGCATACATATTTGAACTGGTTGTTTATATGATTACATTAACTATAAACATAATATCTTTAATAAACGTATACTATTAGCAAATCACATACAGATTACCATGAATAGGCTAGCGTTACCCATATATGGTGTTATATAGGTAAAGATAGGCCTATGAATGCATAAATTGATACAAATAATGCCTTGGGCCTAGCTAAAGTAATTGTGTCTTGCCCCTGAGTGCTACTAGATAATTGCAGGGCACGTGTCAATCAAAGGTTCATAATATGATCTATAAAGTGTTGACTTTATATCAAGCATAGATAGATAGTTGTGGATGCGAAGCATTTCTGTAAAAGTCTCATATGTACGTTCAAAGAATTTGAAAATTGAGGATCGCATCTCCAAAACACTGTAAATTCATGAAAATATAACTAGAACAATGCAGAACCTATAAAATTACACATTAAACAAAATTACCCTTCTGTAGATTACAATTTAAAAACTGCAGTTACTCCTGCACCTAATATATATAATAGGTTTTGTTTTGTCTGTAGCGAAGGATCTCGCTAATTGCTTAACCGTTAGGGTTTTCCTTTATAGTGTAGCATATCATAGGTTCTGGGAAGGTTTATAGCTATTTTAGGGAGGATACCACCAACCTCCCAAGAGAAATTACCCATAGAAAAATTTCACCCCCAAAAAATTTTTTATTAAAACTTTTTTCTTTTTGAATTCAAAGTTTAAATCAAGTGCCCTTAAAGCCGCTAGTAATTTGATATTTAATAAAGAATTTTAGTGTTCAACTAGGGTCCCCAATTGTTTAGACCTCATCTACTTAAATATATGCAGGGAGGGAGGGGTCATTGGGCTTTTAATCACTCTAGTCCCCAACGTTAAACAATGACGTTTTCTTATTCGTTAGCTTCATAACTTTAACAACTTTGGGGAATTAATGAATTTTTTGGTTTATTAAATTGAGTGTTTAAACTTTTTAACAACTAATTGTAATCTACCTAAGGGGTAATTCTGTATAATGTGTATCATTATTGGGGATAAACCTTATTCAATCAGCCAATGTCTTATCCCTTTAGATCCCTGAATATATCGAATTGTAATTGGTGTGTCCTTTTCCAGGAATTAAAATCATAATTTTTGCGAACCGTCCTTATTTTAAAAATCCGATTGAATTAAAAAGAAGTTAGATTTTAGAGCAAACCATTAACTAATTTGAACTAAATGGAATTAGCTAAAGTTATTAAACTATGACAATAGGACTATAAAACCCACCCAAACTTGATGACCTTCAACAGAATGATAACAGAGATAATAAATATTCAATAGAGAACAGGAAATGCAAACAACAACAATTGATGTACAAATAAACCATAGCAGCTCATACCAATAACGAAATAAATTTGGAAGAAAATCACGAAACCTATACGTGTTTTTCAGCTGTCGTTGGGGGGCAACACATCGTAAAATTGACGACCTCTCCATTTGCCCCCCAAATATTATTTTAGATTTATTTTGCTTGTTGGTTATACCTTATTCCTGAAACCATAGAGGGTTTTAAAAACCAATGCTTATGTGTCATTATCCAGGGAGGGAGAGTACATTGAGTTGTTTATTACACTAGTCCCCAAAATTCTATAATAACGTTTTCTTATTCGTTGGCTTGACAACTTTTACTAAATTTTTTTGGTTGTTCCATTTAGTTGAGTTTCCCCATTTGACAACTTCTAATTCTATTATACAATAGGGGTAATTTTGAGTGACGTTATTGGGGATGTACATTAATATATCGGCCATTGTCTTATCCCTTCAGATCCCTAACCATTACTGCCAGTATGAAGAGATTATTTTGAAAAATTAAAAAGATAACGTATCATCACTATTTTAATGTGATCTTCGGTCTGTCTCGGAGTACTGAAACGTGAAGGGGGAATGTATCCACCCCTTGGCAAAATTTTTGGAATAGCCCACTTATGTTAATTTACATAGGACACGGGTCAAAATTTTTGGGTACGCTTCGCGCACCCTTGTGTCGGACTTTCAGGGGTGAATTATAGAGTAGAGTCGTAACTCCAGAGAATAACAAAATAGATATTATTTCATTTTTATTTAACAACTTTATTTTCATAAAATACATAGAACATAGACTACAAGTTATTTTGAAGATGA
Organism: Acartia tonsa; assembly: GCF_053477335.1. Lineage (NCBI taxonomy): Eukaryota > Metazoa > Arthropoda > Copepoda > Calanoida > Acartiidae > Acartia > Acartia tonsa. Next base: position 51,765,770 of record NC_137263.1, on the reverse strand, counting down.
TCTTATAATGGTTATTTTTAGATAATCTATTGTTAAAGAAGGCATTTTTAGTAGGTAATCTTTGATTTTTATTTAAAAAACACAGCAATAATTAAAAAAAAGTTTAAATATTGAGTTTTTAATATCATACTTTGAAAAAAATATTTATAAATTGTTTAATATTTTTTTTATAAAATCAAAAAAATATTTGTATTTAGATAAATTTAGTGTGCAAATTTATTCAAAAGTAATTAACAAATATTATGCGTTGGTTGAAGAGATTCTAGAGATTTAATGAATAATATTAATTTAATAGGTATTAATATTTAAACATACTTTATAAAATTCTTATTTGTATCAAAAGTCAGGGAGGGAGGGGACATTGGGCTAATTATTACACTAGTTCCCAAAGTTTTCTTAATTGTTGGCTTAACAACTTTGGGTACTTTTATTATATTTTGATTGTTTTGTTCATTAAGTTAAGTGCTCAAACGTTTCAACCACTAATTGTAATCTAAATAAGGAGTCTTATCCCTTTAGATCCGTGATCAAAAGTAACCCTTGACACAAATAAATTATTCATCACATCTCAGAAAATAATTTTTCACAATAAAACAAAACTTGGATCATGGAAAGAAAACGAAGTAGCAGAGATGGGTTTTTGAAAAAAGAATGCCGCGTTTTTTTTTTACATTTTTTAGACATGTCGAATAAACAGAGTATACAACTATTTATTTAATTATTTCGCTTTTGTTGGTACGGCTTTCATAGAAGAAAAACAAATTATCTTAAATCTATTTTTGCTGCATATTAATTAATGCATCTTTATAGAGCTGTATTAGACATTATACAAATGACTAAAATATTAATTTGAAAATTATTAATTCTTTAGTTGTATACTCTGTTGGCATTTACATAATAATGATTGATTGAACGAAGACGATATCGTCTTCGTTCAATCAATCAATGTCTAAAAAATGCCGGAAAAACGCGGCATTCTTTCTCAAAAACCCATCTCAGGTTTTGTCGTATTTTCACATTAGCTTTTTATAGGTAATTTTAGGTTTTGATAAGTAAATATTATTGATTGCCCCGTAGGGTTAGGATATAGGTCCTAGGGCTAGGGGCTAGAAATAGGAGAAAGGCTACTGTGAAAATACGACGAAACCCACTACTTCTTTTCTTTCCACGATCCCAAAACATAAATACAGAAGTTTTTGGAGTATTGTTGGTTATATGTATGTACTATGTAAATATTAAAATTTATTATTATATACAGTCTTTTTATGTAATTATTTATTATTAACTAGCGGCTGCGCCCCTAAAGGCAATGACGGTACCTAAAAACTCTTTTTAATTTTTAAAGCGGCAAAAATAAATAGATAAAAACCTGCTCATTGCTAATTTTAAAATTCTCCCTGAAAGGTATCTGAACGGTTGGAACCAAAAACAGACAGACATTTTACCTCCTTCATGTGAGAACTAGTTGCTTCGCCCTTAGCGTCTAGGGGAGGGAGAAAATAGCCTAAAACTACCCATAGTACACCCAATTTGTAGTTATCGAAATCTATAGCTACAAACAAACCTTACTACTTTATATAATAGTATTATATGAGTATTATACAAATGATTCAACATATATTGTTTATACTAATGTCAAAAATTGTGCCCAAAGTGAGCATTTTAGACTTAATAATGTAAAAACTGTTTTTTTAGTGAGATTTTAAAATGCTTAAGAGATCTTCTGTAAAATACAAAAAATAAGACGTCACAACCTTAAAAATTCATAACAAATCAAGTGATTTGATAAGAAAAAATAACAAAGGCACTTGAAAACAAAAGAAACATTTGCTGAGAATAAATTTTAACAATACTTATAAAAATACAAAGAAATGCGTATTAATACATATAAAAATATCACATTTAAAGTGTTGAATGTGTAAAAGCTTAAAAAATTAGAAATTTTGCAGGATCATATTGCACAGATGCATTAGTCAAGAATAGTTATGTATCGCATCGTATTATAAATATCTCTCCGCGGATATAAAAATGTACAATTATAAGATTAAAACCAGTTTTGTTAGACCCGATATGACGAAGGCACGGGCTAACTGCTTTTAATATTATAATTGTACATTTTTATACTTGTAGAAAACTGGATATAGTACGATACGTGATTTCTCAGTCTGGCTGAAAACCGGTTCTTATCAACCGGATACTAATCGGTTTCCAAGCCATACTGGAATTTATATTAGTAGATCAGGTATATATGTAGTTTAAGTTAAACTTATATAAAAAAAAACAAAGACATATTTTGTCATAAATAAAGCAGCAGAAATTTCTTTTCTTGGGTATAAAACAATAGGACAAATATTTCACAAATAAGACGTTTTATTGAGTATTAGCTTATTGAAGGTATCTTTGATTTTACAGTTTGTGTTATTCTGCTGCCTCCGTGAGCTGAAACTCGAGATTGTACCCTTAAGTGAAACGAAATTAGGACATTTCTTTGCTTTTAAGTAGCTACAATACTATAAAAAATACGTTTGATTACAAATATAAAACTCGCATTTAAAGTGATTGAAGTATTTGTAAAACTAAATTGCAATATTTCTATTAACATTTTTTTTTTTAAATTTAATATTTGTATGGATTGTTGTACTGTTGTTGTTGTAACTGATGTGGGGTGTTGTACTGTTGTTGTTGTTGTAACTGATGTGGGGTGTTGTACATGACAGGAGCAAAGTCATACTGGCTCATGGATTGGGTCATTTCTCTCAGGTGACGCTTCAGCTTGATGTGGAACTTGATGACGGGAATGATTAGGATAATCAAGCCTATGCTGGACAGGGCTCCCCCATATCCTGTAATTATTACATACTTTAGTTCAGGAGGTATAGCCAACAAGCGAAATAGATATAGAATAATATTTTGGGTGCAGATAAAAAGGTCGACAGCTGAAAATCACGTATTGGTTTTGTGATTTTTACCCACGATTTAATTTCGTTGTTGGTATAAGCTGACTTTAGTTTGTGAAAGAGAATTGCACCTATAATACTGAACCCATCATCAACACAAACTAATTAGGTTAGTTTAATAAATTAAACATAAAAAAAGACATTTATTTTTTATTCTTTTATTATTTTAAATACAGACAACCCGTACTATTCGATTGTAAAAATAATAAGCTAGATGTATATATTTCTAATAAAAACTCATAGTCGATTACCAATAGACAAAAGGTTTAACAAATGAAGAAAAGAGGTATTTTAAAACTGCAACAGCTAAATAGGGGACATATGGATGGGAAAAAAACATTTCCTGTTGTATCATTGTCTATTTTGTTATTTTAATAAGTTTTGGTGTCTTAAGCTTCTAATAAAATTGACTACTGTACCAATTAGGGTCCTAGGACAAACGCAGGAGTGACTAACATCGGAGTGGACATAGCCTAACCTATTTTAAACTATATAGGTTTTTAAAATTTCTAACCTCTGCGGGGGGATTATTTGAATAATCATATCTTAACCTAACCTAATTAGTATAGAAATATTTAATTAAATTAATATTTTAGACACTTCTGCGTTTGTCCACTCTGACGTTCGTCACCCCAGCGTTTGTCCTGGAACCCCAATAAGGAATATAATATTGCTTACCAACGTATTTAGCTTCTTTTTGTGCGCACCAAAAACATCGTCTCATTCCATAACTCAACCAGTCAATGTAACCATGATACTGTTCAAATAAATCGGTCAAAATAAAAATCTTTGAAATGTTTATTGTTTAATTGTTAATATATGGCTTATGAAATAAATCTATAAATATGGATGTATAACCCAGATAACAACTTGGATCCAGTGTTGGGGACCTTGTTCTTCTGCTAGCAAATTGTTTTCATCTCTTATGTAGCGTCTTTGCTGTGTTAATATTCCCGACGTTATTGGCTTAAATTCAAAGACCTAAATGAAAGTCAGCAAGGGATGGAGACTTACAGTTATTTAAACCTTTTCACCTCTATTGATTTACTCTCATACTTAAGATATGAATTACATATAATTCTAGACTGGAGAAATTAATTTAAAAGTCAACTTTGTAGCAGATTAGGTCTTTAATACCAAAGTATTTTACTAAGAATTTTTCTATTTCAAGTGAAATTAATACCTTATTAGAGAACACTTTTAAACTTCCCTATTAATTGGAATTTGGAATCCTCACAAAACCGTCCTTACACTTAAAATAGGAATAAACACAGAAAACTTTAACTGATTTTAAAGATTTTGATTTAACCGTTCCTTGAGTTGGCTGAAGGCGTACCAAGTCCAGAAAATGATTAAGAGTATAAATTTCCAGACTATCCAGAAGAGAACAATTTCTTTACTGAATTGTTTTGCCCCTCCAATAAGACACAGATTTGCCAGTAAACTAATGATTGCTGCTATAAAAGCTGGACCTGAAACAATATTATTGTATCATATTAATTTATTTTATTTTAAAGTTTTACAATTGTGCGTTTCTAAGTTAAATGTAAAGTTATATCTAGACAAATTAAGATTTCCCTAATTAAAAATTTTTAAAAAGACGGAGATAACTTTCCTTTAGATAGGGCTTGTATAAAGATATAAAAAGGGCATAGTTATTTATTCACAAAAATATCATCAAAGCCAAAACATAAAAAGTTAAAACTGAATTATTTAGAAGCGGCTACGCCACTTAAGTCCGAAGGTCAACTTGTAAGTCATACACTGGTGCCGCCTAGGGGGACTTCTTAAGGAGTATTCTTTGGTAAATTATGCAATCTTGGGATGGTGGTGGTACTCTCCCCAAAAATAGCTATAAACCTTCCTAGGACCTAAGAGAAGCTACACACTAAATAAGAACCATGTCGGCGAGATCCTTCGGTACAGACAGATAGAGATCCTGTTACTTTTATATAAGAATTTTTAAAATCTTGCAACTTACCTAAATTTTCCCAATTTGGGCCAGTAGAAGTATGTTGTGTTAACTCTGATACTGGGTCAGCAAACAGAAGATACAAACAGAATCCAAGGCCAGTCAAGGAGACAAGTAACAGCAAGGTTCCAATGGATATACAATAGTTTTTCAAACAAGTAAGGCCACACGTCATCTTGATAATTTGAATATAATGTTCAGGTCTTCTTTATCACAGATTTAAAAGTTCAGATATTTTTCTTAAAATTGTCTTCTTGGAAACTTTAACATCGATGGATTACAATTGATTTATAAATTAATTCCTTTTTAAATGAACCATTGATATTATATGATTAAACTCTATTTTTGAGCAAATCTAAACTTGTTACGCGATACTTATGTAATACATACATGAGACTACGTTATTTTTTTAAATAAAAAAATTTAGTTAGGTATTGTGCTTAAATCACGATAAATACTTTAGGTCTTAAAATAGAAAGACTAACTATTTAAAAGGGTAATTTTTAAGACGTAGAATAGTTTTAAAAATAGCTTTACGCGGATTGCAAAATAATAAGATTTATTTCGGTTTGGTTATCCCAGCACCAAGTGCCGAATTCTCGGGTTATTAAAAACTAATGTTAATATTATTATTTATCTTTTTACTACTTATAGAAAATTGTCCATAATACAATACATGATTTTTTTTCGTTTGGATGAGAACTTGCATAAAATTTTACCTGTAAGTACATACAATATCTTATATAAATATTAAATTACCTTGTTAAAGTAAAATTAATATATCAATGGTTTATTTACCTAATTAAAAAACTAATTTCACTGAATTAAAAAAAATGTGTCAACTTTGCATAAAAAAATCATCTTATAATTATATTCACCGTAAGGCACATGTGAATATCCGTATAAAAATTTCCCATAAGTGTAAAATGATTAATATGATTTGTTCAAGATTTTACAACTGTACTTTGTTTACATTTTTACCGTAATCATAACATACAATATACAAGTGTTGCCAGAAAAATTTTCTTAAAAATTTTTATAATCTTTTGACAAAAAAAATGCCTCATCCCTGACTGAAACAACGAACAAAAGCTAAAAAGAATATTAAAATAAATCTTAAAATTATTATCTTATGAGTCAAATTAAGACTAAAATGAAGCTAAAGTGAAATTAAAAATTATTATTTTGAGAAATGCACACCTGGCAACATTGTGAATAAGCGCTAGCCTAACTATTTTACCTACTGCAAGTCGTAGAGGCAAACTGACCAATAGCATAAGATATTTATATAAAACGACCAATCACAGTCCGTAAATTGTTGTCTGCTAATCTAGTCTGCTACGCCCATGTATTTTTGGAGGTGAAACTTTTGGCCATTGTTTTTCAAGTCGACGACAAATATATATATAAGAATAAGACTAAATTAAAAATGGATCATGTTACCATTAGAACCAACTGAAACTGCATGTTACTAATTTATTATATTTTTTTTAATAATAAAGACTATTGCTGGTCCTAATAGTTACTTGATCATAAAATTTACTACAAAAAGCTTATTTAAAAAAAAAAACAATAAGATGAATTTTTTCAAATACAATCAAATAAATTTTCTTTATCTTTTTTTCTGCTATTTCATTGGTGTTAAATTAAAAAGATACCAAAACTTGCTTATAAATACATAATTTTTATGTTATCAAAAAAGCCTCTTTCCCCTTTCTCTTGATAATAGGGAGAGGGTAGGTTAATATTAGTGTAGCGCTGCCGTTTTCCTTTAGTCACTCACCATCTAAATAACAATTCCATAGACTTATATTTTTATACTGTTACAATAGGCAGTATGGACTTTCGGACTAAAATATGATGTTATTTATCTAAATTAAAGGGTTTAGAACTCACCTTAGTTAGGATAAAACTTGACTGAGCTCACTCAGCCCTGAATCAGAAAAAAATACAGTGAAAATGAATGGCTTTTATTTTGGTTATCCTATTAAGTTAATAATATTTTAAAATGAATTTATTATGTCAATTTAAACGCAGAATTTATAGTTTTTATATTAAAAATAAGTTCTAATTATAAGAAACATACCTATACAGTGAAAGATCAAAGATGTCTTTTTTATTGATTTATATGTGATAATAGCTTTTTTATAGCATATTTTATGATTATATTTTATACTGTTAAAAATGATGTTTTCTCTTAATACCATGAAAGAATTTTTTTTCGTCAGATTAAGCTAACAAATTCAATATTTTATGATATTTAAGATTATAAATAGCTAGCTATTTATATACAACTAAGATGTTAAGAAATTTGAAAAAATTGTAAATCATTATCAAATAATCTAAAGATTTACAGTGTATGTCTTCATTTATTTAAGTAAACTATTTCCTTAATGTTTTCTAAATTAAAATATAAAAAAATCTGCCTATTCCTTTACTAATATTAGCCGGCTTATTTTATGTTTTATATTTATAAACCACAGCTGTATTAAAGAAATTAAAAGAAATTTTGGAAAAATATTAAAATGTATAATAATAATAATAATAACTTTTATTTAATAACTCGTTCAATCCTGTTATGAGTAAATCACATAGACATTTAATTAATAGTTAATATTATTAAATGATCATAATATTTTATTTCAATTACATAGGTAACTATTCATGTTATTATTATTATGTGTGAACATAATCATGGATTTAAATAAACTAGGTGATTTCTCTTGGCGGCACCAGGTAGAATTTATCTTTTGTTAACAATGCATAATCGTTCAGCTATGTGATTAAAGTCTTTTACAGTTAACAATTCTGGTGGTAGACTGTCCCACACTCTTCCTTAACATTTGCCTTTTTCTAACGCTTCATATAATCCCTTTTTGTCTGAATGGATTAAAGTAGGACACTGGTCATATATAGACAGCTGGGTTAAGATGTCAAAGGTTTAAGGATTAAGATGAGGATTTCGGTTTTTGCTTTTGATTTTTATCATGGAGGAAAAGACATTGGCTGTTTATTACACTAGTCCCCAAAGTTTTATTATACGTTTTCTTATTCGTTGGCTTGATAACTTTGGGGACTTTTTTTTATCAAATTTTGATTGGTTCATTAAGTTAAGTATCTAATCTGATATCTGTTTGTAAGCTCATACATAAAACTTTTATATGGTATCTCATCCCTCATACGCATAAAAACATTATTTTCAACAGAATATCATATAGGGAATTTCAATTTTATGTTTTCAGAAGTGTTTTTATATTATGCTTGGTGTGAAAAGAAGCTAAATATTGGGAAATATTTAGCATAAATATCAATTTTTAAAGCTACCTACCTTCAAGCTAGGAGAGATTTAAAGAAAAGCTTTCCGAGAATTAAATAAAAATGTCGGAGGAAAAAGAATTAGCACCTCCCAACGAGGATTCTATTCGTGTTATTTGCAGGTATGCATTTTTTTTTGATTGTTTGCTGGTCGAGAAGTAAGTCTCAGGGGAGTATATTCTGCTCAAGATTAATTTTTTTCCTTGTTTATGTTTATATAATTCTCAGGGCCCCTACTGGAGCATATCGAGAATATTAGGGCATCATCAAAACATGTTAATTTTATCACAGTTATAAGTTCAATCAATAGAATATATATTCATCACAATAACAGTTTTGTTGAAAGTCTTTAAAGTTTGTCATTCTTTCTTGAAAATGTACAGGTTTCTTGACTGCAAAATATTTCATCAACCCCCCCCCCCCTTCCCCCACCTAGTTTTAAGTAGGGGAAAAAATGTATGCTAAGTCTAAAAACATATTTTATGAAAATTAATACATTGAGAACAAATATTGATTTGACAAAAATAAAGAAACGTACTAGGTATCTAACAAAACCTTTTTTTCTTTGCAGGTTTCGACCTTTGAATGACACCGAAGAAAAAACTGGATCCAAGTTTATTGTTAAATTTCCATCTGGGACAGATGATCAATGTGTCTCTATCGGGGTAAGTCTACTTAGCTACAAAATTAAATTCATTTAAAAACAAAGATAGTTACGAATTAAGCCAAAAAATCATTCTTCAATGTGTTAAATTCTACAGATTTTTTTAGCACTACTACCTACTCTATAAGGGGGGGGGGGTTTTAATGCAACCATCTCGTAATCAGTGAGCAAATGGCACTTAGAATTCGAATTTCCATCTGAAATTTTGCATGAGTAATCCTTGGTAGGTCTATTTTCCCTAAATCGAACAAAAAGTTTGAAAAGTAACGGCTAACGGCTGGCGGCTCAGCTGTTTTGTCATTTTTTTGATATCTATATTGCAAATTAGTCACGAAACCTCTCTCAACATAATACTCTTTTCTACTCCAAAACGCTATCAAACGGTTCTACACGGTAGCTGTTGGTACTAGAAGTTTTAAAAATGGTTATTGCTATCATTTAAAATGAATTAAACCAAAAATATGTTTTAAAAAGTTGATTCCTACGTAATTGATGATGGATTTACCCTGAAAATAGGCTAAAAACGGCTGAGCCGCTAGCCGTTACTTTTCCAACTTTTTGTTCGATTTAGGGAAAATAGACCTACCAAGGATTACTCATGCAAAAGTTCAGATCGAAATTCGAATTCTAAGTGTTATTTGCTCACTGATTACGAGATGGTTGCATTAAACCCCCCCCCCCCCCTTTGATTATTTTGTGAGTTTGTATTTCCGTCCATGTCACAGAGTGAGTTACATGTTATTGTTCAATGAACAAGACAACTAACAAGGAATTTTATCTTAAAATATCAGCTGTTTATCTTCAATAGAAGTCAAAAATTTCCTCCATAGCTTTAAGGACTGACTGTCGGACTAAAGAGTAGCTTTGCTATTTAAAACATACGGGTACATACAAATATACACACACAACACTCTCCAAGTTGTTGTTTACATCTGGACTACATTTAATTGTTCTTTTCTAATTCTTCATATATATTTTCAGGGCAAGGTTTATGTTTTTGATAAAGTTTTAAAACCAAATGTGACTCAACATCAGGTCTACGATGCTGCAGCCAAAAGCATTGTTAAAGGTAAGAATAGTTATTTAACGCATTGTAAACAGCTTTCCGCGGATATAAAAACGTACAATCATAAGATTGAAATCAGTTTTGTAAACCCCGAAATGCCGAAGACATGGGCTAACAAAACTTGTTTTAATATTATTATTGTACATTTTTATATTCGTAGAAAACTGGATAGGTATAATACGATACATGAATTTTTATTGTGGCTGAGAACCGGTTCTTATCCACCGGTTATTAATCGGTTTCGAAGCCATACTGAAATATTTATTTTCTTTTTTATGTTGAGAAACTAAGGTTTTTCGATTTAACGTGGGTAATAGGCAGGGTGTCGGAGCCGTTTAATTTTGATGCAGCTCCGGCTCCGCGGAGCCGTATCTGGAAATACGGCTCCGGCTCCAGCTCCGGCTCCGGCTCCTACCTTAAAATTAATATATCAACTTTTGTTCATTATTGAAATTGATAAAATAAAATAAATAATATAAAATATTTTGCTTTTATTTGATTAAAGCTATATAAAAGTAGAAGGATGTGTGTCTATTTGTTAAGTAACAATAGTTTTTCAGTTTATTATATGGAAATAGACCGTTGCCAAATTATATTATTACTTTAAAAAATCACTTTTGGCTAATCTGGAGCCGGAGCCGTTTTTAACGAAAAATACGGCTCCGGATCCGGCTCCACCAAAAATGTTGCTGCTCCCGGCTCCGGCTCCGGAACCCTGGTAATAGGGGTAACCACACAGATAAAAGACAAATTGAAATATTAAATTCATAATCTGTACACATATATGTATATATTTTTTTCTGGGGGGGGGGGGGTGTTTGGAGTGGCAGCATTCCTTCGGGATTTGATTGTTGCACCACCTAGGAAAATAGTTTAACTTAACATTCGGTTATTGTCAAGGGACAAACGAACAGACAGAAAAACCTCGTTATACTTTGAATTATAGATTTCTGAATCGTGACTTAAAAAACAATTAATGGTAAAAGATTTAAAAGTTAGGTACTTAATTTTTTAATTTCAGACGTTTTGAATGGTTACAACGGAACAATATTTGCATACGGACAAACTTCCAGCGGAAAAACACACACAATGGAGGGCGTCATCAACGACCCGAACAAGCAGGGTATCATCCCGAGGATTGTAAACGACATATTCAACCACATCTATTCCATGGAGGAGAATCTTGAATTCCATATCAAAGTTTCCTACTTTGAGATTTACCTTGATAAGATTAGAGATCTTCTTGATCGTAAGTTTTTTTTTGTTAATTTCAGTGTAAAAAAAGTAACAGGATGTCTGTCTTTCTGTCTGTACCGAAAGATCTCGCTAACCGCCGAACAGATAAAATTCTCCTTTACAGTGTATTTTCTCATAGGTCCTGGGAAGTTTTAACGCTACCACCACCCCCATTCCCCTAAAAATTTTTTAACTTTTTCTTTTTGAAATTAAAACAAAAAGTAAAAGGGTGTCTAATTTAAGCCCTTAATATCTGAAGTGCCCCTAGAGACCTCTAGGTGCGTAGTCGCTAGTCTGTTATAAAATAGCCATGAAACATTGATATATAATTTAAAGAAAGGGTGGGGGGGGGGGGGGGGAGGAGGGCATCAATAGTAAATGCTCGTAATATGAAATTTTATTTAGAGTCCTTAGAATTATCATAGTACAACATTAAATATCATACAAAAATATCCTAATTATAAAAGAATGATGTTTTCTGGTTCCAAAAAGTGTCATTTTAAATCTAAATATTTGAGTTGCGAGATGTTTATATATTGTCTCCACCATTCCATTTTGTTTCTTAATCCATGATCAGCAATATTAATATACGATATTGATTTTTCTTATGTACACAGATGTATTTTATCAAAATAAATACGAAACATGTGTATTCTTTGATAAGACATTCACGCAAAAAACACATCAAAATCTAAAGAGAAAACAATTTTTAAGTATGAAAGAGAGAAACTTTTATTGAGTATTTTGAAGCATAATTTTAAACATTTCTAACTTAAGAATAACTAAATAAAAAGGATTTTAAACAAACTATGACAAACAAAATTACCAATTATACCTACCTGTATAAGAAAATTATCAGTAAAAAGTTTGGACACTGGTACACAATTAATGTTGCATTAGGTATACAACGTCCATTCCTCCATAAGCCAAGGAGTTTATTTTCTATGGGAGTCATTTTCATTTACAGTGTTATGTTCCCTCTCTTTGAGTATCCCTCTCCCCACATCATTATTGATTTTGTGTGATTGACTAATTAAATTATTATTTCAGCTTCGAAAGTAAACCTGGCTGTGCATGAGGACAAGGATCGTGTAGTGTATGTGAAGGGTGCTACTGAGCGCTTCGTCTCCAGTCCGGAGGAGGTCTTCGAGGTCATAGAGGAGGGCAAGTCCAACCGCCACGTTGCTGTGACCAACATGAACGAGCACAGCTCCAGGTCACACAGTGTCTTCCTCATCAACGTGAAACAGGAGAACCTGGAGAACCAGAAGAAGTTGAGCGGCAAGTTGTATCTGGTCGACCTGGCGGGCAGTGAAAAGGTTGGCAAGACCGGTGTCGAGGGCATGGGGCTGGAGGAGGCCAAGAATATCAACAAGTCATTGTCTGCTTTGGGTAACGTGATTGCCGCCCTGGCAGATGGCAACAAATCACATATTCCTTACAGAGACAGTAAACTTACCAGAATCCTGCAGGAGAGCTTGGGTGGCAACGCTAAAACCACAATTGTTATCTGTGCCTCGCCAGCAAGCTTCAACGAGGCTGAGACTAAGTCAACACTGGACTTTGGTAAAAGAGCTAAAACTATTAAAAATGTTGTTGCAGTGAATGAAGAACTTACCGCAGAAGAATGGAAGAAACGGTATGAGAAGGAGAAAGAAAAGAATGTAAAAAGCAAGGCTAAAATAGAAAAACTAGAGGAGGAACTTAAACGTTGGCGTGCCGGTCAAACTGTGTCACTTGAGGATCAGTTCAACATTGTTGAGATGGACGAGAGTGTGACAGCTGCCCAACTTCCCGCGGCACTCAAACTTGACAAACCAACGGCAGAGTTGAAGTTGGACACAAGCATGATCAGCCTGGAGGAGAGGAATAAACTACAGGAGGAGAGGGAGCGCATGTACCAGATGTTGGATGAGAAGGATGACGAGATTCAGGAGCAGAGTCAGCTGGTGGAGAAACTTAAGGAACAGATGATGGAACAGGAAGAGCTGCTGGCCTCTGCAAGACGCGACTACGAGGGACTCACCAAGGAAATGACAAAGATCCAGGCAGAGAATGAGTCTGCCAAGGAGGAGGTCAAAGAGGTGCTCCAGGCTCTTGAGGAGTTGGCCGTCAACTATGATCAAAAGTCTCAAGAGGCGGAGACCAAGAGTCGCGAGTACAACACAATCAGCGACGAGTTGAGCCAGAAACAGTCACAGCTGAACTCTGCCCAGTCAGAGATCCAGTCGTGCAAGGAGGCCCAGCAGAACGCGCGCAAGCGCACCTCAGAGATGCTCCGCTCGTTGCTTACCGACCTCGGGGAGCTGGGCACAGTCATCGCCAAAAATCAGGATCTGAAGAAGCCGGAGCCCAACAACGAGGGCAAGGTGGAGGAGGAGTTCACGGTGGCGCGTCTCTTTGTGAGCAAGATGAAGAGCGAGGCCAAGAACCTGGTGAGCAGATCTGGAACTCTTGAACAGCACCAGATTGAAGCGAACAAGAAGTGTGAAGAATTGGAGAAAGATCTTAGTGAATGCAGACTTACTATTGTCCAGGTAATTTTACACATCAAATTACTTAAAAAATATATTATGTAGGCAAAATATTCGGTGAGCGTAGCTAAAAATCAAGTTTTAATGAACGCCAATGATTGCAAATATTTATTAAAGAACAATTCAAACGCTCCCACACTAACATTTAAAAACTCACACATACACACACACACACACACACACATACATATTACATACATACACACACACACACACACACACACACACACACACACACACAATCTTGTCTGTCACAAGATGAATATTTGCTAAATAACCCACAATGGTATAAAAACACAAAAAATGGAAAGTTATGGTACCTTAATCGCCATGTTTTTTTCGTTTTGTACATTGTGATTAGCTACTATCTTCATGTTTGTCTTCTAACGCGTGTATAACGTATCAGGGATTTAAAGGGATAAGACAATGGCCGGTTAATTGATGTATTTATATCCCCAAGGATAATAAACAAAATTTCTCCTACTGTAGATTACAATTAGTGGTTGAAACGTATTAACACTTAATTTAATTAACTAACCAATCAAAATTCAAGAAAAGTCTCCAAAGCTGATAAGCCAACGAATAAGAAAACCTTATTATAAAACATTGGGGACTAATATAAAAAATTAAACAGCCCAATGTCCTCTCCTTCCTGATAACATATGGACTAGTTTTGTACACAAATGGACCAATGTGAATTATGCAAGCAAAACGATGGTCTTGAAGGCGCACCTAAATCTTCCCTCCCATTTATTCAAATACTATGTTTCTTTTGTTAATAATATCCAATAATTTGTTTAACACTTATTAAAGTTACTGGTTTCGACCCTAGCCTCTAGGGGCTTCGCCTTAATAGAGGGTGGGAGGTATTCCCCCCTCCCACCGTCGCCTTGACATATTAATAATAGAGTGGCCACGTAGTCTAAAACCTGCCCCGGACTAATACTAAACTTTTGAAAAAATTGTAAAACGATCGTTCCTCCCGTTTGATAGATCTTAGCGTACAAACATTCAAAACTATATAGGTATTTAATAAAGAATTGGTATTCATTGATTAAGCATTTTTAAAACCCGTCTAGTGTCCCTTTAATTCAAGTGAATTGTGGGAATGATTTTTTTATGCAAATTTTTGTACACCATTGTAACTTGTATTAGGATTAGAAAAAATATCATTTGCTTGAATATTTACAATAGAGTTCCTATAATATTTATGTATGCGCAGTTTTTACTTAAATATTCAATTTCCAAATTTTCACATTTTCACAAAAATTTTCCTTTTATTCTTTTACACTTTCAGTTTTAATTATAATCTACAATACACTCCATGTCATTGTCCATAGTTCATTATTTCTCAGTTCACATTCTTAAAAAAAATAGGCATAAATTCTTAATTTAAATGATTGGATATAAAAAACAGAGTAATGATGGAGGTCTTATTAACAACCCCCTACCTTTCTTGCTGACTGTTGATTAAAATTTGAATTTTGATATTTAAATTCTAAAAAAATGGGCGTTATATAATCCTACTAAATAAAGTAGTACCTAAGGGTTTTATTTTCTGAAGCTTAAGATCATAAAACTACTGAACTCGGGTTCTCGATTTTAGGGTAGCTTCGTACAGCCAGGTGCTGGCATGATTTAAGGCTATTTTATTTTTAAGATTTAAGTCTTGGGCTGGTTTTAAGCTATTTCTATTGACCCTTTCTGCACCTATAGCTGCTAGTTATACATATACATATACAGAGCCATTTTTAATTAATACCCACTTGAATAATAATTGTAGCATGAGGCTAAGATAAAAAGCTTGAATGAGAATATTAGAGAGAGAAATTATATACCTATACTAACATGAATTATATTTTTAGCATGAGGCTAAGATGAAAAGCTTGAATGAGAATATCAGAGAAGGAGAGACCAAGAAGAGAACTCTTGAGGAAGCTTTGGATGCGCTCCAAGAAGAGGTAAATAAATACTAGTTCTCCTTCTCAGTTTCTCTCAAAGTGCCTTTTTGAACACTGAACATTCGAGAGAAGGCACCTTCAAGTTTAATAAAAGAATAAATGTTCTTAAGAGTTCTTCATTAATAAAAAAGAACTAAGAAAAAGATCAGGGAAGTGACAATGAAAATGAACATACCCCGGATAAGTTTTCTTGTATGTAGGGGAAGCTAAATGTCCATTCCATAACTATGGAATAAGTTAAAATTGATAAAACATGTATAAATTTTCGGATATGAAGAAATAACCTTAAAAAAAACTAAAATTATAAATATATCAAAACTTATATTTCAATTTTTTAATCTGTGTAGGTGACTCAGCTGAAGGCGGCTGAGCAGATGGCAGCTGTTGCCAGTGAGAAGCAACAGAAGGAGGCAAATATCAAGGAGGCTCTGGAAGAACAATTAGCTCAGGTAAGGTCACATAAAAATGACATAAACATAAACTTGTAACATTTTTTTTTTTTTTTATAAAAATAATTTAATTTAAAAGGTCAATTTCTAGACCTCTTATAATACAAAAGCTGCATTTTATATGTCCCCAGAAAAGAAGGGGACATATAACTGTAAATTAAACTGATACCCAAAGTTTTATAACGACTATATCTTGTTGGTTGGCTAAAAAACTTTGGGTACTTCGGCGTTTTATAAAAATTCTTCGTTAGCTATAATTTTTCTGTTGAATAATACCTTAGAATAAAACAGAATTTATTATTTTTCTTCTGAAAATTTCAGCACCGCGAGCAGCACCAGAAGCAGGTTGCTCAGCTGAGGAACGAGATCACAGAGAAGCAGAGCATGATGGACGAGCTGAAGGACAACAACCAGGCCCTGACCCTGGCCAGCGAGCAGCTGCAGCGTGATCATGAGAAGCTGAAGGAGGAGGAACAGGAGAAGTCTCGTCGTCTCCAGGAGATGATTGCTCTCAATGAGAGACGTGAACAGGCCAGACAGGTAAAAAATACAAGAATTAACCTAGCATTTTACATTACATAACATTTATTCAACTTTAGCATGGGTAAAATGTACATATAAATAAATAATAAGAAATAGTAATTATCAATTGCAACACACAAGTAAGGAATCACAAAGTCAACTGGACCGTACAAATGCGTTTTGTTTTAAGAATTTGTTAAATCTTGGTCAAATTCCCGCCTATTTTATCATAATATGATATTTTTAGATAGTTGTTAAAAATTACTTAGCTTAGTATTTTTAACATTTTGGGTTACGAAAATTGGCACTTTTCCTTATCTATTAGTTTTTTTTTTACTAAAATGTATCTTGAATTCTGCAAGTTTTTAAAAATGAATCATGATTCTAATTCAACATATTTTTCAGGACCTAAAGGGTCTGGAAGAGACCGTGGCCAAGGAGCTGCAGACCCTGCACAACCTCCGCAAGTTGTTCGTGCAGGACCTGCAGTCCAGGGTCAAGAAGTCCGCGGCTGGCGAGGAGAACGAGGATGCTGGCGGCAGCTTGGCGCAGAAACAGAAAATTTCATTCCTTGAAAATAATCTTGACCAGCTTACAAAGGTAGGAATAGCAATAATATACAGAGTGTTTCAATAGAAACGTCTTTTTAAAAATCTTAATTATGCATAGAAAATAAAACAATTATATAAAATGCTTTATATATTTGGAAAACTTATTCTGGGACATTTATGTTTCAAATATTTGAAAATGATTTTTTCAATAGATTATGCCGTAAAAACCAGTTTTTCCAAAGGCCTTATTTTTGAAGATTTTACAGATTTATAGATTCTGGAAAATATGCACATTTTTAAAATTCAAATTGCGCGGCTTGTATTAATAGTAGAAAAACGTTATGCATACCGTTAAAATCGTCATAAACTCTAGTTTTTGGATATGTAAGAACCATTCCTGTGCTAGGTATAGTATAGGACCTACGTGATAAAATGTTCCAAATTTCTTAAAACTTTTCAGTATTTCTCACATTTTTCAATTTAGCTTCTAAACTACAAATAGCACTTTAATAGTACTTATATATCCAAAAACTAGAGTTTATGACGATTCGAACGATATGCATGACGTTTTTCTACTATAAAAACAAGCCGCGCAATTTGAATTTAAAAAATGTGCACATTTTTTCCTCAACCTTAAATCCGTAAATCTTTAAAAATAAGGCCTTTGGAAAAACCGGTTTTTAAGGCATAATTTATTGAAAAAATCATTTTCAAATATTTGAAACATAAATGTCCCAGAATAGGTTTTCCAAATATATAAAGCTTTTTATATAATTGTTTTATTTTCTATGCATAATTAAGATTTTAAAAAAGACGTTTCTATTGAAACACCCTGTAGATTAAGATATATAAGTTTTCCGGAATTTTAATGTTAGGGGGAGATTTGAAATCTGCATCAAATTTTAAGGATTTTTTTTATAAAATTCGTTTTTTGTATAATTCTTTATCTAAAAGCGGAAATGCATTTTAAGTTAATTAATTTTGACCAATAGGATAGGTGGATTTTAAACTACCTGCGCTCTAATTGGTTGAATGATGTACGCCATCCAATCAGAGCGCAGATTTTTTAAATCCACCAATCATAGATGCCAAAATTAATTAACTTAAATTGCATTTCCGCTTTTAGATAAAGAATTACAGAAAAAAACGAATTTTATAAAAAATCCTCAAAATTTGATGCAGATTTCAAATCTCCCCCTAACTTTAAAATTCCGGAAAACTTATATATTTTACTGTAGATGTATAACCAGACAACTACCTGTTGTTGAAGACCTTTATTGTCTGCCAGCAAATTCTTTTATGCTCTTTTTAGTGACTTGGCTGTGTTAATATTCCCGACGCTATTGGTTGATTTTCAAAGACCTAATTGAAAGCCGGCACAGGATCCTCAGGGTGGGAACATACAGTTATTGTCTTATCCCTTTAGATCCCTGATCTAAGTTTATTTTTTTGCTATTGTTATTTATTTTGTTATATATTAAGGTCCACAAACAGCTGGTGCGTGACAACGCTGACTTGAGATGTGAGCTACCCAAGCTTGAGAAACGGCTGCGTGCCACCATGGAGAGAGTTAAGGTAAACATTTAGGGTTAAGTCATAAATATTGTTAGATCATGGAAATAAAACGAAGTAGCGGGTTTCGTCGTATTTTAACAGTAGCTTTTGATATGTTAGGTGAATGTTAATTATTGCTCCGCAGGGTTATAGCCCCCCGTAGGAGCTAGAAATAGGAGAAAAGCTACTGTGAAAATACGACAAAGCCCGTTACTTCGTTTTCTATCTATGATCCATAGATTCTCCGGGTCAATAATAAATGTCTTTAAAGCGACTTCGTTAGCTTATCAACTTTGGAGACTTTTCTTGAATTTTGATTAGCTAGTTCATTAGGTTGAGTGTCTAAACGTTTCAACCACCAATTTTCTTATACAGAACGGATAATTTTGTGTAGTAACAAAGGGGATGTACATCACATTATCTGACATTTTCTTATACCTTTAGATCCCTGATTTAAACTTCTTTTCAAAGATTTTGCACTATTTTTGTTGCAGGCTTTGGAGACAGCCCTGAAGGAAGCCAAGGAGGGAGCAATGAGAGATAGAAAGCGTTACCAATACGAGGTCGACAGGATAAAGGAGGCTGTCAGACAGAAAAACCTTCACCGACGCGGCCACGCGGCTCAAATCGCCAAGCCTATCCGCGCCGGTCACAACCCCACCATGTCTGCCCCGCCCGTAGTACGACCTGGCATCAAGGCTGGCCAGCAACCTGTCCCAGTTATCAAACCACAACAGTAAACTGAAGAACAGAGACAGCTGAGCAGCAGCAGCAGCAACCTTGTAGTTATTCTCTTAATAATATATGTTATTGTTACTTCTCAAGCTCATATTTGCTGTGATGATGTTATTGCTATGTTTATTAGTCTTTGATACTAACATAATAACGTCGGATCAGCGTGTGTGAGAGTTTTCAGCATTTTAGTGATATCAATATTGTCCCACAAATTCTTATGTAATCCTAAGAAATTTTTTTTACAAATCAGATCTATTAATTCTTTTTTCTGCATTAACATTATTCCCGACCTAGGTGCATTTTGTCAGAAAAGCATGAAAATTAGCTGGGTTTATGCCAAAGGTTGTACATCGCGATTGAAACTGCTTGTAAGGGGGAGAATATTTATTTATCGCATCGTATTATAGACAGCTTTCCGAGGAAAGTGAACCAGTTTTGTTAGCCTTGTGGGGCTAAAGTCCCGGGCTAACATAGATAACTGGTAATAATCTTACGGTTTTTATTTTATTATTCGTAGAAAATTGTCTGTAATACGATGCTATACATGATTTTTCAGTGTTGCTGAGAACCGGTTCAATTTCCAGCGGATATTAATCGGTTTCGAAGCCATACTGGAAAGATAGATAGATAGATATGGGAAAGTTGAACTTTTGTCTTGATTTATAGCTTATCCACTATTTTTCTCATTTTAAGTTTCAAATTTCTAAGATTTGTTACCTAGATTAATTCATCCTTTACTACATACAGAAATCAAAGTTCTTTTGGATCATGGAAAGAAAACGAAGTAGGGGGTTTCGTCGTATTTTCACAGTAGCCTTTTTCCTATTTCTAGCCCCTGTGGGGGACTCTAACCCTACGAGGCAATCATTAACATTTACCTAACCTTAAATAACTTATCAAAGCTACTGTGAAAATACGAAGAAAACGCGGAATTTCGTTTTTTTCCATTATCCGTTTTTTTAGCCCTTGTTATACATTATGATGCAAAGTATATTCGGGAATTTTTCTTTTATGTGAGTAACGAGATAATGTTTAGATTTTTTAAAATACATAAAAAAATTTATCAGATTCTGGTGGTATTCTGATCCTATACATCATACCTAACAAGTTTTAATGAATTTAGTTTTCTATATTATAATATAAAGTTGCAAGATCTTTTAAACACTGAACTGATATGGTTCTCCTTTACAGAGAGGCTTTGCATAGGTCCAGGGAAGGTTTAAAACTATTATTGGGGAGAGTTCCTTCTTTCTCCTTAAAGAAATCGCCCATAGAGAAAAATAACCCATTACATTTTTTTTTTCTTTTAAACATTAAAATTGAAAGTTGGGGGTAGACTTAAATCTCCCCTTTCCCTACAGTGCCACTAGAGACCTCTAGGGGCGTAGCAGCTAGTATCTGCTAAAGAAAATGTGTGAAACTGATTGTATGTATTATAAGTTTGAATGTATTGGGGTAGATTTCGAAGCTTTTTTTTATAATCTTGAATATGATCTAATTGTAAATATGTTCAACTTTTTTTTATTCCTCGAAAGTTTGTTTAGAATCTACCCCCAGTCCACTTTCTATCCTACTGGACAGAAAATTGGATTAGAAAATGATTAAAATCAACTAAATGGTGGAGTTTTGCTAAAATTGCTAGCCTTCAAAGCTTTAATAGAGTTCTGGTTTAAAGATTTTTTGTTCATACTGCCTAAATAAATGTTTAAAATGCTACATGATTGTATAAAAAAGTTTCAAATACAGGACTTTATTAACTAAGCTCTGAAAGGTTATCCGGCTATGATGTTTCTTACCTATGCCACCAAATTATAATTTTCTTTGTACATACAAAGACATAAATTCCTGCACATTGTAAAATACACTTTCCTAGTCTCACCAGAAAATAAACCTTTTTAGAAAAAAAGTATTTTTTTGTTTATCAAAGAAAGGACATTGTATTTTAATCTAGCAATAAGCTGTGTAAATACATATAAAAATTTAATGAAAATAGTTGGGTTGGTTGGTTGAATCTTTGCTTTAATAATTTATAATTCTTAATAGACTTGCACATTATGTTTATTTATGTATTTAATTTGTTTTACAGTATGGCTTCGAAACCGATTAATCTCCGGTGGATAGTAACCGGTTCTCAGCCACGCTGTAAAATCATGTATCGTATCGTATTATATCTAGTTTTCTACGAAGATAAAAATGTACAATCATAATATTAAAACCAGTTTCTTAGCTCGTGCCTTCGGCATCTCTGGGTTAAAAAACTGGTTTTTACCTATAATTGTACATTTTTATTAACGCGGAAAGCTGTTTATAATACGATGCGATAAATAACTATTATCTGAAGTATTGTGGCCAAGCTTCAGAAAAATAAGATAACTTACTAATTTCAAATATTTAATTTCATATACCTTGTGTTAAAGAAAAAAGTTTGTACACAAATAAAAATTGCTAATATTGTAACAAAATGAAATATCTTAACTTATTTTCAAGCATTATTAACTTATTTGCTCATATTTGATTGTAAAAACTTATTTGAAAAAAATCCCTTACAAATAGTTAAAATTAATCATAGAATTATCTAACTTATTGTGATTGAACCATTAAAAATTAGTTACATTTTTTCAGTATGGCTTCGTAACCGATTGATGTCCGCTGGATATGAACCGGTTATCGGTCATACTTAAAAATCATTTATAGCATCGTATTATAGAGAATTTTCCACGAATATTAAGATAAAAATCATACATTAAATACTACTTTTGTAATCCCAGGTCTTCGGTCCCTCGGGGCTAATAAAACTGGTTTTAATCTTTTTATCATTTTAATACCCTCGGAAAGCTTTCTATAATACGATGCGATAAATAAGTTTTTTTTATTCCTTTATGTTAATTTTATAATCAGAAAAGTGAATACAGTCCTTTTTAAATTATCAGTCAGGTTATATTTCTTTCTTTCTATGAAAGGCCACCGTTTTTATTATGATTGTAGAATTTAATTTTGTACTTTATGTTTCCATCCTTAATTGACTTTATACATCAGCCAAAGACTTTTTTTATTGGAATGTTATTTAAGATTATTATTACCTAGCCTTTAAATTATGCACAATATTTATTTTGCTTTTTTGAGTAGACGAATAAAATGCGCATTAACATAATTTGTTTGTTTATTTATTTTATAATAGTGTTAGTAATCAAGGGTAAATTCCTTCGACAATTCGAATTTATTGCCGTTAATTAACAAGGAGGACAACATCTAAAAAAGCGAATATCTGAAGCGGTAGTACAAACGAAAATAAACACTTAGTAGTGTCAGAAATGAAAAAGCAGAATATAAATAAAATGTGTAATTACAAATATATATACAAATGACTTTTTTTTAAAGCTAGGCGTTCCTATAATTAGGGTTATTTTAAACATGTTAGATCTCCTATCGATTTCAAACTTTGTAGAATTATTTCTTTAACAGTTAGGTACGATTTAGGAAGCGTAGCAACCCTTTAATCTATACCAGAGTGTCTGTATGTTCATTACAAATAAAAATGAAAAAGCAGAATATAAATGTGTAATTCTAAAAAAGTTGTAAATTTGTTGCAAAATTACTTAAATACAGGATATTTTCAGGACTTTATATTATAGATGCTTCGCTTATAACATAGTACCTTGTTGTAATAGGAATCAATATTCCAAAAATCAGATAAAAACATTGTAGTTTAAAAGAAACATGTTTTAAATGAACGTACGGACTATGTGGTAAATAAAGAGTAGCTCCGCTTTCTATTTTTTTTCAGGCCGTACAAATGTTTCGGGATGGTTTTGTTTAATTTTTTACTATTCCTGCTTGTGTCTGCTCTTATGAACGGCCTTTGATACTATTAAAAATTCTGCTTATCTAACAAGTTTAATCTTTGAAAAGGATATAATTTGGCCTAAAACTTTTCGTGTTTTGCAAAATACAGCTATTTATGTTTCAAAATAAAGATATTTTGATCCTCTAAAATCTAAAGAGGCGAGAAAATCAACAAATTCTTGCGAAAATGTTAGTTCAGTTGGGGAGCTTAAAAGTTGTTTTGGTGTTTGTTAAAAAATAACAAATACTTCCTAGTCCCTACATGGACTTAAGACTCCTGGAGTATGACGAGACACTTTTGTATAGCCACCAGGGCCAGCTCAAGCTCCACATTCAAGTACATTTTGACGCAGTCTCAGAGCTCCTCGCTATTACCTCACCCTTGCCGATTTTGAGTATGGAGGTGAACCGTAATGAATGACACTCCTCAGAGACGCCTCAGTGTGTTACCAAAGATCTACGGTGCCCCCATACTATGTTTGTTAAATATAATGAAATTAACTGAAAAGATTTTTACCATGGTTTGTGAAAAATTTAAAACGTTTCTTGTCGAAATTATATCAAATGTTTTGTTGAGTTCAAGGTGTATAAAAACTAGTGATGGCAATCCGTCGAATTTTTAGGCCGGATTCCGGATTCTTAAAGAATCCGTCAAAAAAAGTGGCGGATTCTTATTTTGGCAGATTTCAGATTCGGATTCTGGATTCTACAGGGTCATTCAAGAGAAATGATTTTTTTAAAAACTTAATTATGCATAGAAAATATAACAATTATGTAAAATCCTTTATATATTTGGAAAACCTATTATGAGACATTTATGTTTCAAATATTTGAAAATGATTATTTCAACAAATTATGTCCTAAAAACCGGTTTTTCCAAAGGCCATTTTTTCGAAGATTTATTGATTTAAAGGGTGTAAAAAAATGTGCACCTTTTTGAAATTCAAATTGCTTGGCTTGTGTTAATAGTAGAAAAATGTTGCGCATATCGTTGGAATCGTCATAAGCTCTAATTTTTGAAAATATAAGAACCGTTTTTGTGCTTTTTATAGTTTAGGAGCTACGTTAAAAAATTTGAGAAAAAGGTTGAAAAGTTTTAAGAAATTGGAACATTTTACCTCCTATACCATGCGTAGCACTGGAAAGGTTTTCATGTAGTAAAAAAATAGAGCTTATGACGATCCTAACGATATGCATAACATTTTTCTACTATTAACACAAGCCGCGCAATTTGAATTTTAAAAAGGTGCACATTTTTTTACAACCTTTAAATCAATAAATCTTCGAAAAAAAGGCCTTTGGAAAAACCGGTTTTTAGGACATAATTTGTTGAAATAATCATTTTCAACTATTTGAAACATAAATGTCTCATAATAGGTTTTCCAAATATATAAAGGATTTTACATAATTGTTCTATTTTCTATGCATAATTAAGTTTTTTTAAAAATCATTTCTCTTGAATGACCCTGTAGCAATAATTTTAAAGGATTTTAAATTTAAAAAAAAAAATTAAGTGCTACTTTTGTCATAAAAATCAATGTTCTTGGTGTTCTCTATATTTCACTTCCGAGAATCGAACCAGATTTTGAAAGATATTATATATAATGATGAAAATCTTTGCCTTCAAAGAGGAGGAGCTGAAAAAATTAACTCAAGACGCTAATTTTAGCCTACCAAATAAGAATCCGGAATCCGCTATTAAAAAACGGATTCCGGATCCGGATTGCCAACCCTAATAAAAACCTCGACAAAATATTATTGAATGCTTTAGATAGTAAAAGTACATTGATTGTGTGGTATCCGCCTAGGATAAATGGCAGACACCAGAGTTCGAAAAGACTACGGCAGTGTGACAGACGTGGACACCTTACTATAGAGAAGCTACGCTTCTCTAACAATCACTAAATAACAAACAGCATCTATTCAGTTGTTCCTTTATTGAAGGTCTAAGAGTTACTAAAGTTGTACAACATAATATAAATACATATGGATTAGGAATAAAGATAGTTAAAGGTAAATCATACAAGTAAAACATAGATAGTTGCAATGGTTAGGTAGATGGCTATCCCTGTCCGGTGGAGGCAGGATAGCCCATGGAACAGCACAATAGGTAGATAAGCATAGAGGGGTTGAGTGGTAGGTCTGGGTACTAAAAAGGGAAGGTTTGATGATTACTGTGACAACAACAGTCTGTGTGGGGGTGATTCTATCAGGTGAGGGAAGGCTTAGATCCTTTATCCTCAGGGTTGAGGTGGTGCTGATAACTTGGTGGTTGAAGGGGAAGGTTCCGGTGCTGAAGAAGGGAGAGGGAGGGGTAACACCCCTCCCTCCATTTGCAGGACAACTGAGGGATGAAATCAATACCGTTATCTGACATATTTTCAGGTGGCTTTACAATTGTAGAATAACAGGATTTAGCTGGGTGCGTAGCATCACTATAATGTCTTGGTTTCTGCATGGCCCAGAGTTGCCGCATACCACAACTCTCCCCTCGGAAGGCTGGGAGGGGTTGTCTGCACCGCCAGACTTCCGACAGTGGTTGCGGCCTTCAGTTTGTTGTCCTTGTGGAATGGGTCCGCCAGGATACCAGCTGCTGAACGGTGATAGACTCCAGCCCTCCCCAGGTCGAACGGAATCTGCTATATCTGCTGGAGTAGCTGGTCCTGTTGGATGTTCTGGCCGTTTGATGTGTACCTCTGAGGACACCCTGGCAACCTCCAGGGGTGGCACAGCACATGAGGGGGCTTGGACCAACAGCCGCCTGGTATACACCTCTTCAGGTTCCTCTACTGGGCTGGTGGCCTCCATCGTGTTGGTCACCTTGCTGCTGGCAGGCTGGCTACTGGATGCAGGCGCAGCTTCTTCGCCCTCGGGGCTGGTCAGGTTCATTCGGCTTCCAGGGTCTCTGTCAACGCGGGCAGGTGGTGGTTGCCATACTGTAGGAACGTTGCCTCCCTCAGGCTCATCCTGGACATTGGCAGGGTGGTGCATGGCAGTCAGACCTGCAGGGTAGGGGGAGGTAACAGTCCATCCCCTGTGCCGGAGGCTGTCTTGGATCTGCAAGGGTGGCTCCGCTCTAGTTGGCTGGGGGACAGGCCCATCCACGGCCCCTGCTGCTGGTGGACTGGAGGCACAAGGCTCCGGATTTCCTCCCCTAGCCTGAAGGTGTCCAGGCACGTCGTCTCCATCTTGGGTAGACATAATTGTTGGGGATCCTCTACTTCTATGGTTAGGCTCGGCACTTGGCGCATCTAGTTGAGTTACTCCCCAGGCAGCGGTCAAAGCTTCTTCAGTTTGGCTGGTAATGGCTGATTTCCTGGTTCCTGGGGCAGATGCAGGGGGCGCAGGCAAGTTTGACCCAGCACAAACTTCCTGGTACACCAGTGCAATACCATTACCCTGGCTTGGTTGAGGGAGGTAGACAGCTGGACGCAGTTGAGGGTGAGGGACAGCTGGACTCTCCCTGCTGGCTGGGGGCTCTGGCTGACTGGGGGTGACGGGTGTCACCCCTTCCTCTGGGGCTGCGGGCTCGTTCCGGGGTCCAGGTATCTCGGTGGCGGCGACGGTTGTCGCCCCAGGCACCAGCGTGGGGGCGCTGGATAGCACCCCCCAGTCTTCACAGGGGTCCAGGTCTCTCGGTGGCGGCGACGGTTGTCGCCCCAGGCACCAGCGTGGGGCGCTGGATAGCACCCCCCAGTCTTCACAGGTGTCGGCGACGGTTGTCGCCCCAGACATCAGCTTGGTGGTGCAGGGGAGCACCTCTCGTTCCTTCCAGGTGGCGACGCCGGTTGGCGTCCCATACATCGACTCAGACTCGCTGGCTAGCGCCTCTTGCCTCTCCCGCTCGGCGGCCGCCAGGGCCTCCCCGTACACCGTCCCGGTGGCGCTGGGTAGCGCCCCTCGGCTCTCGCTGGGGGTGACAGGGGTTACCTCCTCCTTCGGGGGACGCAGTCTGACGGGTACCATCATGTTGAGGCCGACCGGCAGAGGCCGCAGGACTTCTGGCTCCGCAATGTTGGTTGGCTGCACGAACACCGGTCCCATGTGGTTGAGGCTGAGGTCCAGGCCAACCCGGTTGGGTTCAGCCGCTCCTCCCAGCACGTTGATCCTGGCCACTATGGTCCCAATCTGAGACACAGACTCCTGGGTAGCCGCGGCCCCAGCGGTGGCAGCTGGTTGGGGTGACGGCTGGGCATCTCCCTCCAGGTAGACCTGGGTGTCAGACTGGTTGTATGCAGGTTGTTGGGCTGCCTGGTGTTTCTTCATTGCCTGGTCCCAACCGGTTCTACACTTGGCGGCTGTGTGGCTGTTGAAGCGGCAGCGCTCCTTCGTCCAGCTGGGTCCCATCAGTCCGGCTTCCCCAGGGTGTATCAACCTGCCAGGTCTCTCCTCCTCCAGTTGGGGCACCAGCTGACAAACAGGGTCTCCCCTACGAGGGGTCAGGCAGTGCTGGGCTGCTTGTGGTGGCTCCTTGGTTACATTCAGCCTCCTCCCCATACACACAGGTCCCTTCCATCCAACAGCGGCTCTCTTCTCCTGGGTGGCGAGGCCAGCCTCGGCCTTAGCTTCTGCAGGTGCTTCTCCAAATGAGGGATCCTGCCTCTGGTTACGCCAGGTAGTTGGTAGCAAAGGCCGTTGATGGTGCCAGTCGGAAGGGGGGCTATGATCTCTGGGGGGTATCTGTGGCCAGTGTGTGGACAGGTACCCACAGTTGAACCAGCAAGGCCCAGAAGATGCCATACTGATGGTAGCCTGAGCTGTGTTCTGGACTGCCAGCAGGCTGTTGGTAGCCACCTGAGTTGGGCCAGGGTTGCCAGCTGGTATTGTGTCCCTGCCAGGCTCCGTCAGCTGCTGGTGGGGAGCCCCTGCGGTGGTTCTGGTTTTGGCAGGGGGTGGCCTTCTTATTGACTTCCCTAGTTGGAGCTCTGCATCCTGGTGGGCCTCCATCTTCAGCAGCATGGGGGGACTTGACTGGGTCATGTGCAGTGGTTCAACAGAGTAGAGGCATCTGGTCTTGGAGTGTGGGGGCACAGCCTCACTGCTGCTGGTCAACCCTGCTCCCTCCGTGCTGGGTAAAGCCTTCCACTGCAGCAGGTCACCATTCCCCATCCTTAGGCCGGTCCCCAGTCGTTCCATGCCTGGGGGCTCCCAGGGAGGCTTGGGTGGCGGCTCCCCCACCCCCAGGTACGCGTTGGACATCTGGGTGGAGAGCCTATTCCCCTGGGACAGCTCCCCATCCTCCAGATTGGTGAGGCCAGCGCCAGGGAGGACCTTTCCACCCCAGAAACAGGTGGTACTGGCCCTAGGGCTGGGCCCCTTTGGAGTCTCAGTTCTGGTGGTAGTGTCCATCTTGGGGCTGGCCACTAAGTCTCTGGAGCTTGTCACCTTCTCATTAGGCTCAGTCGCATCGTTCAACACCCCCAGGAGGACACATACAGGTTCAACAATCCCCAGTCCAGTATCTCCATTTCTCGTGCGTTGAGCACCATCTGTACAGGAGCTGTGCAGCGGACATTCAGTCACCCTTCCAGACAAGGGCATCTCAGGGACCAGGGGTCTGTGACCTGGCATGTGTTTTATGTTCACTGTACTCAACACAGTAGGCCAAAGTAGTAACAGAAGCAGCACCTTGTATGAAGAAGCTTCTGTCCACCACAGTGCCAGCAGCATGCCTAGGCACACAGTTAATGCCCAATCAAGAATGTCTTCTATTGCTGCACGTCGGGCTAGGGGCTGACAATTTCTTATCTTGTAGATATAGGAGCAGAGTAGAGTAGCCGCGCCGCAAGGGGGTTCGAGCCGGCTCACCCCTATTATAGATACTATAGCTGTGTAATTAGGGTGGTAGTCCACGTAGCCGTAGGCTCTGTCCTCCTGGCTCAAGAGTTTCTGTGGCTGGAGCGTCCCCATGATAAGTAGCAGGGGGTTGGTCTGTTGGTGCCAGCGTCTTGTTTAACTGTTGAGCCTGAGTTGTTCTCCTTTCCAGTATAGCTCTTGATTTCTGTGATAACCAGCGGATCTTAGCTTAGAGATAAAAGGGAATATGTTAGGTATCCATAGATGTCTCTAGGAGCGTATCCGCTAGTAGATATATGGATATGTAGGCTATCTATATATATATGGCTACACTCCCATATATATATATACGTGTATAGGAATATCCCCAGAGCTAGCTAGCTTTCCTCCTTGCTCCAAAAAAAATCACGCTTCCTCTGTATATAGTTCACAACTTTGAGGGTCTATGGTCAAGGTACACACCACCACTGCCCAGTGTGGGGCATCAAGTCAGGCTATGTCCACAGGGTGGGCGTACTTTCGTTCAGTTACCATATCAGTCTCCAGTGTTGTAGGGTGAGGTTAGTATTCACTTACTTGCACCCATGATACAAAAAAACAACACTATTTATCACTTGGGTATTTATATATACCTATATTTTTTTTCACTAGCCACTCAGCTTTGAAGTAGGGTTGGCAGGGCTAGGAAGATGTTGAGGGTCTGAGCTGGTCTGAGGAACTGATTTAGTTTTCCTTATCACACTGTAGATAGGGAGGGAGGAGCTTGCAAGTTTTTCTTCTAAAAAAATATCTCTGTTGTATGCTATAGAGTGGCCCCTCTCCTGTGTGTGTGTGTGTGTGTGTGCGTGAAATGTCCTTTCCTTGCAGCGCGCTTACGCACCGTCAAATCCGCGCACACAGGTAAAACGCGCACTTATCCCTCAACTCGCTCTCTCATTGGTCCGCTTTGTCCGTTGAATTTTGTGATATGTCCCGAACTCTGTTGCGCGACCCGTAAATGGCGCTCTGTTCTCCCGATCGCTAGCTCCACACTGTGGGCGGACTTAGTCAAGTGTGGGTAGGAGGGGGGAAGCGCGTGAGGGGACGGGGTAAATCCGTCCGTTCCCCCTGTGAGGAAGGGGGGAGTGCTGTGGGTTTGAGGTAACTGTGTGATGAGGTAATGGTGCCCTTTCTCCTTAATCCTAGGCTTTATTGTTATGTCACCTTGATTGTATTTTCTTCAATGGAGAGTGGGCCCCTCCCTTTCCTCTGGAATAAGGGGTGTATTTTGTTGTGCTGGAGGCTTGGGTGGTTAGATTGTTTATCAAGGCATTGTTATATTACATCTAGATTCTATTTTTGGCCTTATCACAATACATAACAGATTTGCTTACCAAGCCTGTTCTATTTTTAGTTGTTATCACAATACACAACAAATCCAAGCCTGTTCTATTTTTAGTTTTATCACAATACACAACAAATTGTTTGCCAATCCTTGCTCATAAATCTATTGTTTAACCATCACACTAGGGTGGTAATCCCTACAATGTGATATAATATATGCTTTTCTAGATGGGTGGCTGCGCTGTAGCCTCTCAGGATACTTGGAGTTGACGTAGTTTTCTCTGCTTTGGTACACTACACTCGTATGTTGGCTCGCAGCTCGCAGCTATTTGGCGTGTTTCAGCCTATCGGCGGCAGGGAATGTCCCGTCCTGCAGCGCCGTATATCCGAATCCGACTGTTGGCGGCAGGGAATGTCCCGTCCTGCTAGCGCCGCTGGTTCGAATCCTTGGCTTGTTTCAGTCTATCGGCGGCAGGGAATGTCCCGTCCTGCAGCGCCGTGTATCCAAATCCGGCTGATGGCGGCAGGGAATGTCCCGTCCTGCTAGCGCCGCTGGTTCGAATCCTGCTATCTCTTGCAGTAAATGTTGGCCTATTTTCAGCCGTTTGCACTTAGTTGGCCTGTTTCAGCCAGTCCGCAGGCCTGTTTCAGCCCTTGAGCGCTCAATTCTCCGTTAGATGTCGGCGCTTCTCGCGGTTCTCCGTCAAGTTTCGCTGTTTCGCTTCCACAACTGCCGGATGCAGAGTTAGACCTTGCTATCCAGGGTGGGTAATTCAGGTTGCTTGTGTCAGTTTTTGCCAGTTTTGCTTCCACAACTGCCGGATACAGAGTTAGACCTTGCTATCCAGGGTGGGTAATTCAGGTTGCTTGTGTCAGTTTTGCCAGTTTCACTGCTGGGAGTACCTTAGCCTCAGCTGCGCGTCTGCTCTACACTTGTGGTTTGCCGTAATCTCACACAGCTGTCACCAAGTTGTGGTATCCGCCTAGGATAAATGGCAGACACCAGAGTTCGAAAAGACTACGGCAGTGTGACAGACGTGGACACCTTACTATAGAGAAGCTACGCTTCTCTAACAATCACTAAATAACAAACAGCATCTATTCAGTTGTTCCTTTATTGAAGGTCTAAGAGTTACTAAAGTTGTACAACATAATATAAATACATATGGATTAGGAATAAAGATAGTTAAAGGTAAATCATACAAGTAAAACATAGATAGTTGCAATGGTTAGGTAGATGGCTATCCCTGTCCGGTGGAGGCAGGATAGCCCATGGAACAGCACAATAGGTAGATAAGCATAGAGGGGTTGAGTGGTAGGTCTGGGTACTAAAAAGGGAAGGTTTGATGATTACTGTGACAACAACAGTCTGTGTGGGGGTGATTCTATCAGGTGAGGGAAGGCTTAGATCCTTTATCCTCAGGGTTGAGGTGGTGCTGATAACTTGGTGGTTGAAGGGGAAGGTTCCGGTGCTGAAGAAGGGAGAGGGAGGGGTAACACCCCTCCCTCCATTTGCAGGACAACTGAGGGATGAAATCAATACCGTTATCTGACATATTTTCAGGTGGCTTTACAATTGTAGAATAACAGGATTTAGCTGGGTGCGTAGCATCACTATAATGTCTTGGTTTCTGCATGGCCCAGAGTTGCCGCATACCACAATTGCACAAGTTTGTGTAATTTCAGATAAGAACTCCTTTTGCTAAATTAATAACCTATAACTAAAAAAAATCCGGTAAAAATTTTAACATATACCTCTTTTATAGTATTATTATAAAACAACTAGTAGACATTTAAGAACATTTTAGTCAAACTGCATTTAAACCCTTGATGGAACCTGTTTTTGTTTTAAAAATATCATATAAACTACAGCAAAAGAAAGATAGCCACAAAATACCGGCTATTTTAAAATAAAACCCAAGGGGCTGGGTTAATTTAAATAAATGTTTTTTTTCTGTGACCCTGTTTAACAGCCCCAACTGAATTAGGCAAGAATTTGATTGCCAAAGAATTTGTGCTCTATATTAAATGTCAAATGTAATATGACAGGAAAGGGGAAACATATCATAAATTAAGAGATAAACAGGTGTAAAAACTTTCCCCCAACTTTTATGAATGTAAGAATTTTTAATTTTTAGCATAAAAGCAATTTTTCCATTTCTATTAAGCAATGAAAAAGACTAGGGTGGGGCGGGGCTAAACCGGAAATTTTTCGTTTAAAAAAAAAAAATGGGGTAAATATTAATATTTTCAAATGAAAGCAAGACCATTAGAAAGCTTACGGAAAAGACTGGTCTATGCCCCGCTTGACCCTAATAGAATTAAAATCTTAAGAATCAGACTAAGTATTAAGTATTAACTGTATATACGTTCGCAAGTTATTGCATGATTAAATGAAGTCTGCAGGAAGCAAAACCTTATAACTGCTGAAAGACTGCCACAAGTAGACCCAACACCCCAAATTTGAAGCATTCAGCTTCAATAACAAAAAAAAGTTATAGAAATCCTAAAATGACACTTTCGGTAGATGAAAATTTTGATAGTTTTCCAGCACTCATGAAGATTTCAGCAGTTAAATCTCAGCCGCAGCCACCATACCAGCAGCAATTCTTAGCCACGCCCCCATTAGCTGTAGCAATACTTAGCACAGCTACCATTAGGTTCAGCCTCTCACAGCCGCAGCTACCTTTAGCTTCAGACTCTTTCAGCCGCAGCTACCATTAGCTGCAGCCTCTCTCAGCCGCAGCTACCATTAGCTGCAGCCTCTCTCAGCCACAGCCACCATTATCTACAGTCTCTTTCAGCAGCAAATTTCAATTTAACCTTACCTGTGATGTGCCGAGCCCTGGTATAATATCAAGTATCAGAAGCTGGATAGTTACTAAAAAACCTTGAATATGACATGACTGTTATTTGTTATGCTTTTGTGATAAGTTTACAATTAGTTTGGACACATTATTTATGTCTTTTCTGACTCTCCGAGACACTGAAATGGCTGTATATACCCAGGGAGGGAGTGGTTATTGGGCTAGCCTGTTTATATCACAAGTCCCCAAAGTTTTGTTATACCGTTTTTTAATCGTTGACCTGACAACTTTGGGGACTTTTATTGAATTTTGATTGGTTGGTTCATTAAGTAGTGTCCAAACGTTTCAACCAATAGTTCTATAGAACGGGTAATTTGGTATTTCATTGTTGGGGATGAACAACATAATTAATCAGCCATTATCTTATCCCTTTAGATCACTGTATCATCCCCCTTCCACTTAATGGCATTAAAAAATGAAAAAAATTTTCTTATTTTTAAAAAATTGCCTAAAATGCTTTGGATAATTTTTCTTTGCAAACACATTTACATAACTGTGTTTGGGTAAAATAAAATCTTTTCCTAAATCTGCTATAATTAGATCTGCTGCCCTTTTAATAAAATATTTGAGAAAAGTACACATTTTACACAGTAGGTAGATTTCACTTTAAGATGGCACTGAGGTGGGGGTTTCCACACTCCTTTTTTTTTGGGGGTGGGGGGGTGAGGATGTCCTACTTCCCAAGAAAATAGCTTAAAACATCACAGTACCTGTAGGCATATTTCCTAAATAGTAGAGTCTGAACGATCTTGAGCTACAGACAGAACGACAGACATCGTTCTACTAAAATCCTTATCCTTATACTAAAGTAACAGGATGTTTGTCTGTGTATCTGTGTGTTTGTACCGAAGGATCTCGCTAACCGCTGAACCGATTGTGTTCTCCTTAACAGGGTAGATTCTCATATGTCCCGGGAAGGTTTTTAACTATTTTGGGGGAGGGTACCACCACCCTCCCAAGAGAAATCACAATAAAATCGAAAAAAATGAAATATTTCCGCCGCATAGTGTCGCTGGCGTAGTCTCGTTAGCGTAGTAGCGCTGCGTAGACACAAGAATTTAACAGTTGATAACATAGACAAGTTATTTCTCAAAACATTTAATTGCCACTAGAGGCCTCTAGGGGCGTAGCCGCTAGTATTTAATAAAGTAATATGATCTTTGTATATCTGTCTGTCTGAACTGATCGGGTTCTCCTTTATAGGGTAGCTTCATGTTGGCCCTAGTAAGGTTATTATCTATTTTGGGGGAGGGTAATAAGAATTAAAAATGGAGGGGGGTTGACCTCCCTCCCCCTAAAAAATCCCCACCACTCCCAAATAGAATTTGCCTGTAAAAATTTCACTTCCGATTCAAATCTACTGTTATCATATACAGTTATGAAAAGTAAACTTATTCAATTCAGGATT
This sequence comes from Acartia tonsa, assembly GCF_053477335.1. Taxonomy (NCBI): domain Eukaryota; kingdom Metazoa; phylum Arthropoda; class Copepoda; order Calanoida; family Acartiidae; genus Acartia; species Acartia tonsa. The sequence continues at coordinate 51,731,017 of NC_137263.1, read as the reverse complement.
CCAAGGCAGGGAGAAATTGGACATTGGGCTCTTTATTAAACTGGTACCCTAAGTTTTCTAATAACATTTTCTTATTCGCTGGCTTAACAACTTTGGAGACTTTTATTGAATTTTAAATTAATTGGTTCAATTGGAGGGGACATTTGTTTTTTTTGTTGGCTCAACAACCTTGGGGACTTTTATTGAATTTTGATTGGTTGGTTCGTTTAGTTGAGTATCATAACCACTAATTGTAATCTACAGAACAGATAATTTCGTGAATCATCATTGGGAATGTCGGCTAATGTCTTATCCCTTTAGATCCCTGTTTCCATAACTCCTACTACATAACTCCTTTCCCTAAAGCTTTTTGCCCAAAAAAAGGGGATCTTTTTTCTCCCATTTTGATGTAACCTATATGTAATATATTATCCTGTGAAGAGGCCCTGAGTTGCTTGTTAGTATGTACCCGACCCTAGTTGGGTATGGAGACTAGACACACAGCTCCATCACAAACTTGACTAACATTTAGGGTATTTATAATTTCTTATATTTCCATTATAATTCTAACAATATTTTGGACTCTATAATACAAATTACATTTTAAAAAGCGAAGCATTCCTACAATTATGGTCCGTCCGTCGTTAACGGTTAGCTCTTTTCGTTAATTTAGACCTGTTAGAGTTGTCCTATCGATTTCAAACTTTGCATGTTGATTTCTTTAACAGTTAGGTAAGATTTAGGAAGCGTAGCAACGCTTTACTCGTTGCCAGAAAGTTCGTTATTCCATTACAAGCATGTAGATTTTTGCTTTTTTAACAACTATTTATATGATATAATTATCCTATTCATATGATTTTTGGAATACTGAATCCTAAGACAATATAGTACAATGTTATACGCGAAGTTTCCCTATAATCAAGTCCTAAAAATGTAAGTATGTCCTTAAACATTATCCTGTATTTAAGCAGTTTTGCAACAAATTTACTTACAATTGTATTAGACTTTGTACATTTACTACATTTACATTCTGATTTTTATTTTTTTATTCGTTGAAAATTGTCTGTAATACGATGCTATACATAATTATGTGGTATGGCTAAGAATCGGTTCCAATTAAGCGGATATCAATCTGTTTCGAAGCCAATGGAAATTAAAATACTAACAGGATGCGGAATCTTTATCAGCGAGATGCGGGTGGCAGCTCCGCGGACCAAAAGCGCGGCGGAAACCCAAATCTTATAGTACACCCTCTACATGCAAAATATAAGGTAGGAAATTTTTTTAACTAAATTTTTTTTATACCATTATACAGCTTTGTTTGGTTTAGTTACTTATCCTAAAGTAGTAACCTGTTTTTGTCTGTAGCGTAGGATCTCACTAGCCGATGTAGTTCTTCTTTATAGTAAAGCTTTTTTTATAGGTTAAAGGAAGAATTTACCTATTTTGAGGAAGCGTATCTCCACCCTCCCTATAAAAGTTTACCCACCCTCCCCCCAAAAAAATTATAATGAAAATAGACAAGGGGTCAACTTATCGTCACCCTCCAACCTTTAGTGCCTCTACAGGACTCTAGGGGCGTAATTGGAAAATTATGCTAAGCAAAATTGTTTATATGCCTAAGTAATAGGACGTAAGTGTTTCTGTTTGTATAAAATTTGTGGATCTTGCCCTTTTTTATAAAAATAATTAGTTTTGCTTAATTACGAATTAAGTAACAACAAAAGTCCTATTTTATTGTGATGAAGCAATCAAGTTAAACTGAGGAAAATATTTCAAATTCTTCTCTATATTTACTTTCAAGTTGAATTTTCCAACCTTCCTCACACTTTTACAACATAGCTACTAAAGCACAAACAGCACAAAGACGGTATTTATATTTCCAGAAACTAGAACTCATAGAATTTCTAACAATTAACAGAAGCCGCGCAATTAGTGTGTTAAAAAAAGGGTGAATTTCTCTTTTAAACACCCTTTAATTACTTTTAGGGAATAATATCTACAGCAGGCTATTGCAAGTTCAGTGCTTGGAAAAGAGAACTGGAACTGCCCAGGACAACATTCTCCACCTTCATCATGAACAGCCTAAACAGCCAAGACAAGAACAAAATCTGGCTCAAGGTTAGGGCTCATTTTCCAGTATGGCTTGAAACCGATTAATATCCAGAGGATACTGAAAAATCTTGTATCATATCGTATCGTCCGCTTGTAAGTCCATCCGTATAAGTAAGTTAACAAAAAACTCTAACTTTGCTACAGTAGGGCTATAACAATTGTTCTTACAGATTTTAAATCATTATCCTAAGCCTAATCAATCAAAGACACTAGCTTTGTATGTCTTTCCAAGAAAGGACAGTAGTCTTTTTTTCAGAATCTAAAGACAATGACCGATAAATTGATGTACATCCCCAATGACGAAACACAAAATTAACCCTTCTTTAGATCTCAATTAATGGTAAAAACGTTTAAACAATCATCTTAATGAACCAACCAATCAAAATTCAAGAAAAGTCCCTAAAGTTGTTAAGCCAACTAATAAGAAAACATTATTATAAAACTTTGGGGACCAGTGTAATAAGTAATGTCCCCATCCTCCCTGCTTTTTTAGTTCAAAAAGGCATCTGTTTTTCATAACAACCAATCTTGTTTGTTTTATTGCAGGACATATCAACTGGTCGGACTGAAACATTTAAGGATGCCGTGCAAAATGTAGACAAACTTAAAAAGGTAACTTCTAGTTATAACTATAACCAAATTTTAGCGAAGCTTTTCTATAATTAGGGTCGGTCCATCCGTATGTAACTGTAACTCGTTCTTTAGATTTTAAAGATTGGCATGGTGATTCCTGTATTAGTTTGGTAAGATTTAGAAAGTGTAGCAACTATATAATCGTTACCAGAATGTTTGAACTTCTATTTAAAACATGTTAAACTTTTAATTTTTTTAGAACAATTTTTTAAGAGATTAAATACTGATTCCTAGGATAACAAAGTACAAAATCATAAGCAAAGTATCTCTATAATCAAGTCCTAAAATGTAATTATGTCCTTAAGCAGTATTCTGTATATAATCAGTTTTGCAACAAATCTACTTAAAATTTTGTTTAGATATATACATTTATTCTGCTTAATCAGCTCTGACATTCTACAATAGTTAATGTTCGTTTGTCCTACCGTTTCAGAGCCTCGCTTTTATAGATCATGTCATTTTTGTCTTTGTAATACTTTATTCTTTATGTATGTTAAGCGTTTGATTGTTGCAGTAAACAATAAATAACTTCTATCAACGTTTAATATAAATTTTTTTGGTCTCTTTGGTATTCAAAATTTGTTTCATTATGACGCAGCTTGTAGTGCCTATAAAAAAAATACTTCATACAATACAAATGACCAATGATAGGCCAGTATAGATTTTAAATGACCAACGGTAAAATGAATACTGGCCTATCATTGGCCATTTGTATTGTATGATGTCATATTTTACGGACACTATAAGCTGATTCTTTTATCATAGGGGCTTGCAAAGTTGGGCGTTGGAGTGTCGACAGTTGTGTGTATGTGTGCCACCAACTACATTGAATATTGTCTTATCTGCCTGGCTGTCTGGGAGCTGGGGGCTGCCATCATGCCGGTCAACTGTCTCATCCATCCCAACAAGTTGAGCCGGCAGCTGCGGAGCACCAGCTGCAAGGTGTTGGTATGTGATGAGTTCAACCTGGAGGAGGCACTGGAGGTGAAGACAAAAGTTGAGTGTGTGGAAACAGTTATTCTTATGGCTCAGGTATATTCTAAGTTAGAAGAGGTAGTAGTATGCAGGGAGGGAGGGGTGACAAAGGGCTGTTTATTACAGTAGTCCCTAAAGTTGTATAATAATGTTTTCTTATTCGTTGGCTTAACAACTTTGGGGACTTTTATTGAATTTTGATTTGTTGGTTCATTAAGTTGAGTGTTCAAACGGTTTAACCACTTATTGTATTATCATTGGAGATGTACATCAATTTATCAGTAATTGTCTTACCCTTTAGATTCCTGGGTAGTATGTATATCTGTGTGTGGACTGTGGATTTTAATATTGTTTGTACAAAACGTGTGCAAAAACTACTTAATTACTTAAACTTTAAATGCTTTTTTGAAATGATCAGTAATCTCTTTATCATTTCAAAAAGGCATAAGTTTTCATGAAAACTAATCCTGTTATAACTTGTTAAGTAATTATTTAAATAATAAACAAACAATATATTTTTACGGCTTAGTAGTAACACATTTCATACAATTTTAGGACCCGCATGCTGAATCTGATCATGGCCCAGGAGTAGTCACCATTAAGGAACTAGTGGAATGTGTTCACCAGGTAGGAACTAATCAAGTAGCTAGGCTGGTCAACCATCAAGACATGTATGTAAGGAACTAGAGGAATGTGTTCACCAGGTAGGAACTAATCAAGTAGCTAGGCTGGTCAACCATCAAGACAGGTATGTAAGGAACTAGAAGAATGTGTTCACCAGGTAGGAACTAATCAAGTAGCTAGGCAGGTCAACCATCAAGACAGGTATGTAAGGAACTAGAGGAATGTGTTCACCAGGTAGGAACTAATCAAGTAGCTAGGCTAGTCAACCATCAAGACAGGTATGTAAGGAACTAGAGGAATATGTTTACCAGGTAGGAACTAAACAAGTAGCTAGGCTGGTCAACTATCAAGACCATAATATCATACTAAAACTTCTTTTACTTTACTTAGACAACTGGGCATGTGCGACACGGGGGCTGGGACACCCAACCCATCTATCTTGTGTGGACTGGACAGGATGATGACCAGGCAGTTGTGCAGCACACCAGTAAGAGTCTGATTGCACAGATGTTTAGTCCGGGTGGTACCTCCAATCATTGGTTTGATCAGGTGAGAGCCAGGGATCTAAAGGGATAAGACAATTACTGATAAATATTGATGTACTTCCTTAATGATGTTGCACAAATTTACCCCTTCTGTAGATCACAATTAGTGGATTTTTTGGACTCTCAACAAAATGAAATCAAAATTCAATTAAAGTCCCCAAAGTTGTTAAACCAACAAATAAGAAAAGGTTAATACAAGACTTTGGGGACTAGAGTAATAAACAGCCCAATATCCGTCCGTCTCTGTCTATATTCAGGGACTGAGCGATAATTTTAAGCAATTGTTTCATAGCATATGACAGACAGGCGGACATTGATAAATTAAAAAGTAGTTACTTTCCTATAAATTATTTATGTTTTGCTGAAATTAATATTCTATCACAAACTCGCAAAATAATAATTTTTAGAATCAGAGTTCTGTTATCTTGAGTGGTTGCTGGTTTTTTCACACAATAGGTAAGACAAAAGTTTTTAAGATGGCGACTTCGAAACTTAGTCTATAAACTGTTGCATGTAAAATCCCTAATATTTTTGCATTCAGCAAAAGTTTTCCTTTAAAAATGTAAATAAATCTAAATTATAAACCTATTATAAAGCGCTGGAAAGTGTAATGTGTTCCTTGGGTTCCTTGAGGGACGTTTAAAAAATGTTGGTGCTTTACAACTTTAAAGTTAAAATCATCTGTAATTGAAAACACTCAGTACAATTACATATTGCACAAATAAGTAAAGTCTCAGAAGCTTTTTATAGTGCGTACAAATAATTACGTCATACTGGCCTACCATTGGTCAATTAAAATGTATTCTGGTATGCTATTGTTAATCTAGTTTGTGTATAGTCATTTTTTTATAGACAATATAAAGATCTTCGGCATCGAACATAAGTTTACCCTTAAAGATGTGAATAAGGCATTGTTACAAAAGACCTACTCTACAAAAGACCTACACCTACAAAACACCTACCCCCAACGAATAATAAAACGTTATTATAAAACTTTAGGGACCAGTGTAATAGACAGCCAAATGTCCCCTGCATTCTATCCATATGTTTAGGACTGTACAGTTTTGCTTTATCAGCTGTTCATGGAACCAGTTTGTACGTCCTTTCAGAATACAGTGATGAAAATCTTCTACAAGGTTGTTTTTAAATTTTCATTACTAAGCACTAATTATAAAACTTCATTTATTTAGTAGCCGAAAAGAAATGCTATAAAACAATAAAACTATCAAAGGCTTTTTAGATGTCAAACTGTATGTATATCATTCTTTTTTCAAGCAAAAAAAAATAAATGGCTTAACTTACCATATAGACTTTTTAAAATTTCTATATGTTATAATACAAACTTTTCTGTTTTAAGATTGTGCTTACAGTGGATTTAAACAACTTGATTTTGACATTTGTTTTGAAATTAAATTAATATTTTCATCATTTTTTATTTCAGGATTATCTGATCCAAGTATCACCTCTGTAATTTTATATCCCTGGCAAATGAGAATGCTAACACAGTCTTCTACAGGTATTATATTGAAAAATGACCAATGATAGGCTAGTATACATTTTACTATTGGTAATTTACAAAGTATACTGGCCTATTATTGGTCCTTTGTATTGTATGACGTCATTCTTTATGAGGCACTTTAAGCTGCTTCCTTATTTTTGAAACAAATTATAAATAAGAAAAGGAGGTATTCGTTTCCTAAGCCTAACTTTTGCGATGGGGATTTTACCCTCCGGGCCCTATACCTTCAATGCCCTAACCCTTTAGGGCTACCTATTATCAGATTTAACCTAACCTAAAGTAACAAATATAAAAATCAAAGAGGGGGGGCCGGGGGGGGGGGGGTAGGGGTTGATCTCTTGTCAATTAATTAGAATATGTTTTAATGAACTAATAACAATGTTTTAACTAATAAAATTTTAATTAAGGAAAACCTGCGACGCACATTTTGATAATTTATTTAGGAATACTTTTTAACTGCAATTATTTGTATAGTTGAAAAGTATGATTTGAGCCATCTGCGCTTGATTATGACAGGTGGATCTTTACTTGGTCCTCAAGTTAGGCAGGATATTCTCGACAAGAATCCAAATATAAGATATATCAGGTAATAATCATGGATCTAAAGGGATAAGACAATGGCCGATAAATTAATGTACATCCCCAATGATAATACATATAGTCACCCCTTCTGTAGATTAAAATTAGTGATTGAAACTTAATTAATCAACCAATCAAACTTTCCTAAAGTCCACAAGCCAAAGAATAAAAAAACTCGATCAAAAATCTTTTGGGACTAGCGTAGTATACAACCCATTGTCCCCTTCCTTCTGACTCAGAATTGAGTGGATAGGTCATTAGAAATGAATTTGCTTGGGAGGGGAAATTAATTTGTTTTTAAGTATAGGTTACTTAATAGGCAAGGCAATTTTTAGCTAGTTTTTATTTTATTTACATTTCTTATCCTATGTCTCGTATAAAAAACATGGTATTCAAATTAGAGGTTTGAATCATGATTTTGTTACACAAGAAAATCTTTTAGAAACTGAATAAAAAACAAATGTGTATTCCTTAAAATTGCCTGTCGATCACTGACATACCCCCCCCCCCCCCTCCTTTTTTTAGATAAATTGAAATAGGAAGTTTTTTGTTTGTGTGTTTATTTCTTTAGGACAGGTTAGGTTAGGTTATATTTGGTAATAGATAACCCCGAAGGGCATAGGAATGAAACCTACCCCTTCAATTTATTTTAAAAATAAGAGAGCGGGGGAGTTTTTTAGGCTTAACAGGCACTTTGAAGGAAAGCACCATTCAAATTTTTTTAGAGAAGCCTACGGAACTAAAGAAACTGGATTTCTAACACTCAACTATCCCAAAGATAGAACAAAACAAATGATCAAGGTATTTTATAAACAAGGATATTAATAATCTATAATACAAAGTAGAACGATGTTTGATTGTCTGTCTCTCTGTCTGTCTGTTTGTTTGTTTGTACCGAAGGATCTCGCTAACCGCTGGGTTCTCCTTCACAGGGTAGCTTCTCATAGGTCCAGTGAATGTTTATAACTGTTTTTGGGGAGGGTACCTCAACCCTCCCAAGAGAATCGTCCCTAGAAAAAATTACTCTCCCCCCCAAAATAAATAATTTGAAAGACTAAAACATAAAATTTTTTTTTACTTAAAAAGAAAATCAAAATTAAAAAAATATGTTTTGGGATTCAACTCCCCCCTCCTCAAGTGCACCTAGAGGCCTAAAGGGGGCGAATCCGCTAGTAACATCAAAAGGTATATTCTATAATATCTCAAATATTAGATTCTAAGGGAAATAAACACCCCCAATCCTCTGCTAACAAAAAATATTCCCCCAAAACTAAAAAAAATCCTAATCCATCTAATATTGTTAATTTTTTTGTTGTACATTTTGATTTATTAGCATAAGAATTTACCTCATATTTTCACATACACATATTATAGATGCATACATTTTGATATACATAACATAAATATTTATTTTTCAAAGGTAAACAAGGATCATAAATTTTGAAATTAGAAAAAAAGGCTTTCATTCTTTGAAATATTGTTTGAATCATAACTAATCATCATTGAATCAGTAAATATAATGGTTCATAACCAAAGCCTTGGTATTTTTTCACAATAAAATGCATTTTATTTCAACAAAAATCCTTATTTATAATTTTTTTATAACTATAAAAATAATAAAGCCAATAAAGATTTATTGATTTGAAATATCCTTCCCTTGTCCAAATTATATTTGACTTAAATAAAAAATTATTATGGAAAAAGTAGCTTAAAATGTTGCAGTCTTGATAAAGTTTTCATCTTTCATATTAGATACACAATATGGGAGAGAACATAAACAAACTATTAACACACAATAAGCAGCAACTATGAAAATGTATATGAATTTTGTACAAAAACATAATCGAATTTGTAAGAAATGTTATTTCTAGGCTGCAATATGAAAGGAGGTATTAATTTATTCCTAAGATCTAATAGAATATACATACATAAGTAATACATATTAAAGACCTACATAAATGAACTACTTTAGTATATAGAATAATTTGAAAATGATATTATTGTGATGTGTTACAACTTTTCTAATCATGAATCAGCCTAAAACCAATCTAGGATCTATGTGAAGCTTTCCTAAAAAGGAGAAAAATGCATCAGTCAAGTAGTTATTGAGAACTTAAGCTACAGACAAAAATCCTTACTGCTTGATGCAGTTTTAAATTATCCAGGTTGACGTTGCAGATGATCATTTGATGCCAGTGGGGCTGCCAAACATGTGGTCAGTTTTCAAGATTATTGACAGAGTGTCAGGACAACCAGTCACCGGGTCAGATCTTCAGGTAAATGTCTGGCGGTGTCAAGCTCCTGCCTGCATGACAAACATAAACATCTTTTACGATTACTAGAAAGTTTTAGTGTTTCCCATAAAGATTAGGTTTTCAATTTTATTTCAATGTTTTTATTTTTTTTCTTCAATGTTTTAATAGTTATTTCTCGCATCGTATTATAAACGGCTTTCCGCGGATATAGAATGTACAATTATGAGATTAAAACTAGTTTTTTTAGCCCCGAGGTGACGAAGTCACCGGCTAAAAAAACTAGTTTTAATCTTATGATTGTACATTTCTATATTCGTAGAAAGCTGGATATAATACGATGCTAGACATAGTTTTTTCGTATGGATGAGAACCGGTTCCTATCCACCGGATTCGAATGAATACGAGAAAATGTTTTAAATTTTTTTCTTCAATGTTTTTAAATGTTTTTCAATTCCCTTTTCAATTAATGCTTTCAAAAACATTAAGAAAAAATCTTTTAACTTTACAAAAATAAAAAAATTCTGACATTCGCTTATTATAGGTTATATCCTTTAATTTCCAAGATTTAAGACCCAGGGAGGGAGGGGGCATTGGGCTGTTTATAACACTAGTCCCCAAAGTCTTATAATAACGTCTTATTATTGGCTGGCTTAACAACCTAAGGGAATTTTATTTAAGTTTAATTGGTTGGTTCATGAAGTTGAGTGTCTAAAAGTTTCAACCACTAATTGTTATCTGCATAAGGGGTAATTTTGATTATCATCATTGGGGATGTACTTCAATTTATCGGTCATTGCTTGAGTTTTATTAATTGTTCAGAAGCTTTACAAAGTGTCGTCTGCCAAATCAGCCATGTGACGTCATAAGGTGAGGGATTAGAGGAGAACAGATGAAGTAGAGAAGAAAACCCCTGAAAAAAAAGTGATAGATAATCCCTCATTTTTATGACGTCACATGGCTGATTTTTGGGGACATTTTGTAAAGCTTCAATTGTTGTTGCTGCCAGGGGGAGCTGTGTGTGAAGACCTGCCAGCTGATGGTTGGCTACAAGGACAAGGACGAGAGTTTCCTAGATTCAGAGGGATATTTTCACACAGGAGATCTGGGGTATTATGATAAAGACGGAGTAATACACTTTATTGAGAAGGTAATTATAAAAAGCGAAACGTTTCTATAATTAGGGTTTCGATTTAAAACTTTGCATGATGATTCCTATAACAATTAGGTACGATTTAGGAAGCGTAGCAGCTCTATAATCGTTACCAAAAAGGCCGTACGTCCATATAAAAAATGCTGCTTTTTTACTTTTTTGACAACAAATTTTTGCATGTTATGATAATCCTATTAATCAGATTTTTGGTATACTAATTCCTTTTACAACAAGGTACAATGTTATGAGTGAAGCATCTCTTTAATAAAGTCCTAAAAAATGTAAGTATGTCCTTAAACACTATCCTGTATATAATAAGTTTTGCAACAAATTTACTTACAATTTTGGTTAGACTTTGGCCCCTCGGAACTTGCAAAACTGGTGTTAATCTTATAGTTTTTCATTTTAATATTCACGGAAAGCTATCTATAATTTGATTCAATGAATAACAATTATTTTTTTTAATTTACCATCTTTACCTGATAATTTTAACCTATTTGTGCTAGATATCGAACTTGATACACTTTTGGATGTACGAGGTGAGCCCGAGTGTGCTCGAGTCCCGGCTTCTAGCTCATACAAGTGTTATAGACGCCGCGGTTATTGCCATCTCAGACAAGGTAGACTCTTAAGCAAGGCTAGGAAACCGCGCGGCTGGAAGCTCTTTATAATTCCTATGGAAAAAGGGGATAAATTAAAAAATTTTATGCCAAAGTATCCCGAATGACGTCATATTAGAATAGTCCATTATTCTATTATGACGTCATGCAGTCAGAAGTTTTTAAATTTCTCCCCATTTTTATAGGCACTATAAAAAGCTTCGCGCGGCTTTTTTACGACGGAAAAAATTAGTCACTCGGGTGTATCTTCTGCGGTTACGCCTGACTATTAGTTGTTTGTTTAAGCCGCGTGACTGCGGCAAATCCTACTGGGTGGCTTTCGTAACCTGGACGGCTGTGTCTTTTTTTGTTGTTGGGGGGGGGGGGGGGGGAAGGTAGAGAGGGATGCGGCTTTGGAGTTAGCTTCTCTAAACCTCAGCTAAAAGTGTAAATCAAATAAAGACATTCATGCATTCTTGAACACAATTAGGTGCACCTATACTGGTAGATGGTTTAAAAGGGTAGTAGTAGAAAGAGAGGCATACAATTTGTCAAAATAAAGTTTCATTATTAGACAATACTGTAAACAATAGAGGTAGATATTTACAGACAAACTGCCAGACATACGTTATGAGGGATGCTAATCTATAGAGAACTTTCTGTACAATTCAAAGATATTTTGATTTTAACTGATTCAATTTTTCCATTTGTTTAGGTGAATGGTCAAGTACCAAGAGGATTCGTTGTATTAAAGGAAACAATTTATTCTATCAATATATTTTAACACGCAGAGAGAATTGTAATCTATACAAGGGGTAATATTGTGTATTAAAATTGGAGATTTACAATAATTTATCGGCCATTGTCTTATCCCTTTAGATCCCTGAATATTATAAATTAACTTGGGTTTTAAAACCCTGAATAAATTTGAAATAACTTGGCAGGCGGATCATGAAGAAACTGAGGAAAATTTGACCAATTTTCTAGAATCAAGACTTCAGGTTATATATTATGAATATTTTATTTACAACTACCACTCTCCTTTTTTCTCCTCATTGTAATTTAAAACAGGGTTTAGGATAAAACTGCATCTTCGCTTCTAATTTAAACTGTAAACTTTTCGCATTCATTGCACTGTAAATTTTCGATCCCAAATAAGCCTGTAAAATGTTTAATTTTTTATCGAATGGCCCCACAGTGCATTCTAAATTATAATGAGTTTGGGTTATTTTGATAGACGAATAGGTTGTATTGATATTTTTATTAAAAACCCTGAGCCAATGCATACAGAATACGTGGATGGGACAGGGGAATTTTTAGGTTGCTAATATACTCTAATATTGTTCAATATGTTCCTCTATTGTGGGGAGAGGGGATGGGGTAAAGTCATAAGTTAAAGAAACGGGATCATTTTAATATTAGCCAGCTGGGAGAAACATTTTATCAGGGTCTGCGAGAATCTCTCAGAATATCCACGTATTATTCTATGTATATCCATTCCAGAGACTTTAATGTTTAGGACCATGAACGTTTGCGTGGAGGACTGTATTATATACAGCACATTCCAAGGTATGTCTTAGTAACATTTTTACACAGTTCATAGATGGAATGGTTTTTAGTTGTTATAAAATAGTGAGAAAACGACTTCCTTAAAAACACACCTTATTGGGGCAAGCCTGCTAAAATAGAAACAACTGATTGACTTTACAGTATGGCTTCAAAACTGATCGATATCTGCTAGATTAGAATTGGTTCTCAGCCCTGCTGAAAAATTATGAATCGTATCGTATTAGGTATATTTTCCACAGATATTAAAATAAAAATGATGAAATTAATACCAGTTTTATTAGCCGAGCTTCGGCCCATTGGGGTTTAACAAACAAGGTTTTATCTTATATTTTTTCCTTTTAATATCCGCGGAAAGCTGTCTATAATATGATGCTATTATTGCTTAGAGATGAGAATTGGCGGGTTGAACGAAGTGTTCTGGAGCAGTATATTCCTCAAGTTGAGGTTTCAGATGCTGATGCAAATGAAGCTGTAGGTAAAAAATAAACAAATTTTATTATCAAATATACTTTTAAATCGAAGATTTTCTATAATTAGGGCCGGACCCTTCGGCCGTACGTATGTACTTCCGAAACGCGGTTATCTCTTTTCGTTAGACATGTTAGAATTGTCCTTTCGATTTTAAACTTTGCATGGTGATTCCAATAGCAGTTAGTTACAATTTAGAAAGCGTAGCAACTCCATAATCATTATTAGAAAGTTCGTACATCTTTTTAACATATGTTGCCTTTTAACTTTAAAAAAAAAATTTTTATGTCTTATAATTATCCTTTCGCCTGATTTTTGGAGTACTGATTCTTATTGTAATAAGGTACAATAGGTACGAATGTATGAATGTCCTGAAACAGTATCCTGTATTTAAGCAGTTTTGTAACAAATTTACTTACAACTTACTTTCCAACACTTGAACAAAATGATTTATCTACCCTAGAAAATACTGACGTTGAGGCTAACACCAGTGCGGGAGACGTAGTCAAGAATGATGACAACGATGACGCCATCACAGTTACAGCTGCCATTCCTAGTCCGCGCACCCTGAGAGCTGCAGAGGTGGCCGCGGCTATTATGAATCCGCTGGACAAGTCTTTACAAAATCAGGAACCTCAGGATGTTTTTGGAATGAGATCCAGGTATAGTTATGCTAATTTACTTTGACCGCCAGTCTGTCATTTATAATATATAAAAATACGCCAGTAAAGTTTCGTGTTTTTTTTCTACAAAAAACTATTATTGTTTCCAACTAATGCTCTTTAAATCTCCTTGTCCATATTCTCAGCTATAATTTGCTTGTGCTTTGCAACTTATGGATCTTTTCCCCTTGTTATTAAAAAAATGGATTCCTAGAAGTTCAGAACCATTGGGCATAATGTTAACAGCAAAACAAATTATAATTAAATCTTAAATGTTAGTATGTCCATATTAAGCCTCCTGTATTTAAGTAATTTTGGACCGTATAAGCTTCTAAATATTGTTGAATATTTTGATACGATTTTACTCTAAATCTGTCAATGTTCGTTTGTCCAACTCTTCCTTTTATTGTTTAGGTCAAGACGTGGCTCTCGGGATGATCTGTTGGATTCACCAAGATCCAATGATTACGAGAAATCAAGACAAGGTTAGATCATCATTAAAATTGATTAAAATAACTTTAATTGATCATAGACCCTTTCGTGACAACTAGAGTCACCCATTGGTGCTAGAAATAGGGTAAAAGCTACAATGAAAATACGACGAAACGCCACTTAAGAGGCATTGCCACGAAATAGACTATACCCCTTTATTTTATTCTATTATAGAAGTACAAGCGGCTAAGCCCAGAAAAGCCTCTAGGGTCACTTATGGTGGGGGTAGGTAAAGTCGACCCATCCCCCCTCATTTTCAATTTAAGTTTAAGAAAGTAGAAGAAAGAATTTTTTTTTGGGGGGGGGGTTAATAATTTTTTTCTATCTGAGAATTCTCTTAGGAGATTGGAGGTACTCTCCCCCAAAATATCTATAAAACATCCCTGGACCAAAAAGAAGTTTCATTAAAAGAGAGCAAGTTCAGTTCAATTCAGTGGTTATCGAGATCCTTTGCTACTAACAAAAAGGCTTACTACTTTAAATAAATAATAGTATGGTTAAAATCTCGCTAACCATTGAAAATTAATTAGATTGCATTCTCAGAAAGATAATTTGTATATTTTATATACTTTGGAATTATATACAAATTTTTTCTATGCATTTAAAAAAAAGGCATTCAGTGTCATCTTCCTCCATCAATTTAAAAATGCCCTTTTATCATTTGGATGATCTTTGGGATGGTCCCCTAAAAGTATGTCTGTCTGTCTGTTTGCTAGTTTGTTCTTCTTTACATGAAAGGATAGTATTTTTTTTATTTTAAAAGGCATCAGTTTTTCATTAAAAGTAATCTTGTTATATTTTAAACATTTAAGACCAATCCGAGAATTCGCGACCCGGGGAAGAAATTCAATATTCAGTCAAGGTTCAAGTTTCAACAAGGTAAGAGTTTTGCAACAGCTTATACCAACAACGAAATTAATTCGAAAAAAAAACGAAACCTATACGTGATTTTCAGCTGTCGATGGTGGGCAACACTTAGTAAAATTGACGACATGCCCCCCAAATATCATTTTAGATTTATTTCGCTTGTTGGCTTAGATTGGTGTCACCTCCAATCTCCGTGTGAACTTAAATTCTATCTTTAGACATTTAGTGCTACATACATACATACAAACAATATAAATCACAAAATGTTCGGATTTTTATTGTTTTTGCTTTTCAGTTTTTTGGAAAGAGAACTTCTTGAGCACCCGGGTGTAGAGGACGTGGCTGTCAGAGGTGTGCCTGTTCACAATATCGGCAAGGTAAAGTTGTTAATATTTTAATTTTAGTAGCGCAGCTACTTTATAATTTAGGTAATTACAGGGAGGGAGGGGACATTGGGCTGTTTATTACACTAGTCCCTAAAGTTTTATAATAACATTTTCTTATTTGTTGGCGTTATAACCTTACGGACTTTTATTGAATTTTGATTGGTTGGTTCATTAAGTTTATTGTCCAAACGTTTCAACCACTAATTGTAATCTACAGAAGGGGTATTTTTGTGAATTGTCATTAGGGATGTACAATTGTACATCAATTTATCGGTCATTATCTTATCCCTTTAGATCTCTATGTGAAAGTAATCTATCATTTCTGAAAATTAAAATGGCCAAATCCTATAAAATTTATTAGGCTAACATGGAAATTAAGACTTAGGCAATCCTAAATCCTAAGCTAGCCTTGAAATATTTACAGGATTTTTCCTAATCATAAAAATATTTTTCATTATGGCTTCGAAAACATTAATATCCGTTGGATTAGAGCCGGTTCTAAGATATACTGAAAAATCATGTAGCTTATCGTATTACATCCTGTTTTCTACGAATATAAAAATGTACAATTATAAGATTATAACCAGTTTTGTTAGCCCCTAAATGCCGAAGACACAGGCTACATTTTTACATCCGCGGAAAGCTGTTTATAATATGATGCGATAAATAACTATTATTATTCATTAGTTTATTAGTTATTGTTTAAAAGACACATATCAGCTTTAAATTTTGTATTATTTGTTCAACAAGAATTTAACTCTCCAAGGAGAATTAAATATCGACTTTTGCAGATTAACATTCTGGTTTTGTTGAATCAGCGTTTCAATTTTTTTTTTTACAGAAAACAGATATTTCTCTGTTCCAGGGTATTTAAACGTGTGTGTTTAAATATATACTTTTTGAAGGCAAAGCTTTTCTATAATTAGGGTCGGTCCGTCCGTACGTCCGTCCGTCCGTAACGGATAGCTTTTTTTCGCTAATTTAGGCATGTTAGAAATGTCCTATTGATTTCAAACTTTGCATGGTGATTCCTGTAGTAGTTAGGTACGATTTAGAAAGCGTAGCAACTCTATCATCATTACCATAATGTCCGTACGTCCATTTTAAACATGTTGATTTTTTTACTTTTTTAACAACAATTTTTTATGTGATCTAATAATCCGATTGATCTGATTTTTGGTATACTGATTCCTGGGACAACAAAGTACAATACTATAAGCGAAGCAACCCTATAATCAAGTCCTAAAAATGTAAGTATGTCCATAAACATTATTCTGTATCAAGCAGATTTTCAACAATTTTACTTCAATTTTGCTTCGACATTTATACATTTATATTCTGATTATTCATTTCTGACACTATACAAGTGTTAGTGTCCGTTTGTCCTACCGTTTCAGTGCTTCGCTTTTATGGATTTTGTCATCCTTGTTAAAAAATATTTAAAGACATATATTTCATTCTCAGAAAAATGTTCAAGCTCCTTTGTCTATGAAACATGTTGCATTTCATGGGGGTGTAAAATCCAGGGATCTAAGGTGATAAGATAATAGCCGTTACATTTATGTACATTAAGAGATATAAGTTTTCCAGAATTGTAATGTAGGGAGTAGATTTGAAATCTGCATCAAATTTTAAGGATTTTTTATATAATTCGTTTTTTGTATAATTCTTTATCTAAAAGCGGAAATACAAATTAAGTTAATTAATTTTGGCATCCGTGATTGGTGGATTTAAAAAATCTGCGCTCTGATTGGATGTCGTACATCATTCAACCAATTAGAGCGCAGGTAGTTTAAAATCCACCTATCCTATTGGTCAAAATTAATTAACTTAAAATGTATTTCCGCTTTTAGATAAAGAATTTTACAAAAAACGAATTTTATAAAAAATCCTTAAAATTTGATGCAGATTTCAAATCTACTCCCTACATTAAAATTCCGGAAAACTTATATCTCTTAATGTACATCCTCAATGATATCCCTTCTCTAGAATAGAATTAGCGGTTGAAACATTCAACTGAATGAATCAACCATTCAAAATTAACTAAAGTCCCCAAAGCTTTTAAGCCAACGAATAAAAAACGTTATTATAAAACTTTGGGGACTAGTGTAATAAACAGCCCAAAGTCCCCCCTCTCTCTGTGTTAAGGTACGAACAAAGCATTTTTTGCATTTTTTGTGCGACTGACTTTGTACTAAATTTTGATTATGTTAAATAGTGCCTATAAAAAAATGACGTTATGAAATATTAATGACCCTGATAGTCCAATACACATAATAAATTACCAATGGCTGGCCAGTAAAAATCTTAATTGACCAATGGTAGGTTCGTATGACGTCATTTTATATACCTAGTTACTATAAAAAGCTTCTTTTTCAGCCGCCAAGAGCTTATGTTGTACAAAAAGAAGGATTTCAAATAACAGCGGAGGAATTCATTACTTGGTCTAACTCCAGGCTTTCATGGCATCACAGGTTTTTTTAAACAAGATAATTCCAAATTTAATATTTCATTACCACTTGTTTGAAAACAAATTTTACATGAAATAAGAATATTTTTTAGTTATAAATTAAAAAAAAACAGCAATAAAATCTTATGAAAAATTGTTAATTTTTACTTTATGCATGACTCCTTGGGAGGCTTTAACCCTGTGGGGCCAATATCCCCCACCCCTCATAGAGATAAAAAACATTTTTGTTAGCCCTGATACATGATTTTTCACCATGGCTCAGAACCGGTTCTAATCCACTGG
The DNA here is from genome assembly GCF_053477335.1 of Acartia tonsa. NCBI lineage: Eukaryota > Metazoa > Arthropoda > Copepoda > Calanoida > Acartiidae > Acartia > Acartia tonsa. The sequence goes on along the minus strand of NC_137263.1, from coordinate 51,712,848 downwards.
ATAATAATCGGTTGCGAAGCCATACTGTAAATATATTTTTTATTTGAGGTTGTATGGAGTAGTCATGTTGACAGATCGTCTGGCCAGAACAGGAGATGGAATCCTGTTGGCAAACCTGGACAGATTAGACAGCAACCTTGTACTCAACCCTGACACTAGTTTACAATAGTCTGGCCAGAACAGGAGATGGAATCCTGCTGGCAAACCTGGACAGATTAGACAACAACCTTGTACTCAACCCTGACACCAGTTTACAATAGTCTGGCAAGAACAGGAGATAATATCCTGCTGGCAAACCTGGACAGATTAGATACCAACCTTGTACTCAAACCTGACACTAGTTTACAATAGTCTGGCCAGAACAGGAGATGGAATCCTGCTGGCAAACCTGGACAGGTTAGACAACAACCTTGTACTAAACCCTGAACCAGTTTACAATAGGAGCATCACTCAATTTTGATTCCTATGGAAGCAGCTTAGAGTGCCTAATAAAAAATGACGTCTTAATATACAAATGACCAATGATAGGTCAGTATACATTTTTATCGACGAAATGTAAAATGCATACTGACCTATCATTGGTCATTTGTATTGAATGACATCTTTTTTTATTAGGCACTATAAGCTGCTTCTCACAGCGAATTAAAAAAATCTACCAATTTAGATTATTAGTTCCCTTGGCCCTTTTTAGAATAAGATATAGATATATTTCTTGTAAAATAATGTAGATTAAGTAATTAAATTGTATATAATGTTATAATGTTTTAGTACATAGTCCTAATATCTATTTAAATATGTTTGCTGCAGGCTTTATTTGTATTAGTACTCGTGTTTTTAATTGTTTATCCGTCATATCAGATATTTATATTTAGATTATAAGATGTTCTTAATAAAGTTATCAATACAATTTTGTTTATTTTTGACATTAACCGGCGCGGTGGGGAAATATGAGACGAGTAAAAGCAGGGCTGTTTATTGTACTAGTCCCCTAAGTTTTATGATAACATTTTCCTATCTGTTGGCTTAACAACTTTGGGGACTTTTATTGGTTGATTCATTTAGTTTAGTGTCCAAAAGTTTTAACTACTGATTGTAATCTACAGAAAGGATAATTTTTGTGTACCATCATGGAGGATTTGTACATCAATTTATCGGCTATTGTCCTATACCTTTAGATCCCTGATGGGAAGTGGAGTTTTATAGAACACAATTTGCGGGTTAATAAAAAAATGCTTAGTTGTTAGATTTTTATTTCTTTAATTGAGATTTTACATTGTTACTTGGTATTTCAACATTTTAATTTTACATATTTTTTTTTTATAGAAAGGATTTGTATGAAATCATCTTATTGGTTGGTTTGATCATTTGAAAGTTATAAACAATACATGGCACTTTTTAAATTGGCAGCTTTTTAATATATTAATATCACAATTTGTTTAAACAGCTACATATAACAAATAATCATGAACAAAATTAAGTTTTAAAATATTTTCTAGTATCTCTTCGAAACCGATTAATATCCGGAGGATTAGAACCGGTTCTCAGCAATACAGTAAATTATGTATAGCATTGCATTATATCCAGTTTTCTAGGAATAAAAAAAAAACTACAATCATAAGATTAAACCCAGTTTTTTAGCCCATCTCGGGACAAATAAACTGGTTTTATTCTTATAATTGTACATTTTTAAATCCGCGGAAATCTGTTTATAATACGATGCAATAAATAACTATTTTTGAATTTATCCTAATATTTTGTTGGGAGTAAAACGGTGAAATATCAAGAAACAGAGGATTTGCTTTGCCAGCTAGCGTTTTCAGTTGAGTAACCTTTTAATAGTTTTTGGGAGATTTTAAAAAAATTACAGGGATTAAGTTTAAGGATAGATCAGTAATAAATAAAATAATGTTGCCCCCAATACAAAAAGTTTAGAATTTTCTCTGAAATACAGTTTTTTTAGAATTGATTGAAGTGCAAGATTAAAAGTGCGATAAAATCCATTCCTGGATAAAATCTAGTATTTTTAAACTGTATAAATACACGATTTAGTACTCTTTGACTTTGGGGGCGAGATTAATTTATCTACAATTAATCACATAATTAGCATTCTTATTAATATTGAATTAGAAAATAATTATTTTTCTAGTAAGGATTCAAAACCGATTAAAATCCAGTGGATTAGAACCGGTTCTCAGACATACGGAAAAATTATGTATAGCATCGAATTACAGACAATTTTCCACGAATATTGAAATAAAAATCATAAAATCAAAACAAGTTTTGTTATACCGGGCCTTCAACCCCTTGGGGCTAACAAAACTGGTTTTAATCTTATATGCTTTCATTTAATATCCACAGAAAGCTGTCAATAATATGATAACTATTTTTACATTACTGTTACTCAGTTTCAGGTGAAAGAAAACGCCAGGCTGGCAAAACAGGTTTTGTCATTAGCAGGAGAGAATGAGAGATCACATCTCAGATGTCAGTGAATTAAATTATTAAAGCAACGAACAAAGATATAAAAAAATTAATTTGAATATTAGTTTGTTTTGTTGTATATCATCAATAAAAAAATCCAATGCCCAAAATAAAAAATTATTCTTATATTTTTTCTTTCTATAATTCTATTATTACTAGATTGCATTGATCTGACAAAAAATATTATTTTAGATGGTTTCTACAGATTGCTTTAAAAAAAGATAAATATGTTTTTTTTTCTTAGAAACTTTAAAAAGAATGGGAAATTACCATCACATAAAAAAAAACACTTATATTGGACTAATTAAACTGTTACTGTTAACAAATTTGATTGCTTCTGAGGTTAATAAAAATTATCAAATTAAATATATAATCTTTTTTTAGTCGCTTAATTTATGCTAGTTAGTTGATTCATGATAACAAAAAAAAACAAAGATAAAAACTAAATTCACTGTCTTGGTAAGCTCAGTTCATTAACATTATACATTGTTTATTATAATATTTTTTATAACTTCTAACATTAATACATCTAGCAGCTGCAGCAGTGGAGTTGCAACTCTTTTTTTATTATTATTAATAATAAAAATAATCAGGTTTATATTTCTTTATTATTATTATTTTCACTGGTTTGGTAGTTTGCTGTGACTGAATGATATTTCTTGTTGAGATAGCACCATCAATTTAAAAATCTTCTCCTCCTTCACGAGTATTTATACCAACTTCTATCTGCCTCAATGATAACTGAAATATTTAACACATTTATTAAAACGTATAAAATTCTTTGATAGTTCCGATAAAAATGACGTCCTACTGGCCTACCATTGGCCAATTAAAATGTGAACTGGCCTGCCATTGGTAATTTAGTCTGTGTATCGGCCTATCATTAGTAATTTGTATTGTAAGACGTCATTTTTTTAATAAGCACTATAAAGATCTTCAATAAATTTGGCAGTTTTCCTTAAAAGCCCTAGTCGAGCTCAGAACCCGCCCCCTATTTCTTATTGAATTAACAATAAGGGGAGGGGGTAGTAATTCAGTTTGTTTTTACTTTAGATATGGTTATGTTAGGTAATATTGTTTAGTGTGTTAGTCATGAAAAAATAATTACCATCCTTACTTCCAATTGATTTAAAAAAAAAAGGTATGGATTTCTGTGCTCGCTAGACACTATTGGGGTAAGCATCGAAAAATTTCGAGAATATTTGTAGATTAAATGTAATAGCATATCCTTCATTTTCAAAAACAGAGTAAGTTCAGTTTTATAAAGAAAGAATGCAAATTAGAAGTTATATTTGATGTACGTACATCCCCAATGATGTAACATACCCCTTCTATAGAATACAATTAGTTGGTCGAAAGGTTTGAACACTTAACTTAATGAACCCACCAATCAAAATTCAATAAAAGTCCCCAAAGTTATTAAGACATTGCAAGAAAACGTTATTATAAAACTTTCGGAACTAGTGTAATAAACAGCCCATTGTCCCCTCCCTCCCAAATTTTCATAGAAAAAAAGATGAACCTACCCATTCCTTAAAGGTTCAGCTTCAGGTCCGGCGTCCATACGCCTATTTCTCTTGAAGAAACCGCACTGAAATAGAAATAGAGTAAGTCTAAACAAAAAAAAATAAGTTTGGCTTTAACCAATCATAAAACGGTAAAAGGGTTAAATTAGGTTAGGTTAATTAGGTAAATAAGAGCCTCCTACAGGGTTGGCGACTCTGTGATAAGGCCTTGCATTTCAAGGGTCAAGATAATGGACGTTAAATTTATGACACACCCAATGATGATAAACAAAATTACACCCTTTCTGAAGATAAAAATTGATAATTATTATAGATTTACAGTCCAATTAACAATGCAACGCATTTATTAAAGTTAAAATTTGTAAGGTGTAACTTTGGTGGTTGGCGAGTTTATTTTTTCAAAGATTTTAATCAGTTTTGTGTTCGGCCCCACGGGGCTAACAAAACTGGTATTAATTTTTTCATTTATATATTCTTGGAAAATTGTCTGTAATTCAATGCCATACATGATTTTTCAGTATGGCTGATAACTGGTTCTAATCCAGAAGATATAAATCAGTTTCTAAGCCATAATGTAAACCATATATTTTGGTGCTGAAATGTTTACCTTATAAAGGCAGTATGTGAGGGCGCCGAGGACAGTAAGACCCAGCAGGATGGCAAGCAACCAGACCCACCAGGGGGTGCCAGCTTCTCCGGGTTCTGTAGGTATCACAGTTGTGGTCACACTTTGGCTCTGGAAAATAAAATCATTAGTAAGAAAATAGTTATGTATCGCATCGTATTATAGAGAGCTTTCCGCAGATATTAAAATTGAAAATTATAATATGATTGGTTGATTTTCAATGACCCAATTTAGAGCCGGCACAAGGACACAGCGGCGTGGAGATACAGTTATTTAACCCTTTCTCCTTTTAGTGTTTTACTCTAATGTCTGTGTATTGGCCTATCATTGGTCATTTGTATTGTGTGACGTATATTGTGTATTTTCTATAGGCACTAAAAAGAGCAATGTGTATTGTACCTGGAATGCCAACATTTCTTCATCAACTGTGAAGGGAAGCTTTGTGACCCTGGTCAATAGTTTGGATGATACCGTCACTTTCTCTGCGTAATTCTACAAATATTTTTTTTTAAAATTAGTTTTTCCTGGGATCTAAAGGGATAAGACAATGGTTGATAAACGTTTGTACATAACCAAACGCAAAATGGCCCATTCTGCAGATTATAATTACTGATTAAAATGTTTGGACACTCAACTTTTTCAATCAACCAATAAAAATTTATTAAAAGTCCTCAAAGTTGTTGAGCCAACGAATAAAACGTTCTTATACAATTTGGGGACTAGTGTAATAAATAGCCTATTGTCCTCTCCATTCCTGCCAAACAATACAGACCTTGACAAGAGTTTCCGTAAAGATTCTGGACTTGACTTTGAGTAGCAGCTGTTCGTCCTTCTCCATGGGACCCATAGTACACTTGATTATTGTACATTTCTCTGGTTCACATTCAGCAAGAGCGCTGTGGAACTCTGTTATGTCTCGCTTTTTCCTAAAATTTTTGTAATCCTTAAAATAAAGTAACAGGATCTCTGACTGTTTGGCTGTCTGTGTGCACCAAGGGATCTCGCTAATCGCTAAACCGATATGGTTTTCCTTTGACAAAGTAGCTTCTCATAGGTTCTGGGAAGGTTTAGAGCTATTTTGGGGGAGGGTACCACCACACTCCTAAAAAAAATTTGAATTTTTTTTCCTTTTTAAAGCTAAAATTGACAATGTGTGTGTGTGTGTGTGGGGGGGGGGTTGTAAACTTTCCCCCCTAGATGCCTCTAGGTGCGTATCTGCTATACTGAAATTACACACTTTAAGATTAAAAAGTTATTGTAATACCTGTTATGAACCTCTCTGTGAGTCCTGACGTACTGATCCTCAAACCCTGGCTCCACATTGCTGGGCAAGTTCTGCAGCCTTGTCCTGGCTCTGTTCTCCAGCTGTCTCTGGATATTTTGCAGGGCCTGTCCGTCAGGATAATCTCCAGATCCTGTGGAGGACCAGGATGACCATGCACTGTTTCTCATGACCATAGTTCCGTCTGGTTGTCTGACCCATCCTGTGGTGTTGTGTCCGTCGTCTCCGTGCTCTTGCGAGTTAGGCAGCACTGATCCTTGTCCATAGCCGGCCTGGAAGTTTCCACCTGACCCTTGACCTGACATTCTTGATGATGCAGACCATGATTCTTGTCTACGCACATAGGTTCCATTGGGCAGCTGTGTCCAGCCAGAGTCTGTGCTGCCAGACTGCTGTTGGTTGTTGTTTCCACCCTGTTGTTGTCTGAACCCAATATTGCCAGATTCAAAATAGTCAGTGTTAGCACCACTGCCCCTGCCTCCAGCTGCCTGATAGTTTGCGCCTCCAGATTGGGATGACCAATTAGAAACCTTTCTCACATATTGTCCATTAGGTAGTTGAGTCCAGCCAGAGTCGCTTTGGCCGCTATTTTGATTTCCCTGCTGTTGTTGCTGTTGACTAGATGAATATTGTTGTTGTGAGGTTGAAGAGAACTGTTGTTGACCACCCTGGGAAGCTTGAGAAGCAGCAGCGCCTCCATAATTTCCCTCCTCCCACTCCCATTTCTTGTTAGTCTCCGACCAGACCCATCTGCCACGTGAAGTTGTCACATAATCCTCTCCTTCCCCACTGAATCTTGTTGCGCCGGAACTGGAAGCTGCTGAACCACCGGACGACGCAACAGAGCCCTGGTATCTTGTCTTATCAACCTGATCTCTGGTTTCGGTGCCAGCAGCAGCATTAAATATAGCTCCACCAGCCTCTCTCTCAAGTTCAGCCTTGCTCATAGTTCCATGATAGTCACCAGGGCCTTGAGCTGCATTCATAAGAACACCAATACTGCCCACTGATCCTTGATGGTTGGAACCGACTGAAAAGGAGGAGGCTTCGCTGTTTCTGGAGGAGCTGGCAGCATCATAACTGCTTCCAGCCGCGCCATAACTGTTACCACTAGCCCCATAGCTGCTACCTTCAGCACCATAGCTGCTACCTCCACTGCTACCGCCGCCGTAACTGCTGCTAGACTGTGACGAATAAGTGCTGGAGGTTGAAGTCTTCCTAATCCAGGTTCCATCCGGCTGCTGAACCCAGTCTGAATCGGACGAAGAGCTGCTTTGAGAATATCCAGCTCCGTTTTCTGATCCTACTGATGACCTTCCACTGGAGGCACTGCCCCCAGTGGCCACCACGCTACTGCTGCTCTGGTATTCACGAATGTGTGTTCCGTTGGGCAATCTTCTCCAGCCACCCTTGCTCACATCAGTATCAAGAGTGTTGGTAGCATAGTTAGATCCGGATGCATAGTTCTCATTCTTGTTCTGATTAGCTGACTTGGCAGCTGCTCTACTCTGATCAAACAATCTTGTCTCCTCGGCCCCGTCGGCTACGTTGATGCTGGGACGGAGGCCGAAATTTCTGCTGCCTGTGCCAACTTGACTTTGCTGTTGGGTCCTTGTGTAGGTGGAGTCAAATCTATTTCCAATTCTCGTCTCATATACGTCATCATCTTCATCAACAATATAATCCTCATCAACAGGCTGTGCTCTGCCGCCAGTTGTACTAAATCCGGAGCTGCTGCTCACTGAAGAGCCGCCGCTGTTCACACTCACTCTGAAACCACTTCCGCCGGCTCCGCCACCGGACACATCAACAGTGGCTTTGCCACGTCCTCCGGCTCCATGGGTAACATCCGGAGCTTCACCCTCCTGGGCACTTGAATAGCTCATCTGGGACTAAAATATAAAAATCATCAATAAAATATCACGAAACCTTGCATTTACATTTTATTTTATTAAAATTCTTAGAAAAAACTCTACTCACAAACTAACTATTTTTTTCTAAATGATGCACTTTACATGGCCTAAATGCTAAGATTTCCACGAAAGCATGAATTTTCATAAAAAAACTGTAAAAACTAAAAATGCATCTCTCTCCACATGAAAAGAATGAAACAGGGAAATAAACAAAATTGAAAAGTGTTAGTTTATTAAGCTCAGATGTGTAATTGTAGATTTTTGGTCACGCAAGATGTGCAATTCAGATTTAGAGTAGCATGTTTAATATAAGAGGCTTAGTGAGTTTTTAAATTTGTAAACCCCAAGTATAAAGTATTATGGTGACATGAGCCCCATGGATCTAAAGGAATAAGACAATAGCCGACAAATTGATGTACAACCACTATGATAATATACACAATTTTTCCATCTGTAGATATCAATTAGTGGTTGAAACGTTTGGACATCCAACTTAATGAAACAACCAATCAAATTTCAATAAAAGTCCCGAAAGTTGTCAAGCCAATGAATTAGTAAACCTACCTTCAAGCTTAGGGGGTTCAGATTCTTCAAAGGTTCACATTTAGCACGCGTGGTGTCGTACTCAAATCCCAGCAGATACAGCAGATGGTCGCCATAGTCGTTGAAACTGGGCCACAGAATATAGACCTCAGCCTCGCTGATGGACGAGGGACCTCGGTTGCGCACATCATACACGTGCGTCACAACCTCACCGATCTCCTCGACAAACTCATACTTGTCGGGCAGCGGCTCCGACACGTTGAACTGGACCTGGTCGGGGATGGACAGCCCGGTCACGCGAAAGTCAGTCTCAACACGGATGGGCACGGTTAGTGTGAAGGTGTTGTCGGCGTCCGAGCCTTCCTCGGGGTTGCTAGATTTGGAGGCCACGTGGAATGCAAACTCTGATATGGGCTCCATCAGGCCTTCAGTCTGGGGCTGCAGGACAATAGACAAGGCCACGGTGGACCCAGCCTTCAACGGGTTACCAACCTCACAGCTTAATGTGTTATTATTACGAGGGTTGGGACTCGAGCAGAGAATGCTGACGCCTGAACCGCCGGTGTTTGCGTTCACGTAGTTGACTCCACGGGGCACGTGCACCTCAAGGATGGCGTTAAAGGCGTCCTCGCCTCTGTTGATTATGTCTGCCTGGATTTCAAGCTTGTCCTCAGATCCCATCAGATAAGACTCAATACTGAAAAATAAAGATAGATAATATTGTTCTCGGCTATACTGAAAAATCATGTATAGCATCTTATTACAGACAATTTTCATCGAATATTAAAATAAAAAACATGGAATTGATACCAGATCTTATAATTTTTTATTTTAATAACTGCGGAAAGCTGTCTATAATACGTTGCGATAAATAACTATTCTTGATCATAAATTTTGATTAATTTACTTTCAATAAAAGTTTAGAGACTTTCATTTGGGAATAGTTATTTCTCGCATCGTATTATAAACGGCTTTCCGCGGATATAGAATGTATAGAATGAACTGGTTTTAATCTTATAATTGTACATTTTTATATTCGTAGAAAGCTGGATATAATACGATGCTAGACATAGTTTTTTTCGTATGGATGAGAACCGGTTCCTATCCACCGGATTCGAATGAATACGAGAAATTTTTTAAATTTTTTTCAGTAATTATTCTCAATGTCCTTGTACTTTAATGTTGTATTCCTTACATGACTAGAAAATGTAGACAGTTTAAGTTTATGAGCGACAATTCATCTAACCAACAACATTTATATGGGCATCACAAATTAAAATACATTTATCTCTCTTGAATAAGTGGTCGTAAAGAAAACTTATCTCTGACTTGGGCGTGTGGATTTATGTGGTGTGTGTGTTTGTGTGAATGTGTGTGTGTTAGTGTAAATGGTTTTATACTTTCTATTTTGCTAATTGGCAAAGCAATTGATTAAAAAAATTTATTAGTAAAAATACCCATTATCATTTATTAAGTTTAGCAAGTAATGAAACTCTATTCATTTTTAAATTTTTCAGGGGGTTAGGTAAAATTGGGTGGGATCCTCATAAAATAAGGGTATCCTGCAGGGGGTAGAAAAAAGTTATTGGAGTTTATTGGGACAGGGGTGGGGGACGAATAATGGTAATTTTATAAATTTCAAGAAAAGAATAAAAAGCTTACGGTTTTATTGACAAGGAAAGATCAGGCACACATTTGTTATCAGGTCCGCAGTCCTTCTGGATATTAAGGCTGTCCGAGGCCATATAGTTGCCCAGTCTTAGCACAGGCACCAGCTCTCCCCGCCGTACGTTGGTGTCCGCCAGGCTGTACTTGACCTGCACGTCCAGGCTGGTCAGCTTGTCCTTGATGTTGGGACCCAACAGGTAGACCCGGAACCTGTCTTTGTATTCCTGCTCTTTTCTAATTTGTATCCGTTTTGTCATTGAGCTTGTGCCTTCAGCATCCAAAAGAAAGAGACGCTTCTGTTTATCCTTCTTGGCGTCAAGTAGGTATTCCAGATCAAACTCCAGCAAGTTGGGAACTCCCATACCTGTATACTTTAATGATACACTAACAAAGACACACGGCACACTTGTGCGTCTGTCACTCAGCTTGCAGGACAGGTCGTCCAGGTCAATCTGTTTGCTGGGCCGCTCATAGCTGATGATGGCCTCCATGTGGACTACAGGAGCTGCGCGTAGATGCACAGCGTGGCCAGAATCATAGGCACCCACCAGCAGGTCTGGATACTTGTTGTTGTCCATGTCCATGCCTCCAGAGATGGACCAACCAAATGTGCTCAGCATTGGGTTTAGGTCAGACGCATATATAACCTAGATAAAATATTAACATTAATATCAGTTATTAAATTAGTAATCAAACTATCATCTTTATATAAAAGTAATAGGATGGTTGTCTGTTTGTTTGTACCAATTAAGCTAACCACTGAATCAATATGGTTCTCCTTCACAATGTAGCTTCTCATAGGTCCTGTGAAGGTTTTGGGGTGAGTAACACTACCCTTCTAAATAATCGGCCCCCCTCCCAATGAAAAAGATTTTCTTTTTCTTTTTACACCAATATTAAAAATTGGGTTGGAGGGAGGGGAGGGGATTTCACATAAACCCCCCTCCGCACAACGACCAAATAAAGTAATTTATATAGTAGCAAAAACATAAGTTATCAAAATTTTGAAAATTTCATATTTTTATAAAGAATAAAAGTCTAAATTTAGTTAAATGTAACTAATAGTTTATCGTTTTTAATAGTAAAAATTTAAACTAAAAAGCTATAATGACTTTGACGGATTAAAAAAAGGCGAGACAGCAGAAATAAAAATATTGACCTGTGAATGTTTCTCCATGACTCCATCAATGGATCCCAGGTAGATGTATACAGCTCCCTTGCCATCAGGACCATCATACGGGGCCCCAATAGCAATATCTACAATAAAAATTACATTAGAATTATTGTTCAATGTAATTTCAGTGCCCTAAAAGAGAGGGAAGGGGGGGGGGCATTGGGTTATTTATTACACTAGTCCCCAAAGTCTTAAAATAATGTTTTCTTAACAACCTTGGGGACTTTTATTGAATTTGGATTGGTTGGTTCATTTAGTTGAGTGTCCAAACCTGTCAACCACTATTTGTGATCTATAGAACGGGTAATTTTGTGTATCATCATTGGGGATGTACATCAATTAATCAACCATTGTCTTATCCCTCTAGTTCCCTGCACACGAATGCAAATGTCAGGATAATTAGTGAGTGTAGCAAATAGTAAACCATTCACCCCGTGTTCTTCCTATTAAATTTATTGCGGTCTTAGTTTAGGCCTGATAAACATACAGTGTTCAATCAATTCAGCAAATTTTTTAGATTATCTAAAACTGAGCGCTTTGCAACCTTAGCGTTATTCAGCTACCTTTCAAGTTTCAGTAACCATCCATAAGACAACAATCAGTAGCCGAGTCGTACTATTCTCAATTTTAGCATTCGAGGCTGAGCTGAGCTGCTCTTTTTTTCAAAATAATATATAAATTTACAGCCGATTAAAATTTAATATCATTTTTGCTCTTTATAGTGCCTTTAAAAATTACGTCATACAATACAAATAACCAATGATAGTCCAATACACACACTAATTGACCAATAGTAGACCAGCATGACGTAATTTTCTATAGGCACTATAAAAAACTTCTTATTTTTTAGCTAATGTAAACAATTGCTTAATATGCAATTATGAATGTAGATCTTAACAGGGAGGGAGGGGACATTGGCCTTTTTATTACACTAGTCCCTAAAGTTTTATACTACCATTTTCTTATTCGTTGGCTTATCAAATTTGGGTATTTTTATTGAATTTTAATTGGTTGGTTTAAGAAGTTAAGTATCCAAACGTTTCAACCACTAATTGTAATTTACAGAAGGGGTAATTTTGTGTATTCATTTGGGATGTACATCAATTTATCGGCCATCGTCTTATCCCTTAAAAACCATCATATCTAAAGCTTGAACTCATTAAGAATTGTGTACATGGTAAGACAAGGACAACATATAAAATGGAGGGGTGGGCTTGATTTTACATAAATGGGGTAGGAGTAGAGATTGTAGGATGAAGCAATAAATTGCTAAACAAGCGTTGCAAAGATTTTAATTGGGACAAAATGGAGAAGGGAGAGAGAGAGAGAGAGAGAGAGAGAGAGAGAGAGAGAGAGAGAGAGAGAGAGAGAGAGAGAGAGAGAGAGAGAGAGAGAGAGAGAGAGAGAGAGAGAGAGAGAGAGAGAGAGAGATAGAGAGAGAGAGAGAGAGAGAGAGAGAGAGAGATAGAGAGAGAGAGAGAGAGAGAGAGAGAGAGAGAGAGAGAGAGAGAGAGAGAGAGAGAGAGAGAGAGAGAGAGAGAGAGAGAGAGAGAGAGAGAGAGAGAAGAGAGATGAGAGAGAGAGAGAGAGAGAGAGAGAGAGAGAGAGAGAGAGAGAGAGAGAGAGAGAGAGAGAGAAAGAGATAGCAAAAGAGATTAGCATAAAAAAGATAAACCTCTTTTATAATAACAAACAAATAACTTTTCCTGACAAGTAAAAGTAAATAAAACAAGAACGAAAACAATACTAAGAGCAAAGCTCAACAAATTAAATCGTCACAATGTACACAAAATTATCACTTTCGTAGGTTACGATTAGTGGTTAAAACGTGTGTACACTTAACTTAATGAACCAACCGATCAAAATTCATTAAAAGTCCCCAAGTTGCTGACCTAATTTATAAGAAAACATTATCATAAAACTTTGCGGACTAGTGTAATAAACAACCCAATGTCTTCTCCCTCCCTGGTTTCAACGCAATAATTTTTCAAATACATTTAGAAGTCTACAAATGTATAATTGAATCGGTAATTAATTGATGAGTTATCGCTCCATCAAGTATTCCATTGGGCAAGAAAATATGTTTTTTTTAATAGAAATTTTCATTACTTCATAAATAAGAATCATAGAAATGGTCAAAATGCAAACATTTCGTCTTAAAAGAAATGATTCTTTATTCCATGCAGATTTTAAATCTAAATCCATAAAATCTTTATTTTTAGACAGATAATATAATTCTTTACTAAATACCGTTTAATACCTTTTTAAATCATTGAATGAGAAAGATTTTCACATATATAATACTCATATAAGACACATTAGAATAGAGATATAATCAATTTTTAAAAGCAAAGCTTTTCTATAATTAGGGTTACTTTTATAACAACAAATTTTCATGTGATATAATCATCCGATTGATCTGATTTTTGGTATAACAATTCCTGGGACAACAAAGTATATTGTTATAAGCGCAGCAACTCTATAATCAAGTCCCAAAATGTAAGTATGTTCATAAACATTATCCTGTATCCAGCAGTTTTTCAACAAATTTACTTACAATTTTGGTTTGACTCCTATACATTTATCTTTGATTATTCAGTTCTGACACTATACAAATGTTAATGTCCGTTTGTCCTACCGTTTCAGTGCTTCGCTTTTATGGATATTGTCATCCTTGTTTCTAAGAAATTAAAGGCATAAAAAATGACGATAAATTGATAATAAACAAAGATTCATAAGAGAGTGTGTGAGAACTTTGGACACCAGAAAAATTTAAAGTTCAATATCCTATCTCTTCCTTTTTTAAAATCTGTCATTTATAATTGCAGTGAAAGTAGAATAGAAGTTTCTTAAGATTTTTAAAAAGACGAGTCTTTAGGATTATAACCACCCGGCCCCAAACATGGGTCATAATCCTAAGAAGAAAAGTCACTATATACAAAATATTGCTTCGGGACCTTAAATGTAAGTTTCTTATTTTTATGTACTACTTTGATTAGTCTATTCTTCATTCCAGGGATTGATGGATGAATAATGGACGAACAAGGATGACAACATCCATAAGTAGCGAAGCACAAAAAATCGTAGATGGGAATACGTACAGGTAGATTTAAAAGGTTTTTACTAAAATCAAGTAAAGATGTATTGGATAAAATAAATATGAAACCTTGTTTTATTTTGTATGATGACGATGGTCAAAGTAAATTATATTAAAGATGCTCATAACAATTGGAAAAATTATTTTGATACTGATATCCCATAAAAGTTTGAAAATTGGATCAAAATAAACAAAGATATTGGGAAATATGTAAAACATATAAAAATAGCCAAAAAACCTGATAAAAGGCAGTCTGGCCGCAATGGTTGTTTTCTTAAAACGACAAAACATTTAATTTTTAAATCCTTAAAAACTTTAAAAATTTGGAAAATCGGACCATATACACTGAAGATATGGAAAAAAGTGTTAAATATATTTATAAATAGCCTAAAACCTGCCAAAAAGGCAGTCTGGCCGTCATGGTTATTTCCTTTAAAGACGGGAAATTTAATTTTGATATCTACAACTGAAAAAATTTTGAAAATCGGACTATAAACACTGAAGATATGGAGAAAAATGTTAAAAATATAAAAAACAGCCTAAAACCTGCTAAAAAGGCAGTCTGGCTGTCATGGTTGTCTTCTTTAAAAGACGGGAAATTTAATTTTGATATCTATAACTGAAAAAATTTTGAAAATCGGACCATACACTGAAGATATGGAGAAAAATGTGAAAAATATAAAAATAGCCTAAAACCTGCTAAAAAGGCAGTCTGGCCTTCATGATTGTTTCTTTAAACGACAGGAAATTTAATTTTGATATATGTAACTGAAAAAATTTTGAAAATCGGACCATAAACACTGAAGATATGGAGAAAAATGTGAAAAATATAAAAATAGCCTAAAACCTGCTAAAAATCGGTCCGACCGCAAATGATGTTTTAAAGTCAATTGTGCTCCTTAATAATGGGAATGTTTTAAAAAAATTTCAGCATTCTATCTTTTATAGGAGCTGAGTAAATCCCATTTCCCCCATAGCGTTACGGACTGACTGACGGACTGACTGACGGACTGACGGACGGACAAGGTGAATTATAGAGTAGCTTCGCTACTAAAAATATGTTTTTCTTTCTTATTCAAATACAAAATCAATGATTTCGATTGCTGTTAAATATTTGGAAGGATTATATTCTACAAAACTTTAAAAATCATTATCTTTTAAATTCCTGCACTATTTAAAAGATATTGTGTACCTAGGGATATAAAGAGATAAGACAATGGTCGATGTACATGATAATTACCCCTTCTGCAGATTTCAATTATTGATTGAAACATTTGAACACCCAACTTGATAAAACAACCTATTAAAATTGAAGAAAAATTTCAAAAGTTCTTAGGCCAACAAATAAGAAAACGATATTATAAAACATTGGGGACTAGTGTAATAAATAGCCCATTGTCCCCTCCTTCCCTGTGTAAAGACCCAGTTATCTAATTTTGTCGTGACCATTGGATACAGAAAATCTTGTTCTGTCATGTATGCGGTCCTTACAATAGACATAAAATATCTAGATGGTCCATCTGACCCCATGTTTTTTTTGTCAAACTTAAAAAGCGATTTTTTGCAATTAAAATTGTGTAATTTTTGTTATATACGAGATCCATATAAGTAATAGTGCTGCATTGTTTTACCCTACTATATGCGACAATTTATAGCTGACTCATAATGCATGCACTCGAAATGAAAAAAAGTGTTGTCTCTAGGTTATCACTATTGTACTTACACTTTCTAGTATTTACAGGGAATGGATGTGGAATATACGTGGATATTATGACAGGAGGAAATTGTCGCTTACTAAATCGTACCTTTCTGTTATAGGAATCATGATGCAAAGTTTAAAATCGATTGGACAATACTAACCGTTCCGGACGGACGGACCAACCCTAATTATAGATAAGCTTCGCTTTTAAACAGTGACTTATTACAGTTAGGTTAATATAAAGATTGGATCCCAAATGGACATGTCAAGTTATTTTTCATTGTTAAGGTTGATAGCTTTATCTGGACGTGTGGCAACTCTTCATACCAACAGACAAAATAATTGTAGAGTAGTTTGTTTCATCATATAAATTAAAGTAAAAGATCAATGTACTATAATCTAAAATCTAAAAGCTTGTTTTCTAGTATTTATACCAAATTATAATTCACAAAAAGAACTTTAATTTTTTGAACATTATACAAAAATAATATCAACACTCTAATGTCTATTTTAGGCATTTACCTTTTACATGTATACTTAATATTTATAAACTTAACAGAGATAAAATGTCTATGAATTATTATTTGTGTATTTTATTTTCATAATGTAATCCAGAATAGTTATTTCTTTCATCGTATTATAAACGGCTTTCCGCGGATATAGAAATGTACAATTATAAGATAAAAACCAGTTTTTTAGCCCCGAGGTGCCGAAGGCACGGGCTAAAAAAACTGGTTTTAATCTTATGATTGTACATTTCTATATTCGTAGAAAGCTGGATATAATACGATGCTAGACATAGTTTTTTCGTATGGATGAGAACCGGTTTCTATCTACCGGATTCAAATGAATACGAGAAATTAAATTCTATATAGTTTTAAGTAATAGGATGTATATTTGAACCTTTAAAAAAACTAGTAAGTCTACAAGTTTTAGGGAAGCTTTGCATAATACCTGTGAAGTTCCTATGCTAATTCTGCGAATATGTTTTTTTTTTTTGTAATAAATTTCAAAAGAAATGGCATTAAAAAACAGTATCTTTCCTTTCTTCTTAAATAGGAAATTGATTTTAAAATATTTTCCTGTTTGGCTTTGAAACCAATTAATATCCGCTGGATAAGAACCGGTTCTCAGCCCTACTGAAAAATCATGTATAGCATCGTATTACAGACAATTTTCCAAAAATATTAAAAAAACTATAGGATTAATACTAGTTTTGTCTTAAACAACACTTGTTTTAACTATATAATTTTTCATTTTAATATCCGCGGAAAGCTATATAACTATTCAATCCCTTTTATGTTCGAGTAATGTACTTGCAAAGTCAATACTATCAATAAGTAGCCCAGCGCTTTGATTGCTTAATACGCGGTGGATGAAAAAAGTGACCTGTTACTCTTTGAAAATGTGAACTGGCTAGTTTTTGATGCCTTTATACATAGGCTGTCATTCTCATGCTGTCTCATGTTTATATTTAAACCTACACATACACACACATACACACACACACACAAACAAACAGATAGACAGACACACATTCATACATAAACACCAAGGCGAAGGGAAGGGGATATTGGGTAGTTTATTTAACTAGTCCCCAAAGTTTTCTTATTTGTTGGCTCAACAACTTTGGGGCCTTTTATTGAATTTTGATTGATTACTTGATTAAGTTGAGTGTCCACACGTTGTAACTAATTGTAATCTACCGAAGGGGTAATTTTGTTTATAATCATTGGCGGTGTACCTCAATTTATCGATATAAATAATGCTCTATGGGGCAAAATTATAAATATTTGAATTTTTTTGTATAAATAGAAATTAAATCATGATTTTTTAAAAAACAAACATTTTTTCTTTGAGTGCGCTATCCCTATCTTGACTAAAACTTTGATAATCAATAGTATCCTTAAATCATAAAAAAATTATTTGCTGTTTAATTCATTTCGGAAAAAAACATCTATACCCTGTATCTATTTTTTATTTCTTACTTCATTAAATTGACTCATAAGGAAAGGCTTAGATGAAAAACCTGAATTCTCAGATATATGACTTTGATGTGTGTGTGTGTATGTATGTTTGTGTGTGTGTGTGTATGTGTGTGTGTATGTGTGTGTATGTTTGTGTGTGATATGAAGAATGTAGTGATGACTCACTGAACTCACATACCCAAAGAGACATTAAAAAAGAATGTTTATGGTGCCACAAGGAATATGATACTAAATGAAAATAACCCATTAAAATTGAAAGATTTTTTTTTGTATAATAAAACTCTTTAATGTAATTGTTTTCTGCTGATATCATATCAACTTATGACTAAATTATTTTGCTACATGCCCTAATGTTGACGTAAATATTAAGCAAAATAAGTCTTTCTTTACCATTTTTACTTGATGGCATTGTCATATGGTTGATATAAACCGTTGAAATTCTATTCTACATAGTATATGTGCAATACCTTTTAAGTTGACTTTGTTCATAATACTAATACTAATAAAGTTATTTCTGTGACAAAGGATAACTTTATCAAAACTGACCTTTATGAGAAACCGGGGCGAAAATGCAACTATCTTTCGCCCTTATCCTGTCACCCCTCACACATTACAGAAAATATACCTTACTCATTAGCGTTAAGGCTAAAACGTATTTGCAGTGAAAATTTAGATTTTTTAAACAAATTAGATTGTTTGAAAACAAAGCTTTTATCACGTGGTTATAAAGTTAATTATATAACAAAAGCTTTTGATAAAGTGAAAATTATTGATAGAAATGTTGCTTTACAAAAAGTTGCTAAGCAATCTGAAATAAAACGCCCAGTTTTATCTTTACAATATGACCCCCGTTTACCCTCTATTTCAAATATAATTTTTAGATTTTGGAAAGTTATGGTAAAAAATCCTAGACTAAAAAGAATTTTTCCCCACCCACCAATGATTACTTGGACTAGGCCAAAAAATCTCAGAGAATATTTAATTCGAGCCAAACTTCCTGTTTTAAATGATCGAAAATCAGAGAGAAAAAAGATTGGTTTTAAACATTGTAATAGAAATTGTAATCTTTGTAAACATTCACCCAGATTTGCAAATTATTTAACATCATCAACAACAAATGAAAAATTTCCTATTCTCTCTAGTATGAATTGTTTATCTTCTAATGTAATTTATTGTATAACATGTGTTAAACAATCTGGCAATTGTAGACTAAAACCACAATACATTGGCAAAACAAAAAATCGTATTTGTGATAGATTTAATGCCCATAACAGTTCCATTAAACCAAATTCAACCAAAGCTGTAGGTATTCATTTTTCTTCTAATGGACACCAGCCCAATGATTTTCAAATGGTGCCATTAGAGCAAGTGCAGAGTAATGACCCTTGGATTTTGTTATCTAGAGAAAAATATTATATTCGTAAATTTGACCCTGTATTAAATATTAGAATGTAAAATGCAGTTGCAATGTTTTTAAAAAAATGAAAATAACAACCACACCACAATCCCCTCTTGCTACGCCCATTCAAAATCTTCAACCCTTTCTTTCAGCTGTTTTTTTGTTTGTTTTGAAATGGTCTGCTGTTAGACCATAAATAGATATGTAGCGGGAGTGTAAATATGTTTAAAATGTCAAAAAAGTTTATAGGTATGTGTTTTTATTAATATGAATTATGAAAATTTAATTTTAACAGCATTTCTAATTACATAACCTTTTATAAAGATGCGATGCATCTCTACAATTCTTCAAATCAAAAAGAAAAAAAGAAACGTTAAATATCTTATTCAGATTCTTCAAAAATAGACTTTTTGTATGTATTATTTACTGATTTGTGTTTTTTTCCTTTACAGGACGATTGAGAATGATAACCTTAGTTATTGAAATATATATATGGCCTGTACAAAGATGTTAGTTTGATAAAGTAGTCTTGGGTTGAGATGGATCAATAGCTTTTAAAACATAATACTAATGATCCTAGGTCAAGCGCAGGATTGACAAACGACAGAGTGAACATTTAACCTAACCTAACCTATTTTAAACCATATAGGTTTTTAATGACCTATCCCCTGCAGGGTGGCTAATTTGTATATTCAAATATTAACCTAACCTAATACTTCATTAACTTAATATTTTAGGCACTTCGGCGTTTGTCCACTCCGACGTTTGTCACTCATGCGTTTGTCCAACCCAACGTTTGTCACTCATGCGTTTGTCCTGGATCCATAAAATTTTCTTCCTTTGTCCTATCCCTGCGTCCGTGTGCATATTGTGTACATACATAAATTTATCCTTATTATCCATGACAGTTGCAAGTCATTCATCAACAGGTCAGGCACAATCCATTTAGCACACCTCAGACAACCATCACAACCCCCCCCCCCATCATCATTCATCTAAAGGTAGGTCAGACACAATCCATTTAGCACACCTCAGACAACCAACACCCCCTTCCCTAATCATTCATCAACAGGTCAGGCACAATCCATTAGTCCCCAAAGTCTTATTTTCCTTTTTGTTGGCTTAACAACCTTGGGGACTTTTATTAAATTTTGAATGGTTGCTTCATTTAGTTGATCGTCCAAACGTTTCAGCCACTAATTATAATCTACCGAAGGGGTAATTTTTATCATTATTGATCAAATAATATGTAAAATATAAAATTAAATTCTATAAATTTCCTATTTTGATTTTAAAATTTTTAACGAAAAATTCTATCTTATGGTACTGAAAGACAAAGCTCTATAAGAAAGGATAGTTAATTAGAGGTACAATCTAACTAACTTATATTAATACCATTAGGCCAATCTAAAATACTATCTCCACAAGTTATTAGGTCCATTAGGATGACCCTAACCCCATGAAAAATGGCTGCCATTCAAGTCTCTTTAATTTAGCATGTAAGAATATAAATTGACAAGCTTGGCAAATCAAAACAATCAACAATGCATGTGTGTATGGGTACGTACACGAGACCACGACTTAAAAACATTTATTTTTGTTGTGGAATATGAAAGAGAGAGTGAGGGGATAATGGGCTGTTTATTAACTAGTCACTAAAGTTTTAAAATAACGCTTTCTTATTCGTTGGCTCAACAACTTTGGTTTTTTTTTTTACTGAATTTTGACTATTAAGTTGGATAATTAAGTTCAGTGACCAAACGTTTTAAACAATAATTGTAATCTACGTAATGGTTACTGTTGTATATCATCATTGGGGATGTACTTTAATTTATCGGCCATTTTCTTATCCCTTTAGATCCCTGGGTCTTTATGCCCGTGTACTTGCATACGTTCTCGGTATGTCCCCGTGCCTCCTTCAAGCAAAGCATGTCAAATTACCCTAACAAATACACTCGTAATTTATGAAGGAAGTCCATGAAAGTATCATGTGTGACGTCATAAAATAGTCTAAAAAGTAGGGACGAGATGAGAAGTTGGAAAGAAAACCCAAAAAAAGATGGATTTAGAGCTTTTCTTGCCTATGAGACTATGAGGCGTATTAATATCTTATTGTAAAAAAATTAAATAATCTTTAAAAGCTCTTTATAGTGCCTATAAAAAAAATGACGTCATACAATACAAATGACCAATGATAGTCCAATACACATAATAAATTACCAATGACAGGCCAGTGCACAGTTTAATGACCAATGGTAGGCAGTTCATTTTTATAGGCACTATAAAAAGCTACTATTCTTGTATTATTTAAATTACTGCCT
The DNA here is from genome assembly GCF_053477335.1 of Acartia tonsa. Taxonomy (NCBI): domain Eukaryota; kingdom Metazoa; phylum Arthropoda; class Copepoda; order Calanoida; family Acartiidae; genus Acartia; species Acartia tonsa. The sequence continues at coordinate 51,691,132 of NC_137263.1, read as the reverse complement.
TTTGTTTATACAAATTTTAATGAAATAGAAAGCAATTTTTTCTCTAAATTGGGAGTGATGTAACCATTTTTAATGATCTAATATTGTGATGAAAGCTGCCTATCTGATGATGCCTTAGCTTACCACTTAATGCCAGGGATGGGGATAAGGAATCATGAAATGCGTCTGCCGGCCATTTTTCTGGCAATTTCTAGCAATTTGCAGTTCAAATAATTATTTATCCGTTAACAACTCGCTAACAACTGAGCAGATTGGGTTCTCCATACGTTTTAGGCTATTCTGTATATAAAGTCTTGAGATAGTTTTAGGCTATTCTAATTACCTCCCTCCCCTAGATGATAGGAACAAAGCCGCTAGTCAACAATTAATTAATACAGTTAAACATTAAACATATATCTTCTTTTATTAATATGTCAAATTGATAATAAAAATTATTTTCACTCGCAGATAAGTTAGAATTTAAAAATACTTTTTAACTTCCATATCCCTATCACTGCATATTTTCTGCTTTTCCCTTTTTCTTTTTTCTTTATCTCCCCCTTAATTTGGTATTGTAGTAGGGTTCCTGCCAGGGAGGGAGGGGGCATTGGGCTGTTTATTACTCTAGTCCCATTAGTCTTATAATAACGTTTTCTTCAACCTTGGGACTTATATTAAATTTTGATTGGTTGCTTCATTAAGTTGAGTGTCCAAACGCTTCAACCACTAATTGCAATCTTTTGAGGGGGTAATTTTGTGTATCATCATTGGGGATGTACATCATTTTATTGGCCATTGTCTTATCCCTTAAGACCCCTGAGGGTTCCTGCTCCTCACTCCCACCGCCCACTCAAAATTCAACATAAGAAATTTTTCAACTTGGCAACAAAATTTGATTTAATAGATTTTACACTTTCAGAACACAAATTAAATAAAAAACGAAATTTTCATTTAAATGATTTTTAAAAATATTATCAACCAAAACTAAAAATTATGAAACTTGAGGGGTTTTGGCAAAATTGATATAAATAAAGGCTGCCTATGGTTAAACTCAGGAACGGAGGTGAAGTTGGGATGCTTAGTAAGCTAGTCCCCAAAGTTTTACTATTTCGTTTTCTTATTCGTAGAATTTTAAATTTAATCCCTTTAGATCCCTGGGATGAAATGCTGGTACACAAAAAAAGAATGATATAACAGGTGTGTTTTCTATTTGACTTTAATTGTTGGACCAGTTCTCAAGACGTGAAATTTCGTATCACCACCATTTTTACTGTTCATCTTTATGGTTCTACAATCAGGCCTTTTAAGGAAGACGCTATTCCTAAAATCCTAAATTTTAGCTCTATCTTACAACGGATGGATTAATTAGAAATAATTATGAGTCACAAAATAAGTCATCAAATTAAACAAACGTGAAGCTTTTTATATAAGAAATGACGTCCTTATAGCCTACCCATAGTCAATTGATATGAATACTAGTAATTTATTCTGTGTATTGGCCTATCATTGGTCATGTGTTTTGTATGGCGTCAGTTTTTGTCACTTTAAAGAGCTTTAAATTAAAAATAAACCAAAAGATGTACTGCTCATGTGCATCTTTTCAAATTAGTTAGATGGTTAATTTTCAATTTATTTTACTGGAATATGAGAAACTTTTAAAAATGGATATAAAGTTAAATATCAGTTATTTATCGCATCGTATTATAAACAGCTTCCCGCGGCGTATTTGGGCAAAAAACAGGTTTTAATAGTATGATTTCAATTTTTATATTCATAGACAACTATGCTATAGATAAATTTTCAGTATGATTGACAACTGGTTCTAATCCACCGGATATTAATCGGTTTCGAAGCCATACTGGAAATTAAAATCAACATCTAAATCATATAATTAAATTAATTACAATACAAGGTATGTTTGCTTAGATTGTTTATTTTAAAATTAACAGTTAACTTTTATAAAATCTGATATCTATTTCTTATCAACAAATATAAATCTTATCTATATGTTATAGCACCTATAACTAAGTTTTAAGAAAAACGCCATACAAATAATTTAATTAAAAATCGATAAGTCGATATAAAATGAAATTTTAATTACTCAAAGAAATTCAATAGATATTTTTCCAGTATGGCTTCGAAACCGATTCATCTTCGCTGGATTAGAACCAGTTCTCCGCTTCTAAATCAATCTGCACTGAGAGCTAGGAAGTTTAGCAGGGCTCGGCAGCTGTGCATCAGCCGCGCATAATCCTCAAATTTAAAACCGCTTGAGTGCAAAAAAAATTTAAAAGATGGATTGTCCTTTTTAGGATAAGTCTACAAATCCAGCTGAATTTTAACGTTATAATATGACGATTTCATTGAGAGTTACACGCGTGTGCCGAGCCCTGGAGTTTACCATTGGTGGTGTGACACAAACAGTTTATGAGCATGTAATTCTTATCTAAACCAATCAACAAACTTGTAGGACAAAAACCAAATATAAATATACCACAAAAGTTACATTTTCCAAAGGCCTATTTACTAAAGAAGCTGTCTGCATGTAATATAATCTCTCGTAACAATTTTTAGGAGAGACCATAGTTGGGATATTTAAGGTCAACATGAATTATTTTAAATTGGATTGAATAAGATTATTTAACTTTTATATTATCAGCTAAATATTACAAATAATCAGAACATATTTCATAATTTTTCTATGAGGTTTTGTCCTATATAAGTTAAGCTGAAATGACAAGATGAATGTTGCTTTGTATGTATATTTATATTTGTTGTGTATTTATAGTTATATGTATGCCACGTTGTATCTATTGGGTAAATCAGTATTGTACATTTTAAAACTTATTCAGACTTCATGGTTTTTAAGACTTTTCATTCTATTTAGGTTCTTTTGTAAATAAAAGCAACAGGATGTCTGTGTAAACATAAAAATACTTTAATTTATATTGATACATAGACAGGCATTTTTAGAGTAATGGAATAAATTTTCAGCCCAAAAAATATATAAATCCACATAATCAGTAGTTGACAGGGATCTAAAAAGATAAGACAATGGTCGAGAAATTAATGAACATCCCCAATGATGACTCACAAAATTACCCCTTCTATAGATTACAATTAGTGGTTGAGACGTTTGAACACTCATTTTAATAAACCAACAAATCAAAATTCAGTGAAAGTTCCCAAAGTTGTAAAGCCAACAAGCAAGAAAACGTTATTATAAAACTTTGGGGACTAGTTTAATAAACACTTTCCCCTTTCTTCCTGATAAAAATTACCAATTTCGCCACCTGACATTCAATAAATCTTCCCCCCAGAGAAAGATGAGTTACATTGTTCTAAATAATTTATTGTTGAACCCCACACAGAATATCTAAACGGTTCAAGTAGCGTAAAATATTTTATGTGCACTGTAAAAACCATTTTTAAAATGACTATGAATTTTAAATTAAGAATACAGTTGCAACTTGTTAAGTTATCCTATAATATAAAGTATTATATATATAAACATAAGTTATTTTTTTAACATTTTATTAATGGAATACAATTGTTTCATTACTAAATAGATCATCAGTTCCAATTCAGATGTATAAAATAAGTTTAAAAAATATTTGTCTTTGCAATTTGAATTCTGTAAGGTATTTTTTCCGAAGCTAAATATCTCGGAAATGGCTGGTTCGAATGGGTAATTCTTTACAGGGTAAGTTTATATATTTGTTTTCCTGGTTTTAGGCTATTTTCCTAGCATATTCGTCCTCTCCATGAGGCTAGGGGCGTATCAACTAGTAGTTGAAAAAGCGGCTCAATTTGCTTGAGCTCTTAAAGTTTTTATAAAATAAAGTGAATAAAATCAAACAAAAATCTGTAATATAATTTCAGAGCAAAGGAGGAACAATTTTTAGAGTGAATAATGAAAGTATTGTTAAGCAGCTCGCTTGGAATTAATGTATAAATAGGTACTCTCCCTTTCATACTAGAATTATAGAGATAGTCACATGGAAGATAAATATTTCTTTCAATTCAATTGGCAGGTAAATGGCACTTTAAAATAATTATTGTGTTTTTGTAACGTATTTTCTCGTATTCATTCGAATCCGGTGGATAGGAACTGGTTCTCATCCATACGAAAAAACTATGTCTAGCATCGTATTATATATTACAAAATTACCCCTCCTGTAGATTACAATTAGTGGTTAAAACGATTAGACACTCATCTTAATAAACCAACCAAGCAAAATCCATTAAAATTCTCCAAAGTTGAAAAGGCAACGAATAAGAAAACACTATTATAAAACTTTGGGAACTATGTAGTTTAATTAACATGCCATTGTCCCCTTCGGCACGCACCACGGGGCTAAAAAAACTAGTTTTAATCTTATAATTGTACATTCTATATCCGCGAAAAGCCGTTTATAATACGATACGAGAAATAACTATTCTGTGCAATAAAAATCACAATTCCTAATAAACATTTTTTATTTCAGTGTTGACAAAATTGCTTGATTTTTTTGTTACAATATTTCATTGCTGATACATTATCCCTGATAAAAAGTTGACCTATCCCCGTGTGCCAGAATGGATACTGACAGAGGAAACACTGGTCCCCAAAGTTTCCTAATAACGTTTTCTTATTCTTTGGCTCAACAACTTTAGGGACTTTAGTAATTTTTGATTAGTTGGATCATTAAGTTGAGTGTTAAAACGATTTATCACTAATTTTAATATACTGAAGGGGTAATTTAGTGTATTAACATTGAGGATGTACACATCAATTTTATGGCCATTGTCTTATCCCCTTAGATCCCTGCATTATTATACACAGACAAATATGGCAAAAAATAATAATTTGATAAATTGAAGTAAATCCCTAATGATGACATGCAAAATTACCCTTTCTGTAAATTAAAATTAGTTGGAACGTTTGGACACTCAACTTAATAAACCAACCAATCAAAGTTGATTATAAGTACCCAAAGTTGTTAATCCAACGAATAAGAAAACTTTAATATAAAACTTTGGGGACTATTGTAATAAACAGCCCAATGTCCCCCCCTCCCTGCTCTGCAAGCCATTTCAATCACGCCCCTTGTAAAATTATTTCACCCTTGCGTATAATGAAATGATTTAATTAAATAACTGAATTCGCATACAGATCATGAAGTAGAAGTTTCCCAGGAAATTAATATTTGAATCTAGAGGCGTGCTGAAGGGGGTTGTTTCCACCCTTTGGCAAAACTAAGGGTGTAAATAAACCCCTACATAAAAAAAACACCCCATCTGTGTTCTTTAATACCCTGCCCCTCTATATCAGCCTCGATTTTAATTTAAGGGGGTGTTGAACAATTTCGGGTGCGCTTCGCACACCCCCTGGCACCCTGTGCACGTTACTGTTCGAATTATAAAATTAAAATATAGATTTTAAGTGTCCCTTTAAATTTATAGAATAGAGAGAGTGACCAACAGCATCTTCATAAGTTTGTACATTATTTTAAATAAATAGCATTAATGTTTCGAAACCTATAATTACCATGATTCGATTTTCACGATAATCAGAATTTTGGTTCTTTTGTTGATATAATTTCAACACCATCTTTAACAGTTATGGTACACATTATACATTGTCTTTAACCAAGTATCTAAAGGGTTAAGACAATAGCCAATAAATTGATGTAGATCCCCAATAATGATATGATAATAAATTATCCCTTCAATAGAGTAAGATTAGTGGTTGAAACGTGTAAACACTCATCTTAATTAACCAATTAATTAAAATTTACTGAAGCCTCAAAGTTGTTAAGCCAAAGAATAAGTAAACTTTATTTTTAAACTTTGGGGACTAGTGAAATAAACAACCCATTGTCCCCTCTCTCTCTCTCTGACTTCTGATAGCATTCAGTAGATAAGCCTTATATGTGATTAATATTCAAGATAAAGGGGATAATAGCCAAGCTCTAGAAAACTAATTACACCATAATATTTCTCAAAACAGCGAGGGGTCATTTTAGATTATTAATTGCAGGCATTTTTGCAACCTTCAGAACTCACAAGCTAGGGATAATGCATCTGAAGATAAACTATTTCGTAGATTTTTAGAAATGTAATTCTAGAATGTTATTGGACAATAACATGCCGATTTCTTTAAGTATATTTTTTTACAGGCAAAAAGTTGATGTGTAATATTATTTTCAGTATGGCTTTGAAACCGATTAATATCCGCTGGATTTGAACTGGTTCTCAGCCTTACTGAAAAAGCAGATATAGCATCGTATTAAAGACAATTTTCTTTGAATATTAAAATAAAAATCATAATATTAAAATCAATTTTGTTAGCCCGTGACTCCGGCATCTAGAGGCTAACAAAACTTGTTTTTATCTTATAATTTTTCATAATATTATCCGGGGAAAGCTGTTTATAATACGATGCGATAAATAACGAATCTTGATATACATAAACCCTTGTCCCTGTCAGGACTAAAACAACCTTGAACCTGCCTATTAATCTTTTATAATGACCTAATAGTCTGCAAATAAGATAGACTTTTATGCCTTACGGCTGGAATTTACTTATGAATATGATTATTTAAAATCAAGTTATGTATTAATTTTAAACTATTTGTTAATTCTATACATTAAAGTAGTGGATTATATGTATGTCTGTTCTGTAAGATATCGTCAACGGCTGGGCCAAGGAATAGTTTTGCAAAATTGTATGCATGGGCTGGGTATTACCACCCCCGGGCACCCTTCCCCCCCCCCAAAAAAAGCCAAAAATATAATTATTTGAAAAGAGTCATTTGATATTCCTTCATTAAACAATAATTAAAGTTGAACTTTCTTTAAAAAGTAATCTTCGTAATCAATTTAAGAAATATTTTTAAGAATGTTTAAATTTGTGAAAAAAAAGCTGAATGTCATAAAATCATCTTGACAAAAAATGATACTCAGGATAAATAAATGATTTTACCAATCAAGGTCTTATTCAAATATTTAGTTTTGAGTCAAGTTTACATCATAAATAGATATATTTTTACTTGGATGTAACACCAGGTTTTCATGTTTTCTCATAAGGTGAAACTTGCAGCGGGTTAAAATAATGATACCCTCATTCTACCCCCTTTACCCCATCCTATTTCCTTCTACTGGATAAACGAACTAACTAATAAACGAGTTCCCTGTTAGCAAGCTAAAGTGAAGACAATTTTTTCCTTGTTATAACATCCACGTATATTCTTACACCCATTAAATCATCCAAATCTTTGATTAATATCAAGGCAGGGTCTATCAACCAAAGTAGCAAATACATAGTAGTTATTTATCGCATCGTACTATAGACAGCTTTCCGCGGAAATTGAAATAAAAAATTTTAAGATTAAAACCAGTTTTGTTATCCCCAAGGGGCCGAAGGGCCGAAATAACAAATTTATGATTTTTATTTTCCTATTCGTGGAAAATTCTCTATTATACGAGGCTATAAATGTTGGCTGAGAACCGGTTCTAATCCAGCGGATATTAAGCGGTTTGGAAGCAAACCTTGAAGAAAAATATTATAAAGACTAACCTTGATAACCATCAATATTGATATCTCCAGCATTGGCAAGAGACAGACCAAATCTGGCTTTGTGGGTCTTCCCGTCCAGTGTGTCATGGTCACGGAAGCGATGCTAAATAAAAATATAGATTATACTCAAAGAGACAGACCAAATCTGGCTTTGTGGGTCTTCCCGTCCAGTGTGTCATGATCACGGAAGCGATGCTGAATAAAAATATAGGTTATACTCAAAGAGACAGGCCAAATCTGGCTTTGTGAGTCTTCACGTCCAGTGTGTCATGGTCACGGAAGCGGTGCTAAATAGAAGTATAGGTTATACTAATAGAGACAAAGAGACAGACCAAATCTGGCTTTGGGGGTCTTCCCGTCCAGTGTGTCATGGTCACGGAAGCGATGCTGAATATAAATATAGGTTATACTCAAAGAGACAGGCCAAATCTTGCTTTGTGAGTCTTCACGTCCAGTGTGTCATGGTCATGGAAGCGATGCTGAATAAAAATATAGGTTATACTAAAAGAGACAAAGAGACAGACCAAATCTTGCTAAGTGATTCTTCCCGTCCAGTGTATCATGATCACGGAAGCGATGCTAAATAAAAATATTGGTTATACTCAAAGAGACAGGCCAAATCTGGCTTTGTGGGTCTTCCCGTCCAGTGTGTCATGGTCACGGAAGCGGTGCTAAATAGAAATATAGGTTATACTAAAAGAGACAAAGAAACAGACCAAATCTTACTTTGTGGGTCTTCCCGTCCAGTGTGTCATGATCACGGAAGCGATGCCGAAAAAAATAAATAGTTTTACTTCAAAAACGCTATTTCAAAAATGTCTTTAAAAAACAGTGTGTTGGGTTATTTTTTAAAATTTGTTTTATTTTTTCCAATTTTGATTTGATATAAAAGAAATTTTTAGAAATTTATTAGACATTTTATGAGATAGGAATTTTATGGGAAAAGCATTTTCTGTGATTTTGACGACATTTTTTTGTGTGTAAAATAAATATTAAATTCATCTGATTTTTAGAATACTGATTCCTAGGACAACAAAGTACAATGTTATATGCGAACCTTCTCTATAATATTAATCAAGTTCTAGAAATAAAAGTATGTCCTTAAACAGTATCCTGTTTTTAGCATCTAGGCTACAAATCCCCATTCCGCTTAAGACTTGATTGAATGATTGAATTATTTTTTTAAGACTAATTTTAATTTTTTTTAAAGACCAAATGTCGTTGGTGTACTTAAGCGATGAACTAAAGTAATGGGAGATCCACATGTGAAAAAAGTGAGCCTGACTAAAAATTTAAGAATAAGACAAATTAATGTTATTTTTGTTTGTAAAGTAGATAAAGTGCATTTGAAAGGAAAATATCAGGGCTCGGCATCCGCGCCTCAGCCGCGCATTTGCCTAAAATTTAAAACCGCTTCTCTGCAAATAAAGAGATACTGAAAAGATGGATTGTCTGTTTAGGAATATGTTAAGACATTTAGCTAAATTGTAAAGTTTAGTTATAAAATGACAATTTCACTGAGGCTTACACGCGGCTGTCGAACCCTGGAAAATAAATGTATGAACTTTTGTCATTAATCTTATTTGGCATTTTACAATTTTAATTTATCTCCGAGCGTTCAAAACAAATAACATAATTTTTAATTAAATTTTTCAGTGAATGTCTTCTATATTTTTATGTATTCAATATATTTAATTCTTATTTATCGCGTCGTTATATCATAGACATTATAGCCAGCTTTTCGCGGATATTTAAATGAAAAGTCATAAATTTAAAACCAGTTTTGTTAGCCCCGAGGTCCAAAATGCCCGGGCTAACAAAACTGGTATTAATTTTATGATTTTTATTTCAATATTCTTGGAAAATTTTCTATGATGCTATAAATGATTTTTCAGTATGACTGAGAACCGGTTCTTATCCAGCGAATATTAATCGGTTTCGAAGCCTTGCTGGAAAGTTAATTCTACCATGTAAAACTTTTACAGAAGATCTCTTAAATAGATTAACTGTTTGATGCGTTCTTTTCGGGACCTATATGTTTTTTTTTATGGGGCTTTTTTCTCATTTTTCGTTGACCTCCCCTATGTGTAAAAGCCCTCAAAAATTTTTTATTGAGAGATTTTTGTAATTAATACCTAAGGCGGATTTTAAGTTTAATGAAAGAATAAAGTAGAAGATGATCCAATTTTTGGGTTGGGAAGGGTCAAATTACAAATGAGAATGACCCAAACCCTAGAAATACCTACCCAATATATTAAAAACACCTTTAAACTATATTTATTCTTACTTATTGCATGTTAGTAATTTTGATTAATTTAAGCAGTAACACCACTTTGGAATGCACAGTCAGACAGAAGTCTTTAATTAGAAATTCATACAAAACAGCTAATTATTTAGAGTAATTTTTAGCCAAACATTTTAAATAGAAAATTGAAAATTGAAAAATAAAGAAACGTATAGTGATGCTTAATAGTAATATACAAAATGATTTTTATGATATTTAACATTCTATAAAATTTGTGCAAGATTTTTTAAAACTTCGCTAATTTTAATGTATAATTTTGTAAATTTTGGGTGAACATTGCTTGCTTCATAATTGATTAGTTTGAGGAGGGAATCTTAATAATTCATCTTATTCTGACTTACAATATCTTCCATCTGTAAATATATGTACATTGTACTTGTAGGTCATACAATAAACAAATTTGCTTCTATTCAGGGAGGAAGGGGATATTGGGCTGTTTAATAATACACTACTTCACAAAGTTTTAGTATAGTGTTTTTTTATTTGTTGGCTTTTCAACTTTGGGGACTCCAAACGTTTTAAAAACTAATTGCAATCTACAGAAGGGAAAATTTTGTATTGGGGATGAATATCTATTTATCGGTCATAGTCTTATCCCTTTAGATCTTTGGTAAATTGTAGGTTAATAGTAACCAATTTTTTGACTTCTAAAAATAAAGGAAAATGTTACAAAATTTAAACGACCTAAACATTGCTTTTCTATAATTATAAGTAAAGTCTTTCTTTATTAGGGACTGTATGTCCGTTAGTACGTAACGGTTAGCTCTTTTCGGTAATTTAGGTATGTTAATTGACCTATCGATTTTAACTTTGAATGATGATTCCTGTAACACATAAGTTCGATTTATTTAGAAATCTTGGCAACTTTATAATCGTAACTCTACAAATGTTCATATTCGTTTGTTTTACCGTTTAAATTTAGGATCTTCGATTTATGGATGTTGTCATCCTTGTTTTAAAAAAATCCTAATTACTCTAAGAAAAAAAACCAACTTTTGAACCTGAAATGTTAAAATAGTTTTATTGAACTTATGTTTAAAATTGCAAAGTAAGGGTTGTCTGAAATTAAATTTTATTGTTTAGAGGTTACATACAGGATTCAGGGATAGATAAATAGGTTAAAAATGCATCTTCTTAATCTGAATTAATTGTCTTAAAACCATAGGCAAGAAAGTTTCAACAACAAACCCCTTAAATTTAGTAAATGATCTTCTTTAACAGAAAAAGTCGTAGTCAGTGTTTTTAGATATAAAATTTTAACTTGTAAAATAAAAGGATGATTTATTTATCTCGCCATGGCATATCACTGTATCCCGTCTATACCAGGGATCTAAGGGGATAAGACGATGGCCGATAAATTGATGTACATCACTAATAATGATACACAAAGTTACTCTTTGTAAATTACAATTAACGGTTGAAACATTAGGACAATCAACTTGATGAACCAACCAATCAAAAGTCAATAAACTAAGATTGCTGGGCTAACGAATAAGAATTAAAATACTTTGGGGACTAGTGTAATAAACAGCCCAATGTCCCCTCCCTCCCTGCGTCTTTACACACATTGCGGAAATTTACGGTTTTCGGTAATCTGAAATATAATCCCTCTATCTTTTCTTCAATCTTGCAACTTTTTGTAGCATAACAACTCTACAACTTAAATTTCGCATTGTCAGTACGTCCGTGCTGAGTAATGGATTGCTATAGCATTAAATTTGGGTAAATATGTTATAATGAATTATATTATAAAAGATTATATGGTTTTCCAGTTATGGTTCGAAACCGATTAATATCCGGTGGATAAGAACCGGTTCTCAGCCACACTGAAAAATCATGTATCGTATCGTATTAAATCCAGTTTTCCATTATTGCTGCGAATGATTCATTTCCATTGGATCATAACCGGTTTCTAGCTATACGAAAAAACCTAATGTGAACAATACTTCACGCGAAAAGTAGACATATTTATTTTCATATCCACGGACAACTTTATAATTGTTTGTTTGCATCAGATTTGTAAATCTTTACATTTACTAATGTTGTTTATTCTTGTCTTTTAAAACTTGCATGGCTTCTGTATTTTAAAGTATTTAAAGAATTTTAAAAAGTAATTAAAAAACAGAACCAAAAAACAACATGTCATGTATGGGATTTTAAAAAAATTAAGAAATAATGCTAAAATAGAAACAAATTGCTATAAAATGAGTTTAGAAATCATCATTTCAAGTTTGACATCGATAGAACAATTCAAATCATGGAAAGAGCTATGCTTTACGGGCGTAGCTACTCTAAAAGTAGAATAGCTCAGCTTTTAACTAGATTAACAACATCCATAAGTGGCGAGGCACAAAATTTATGGATGGGAATATGGACAAGGAGATTTAAAGAGCATTTATTAATATCAAGAAAAGATGTTTTAGAGATATTACGAAACCTTTCTCACGTATTTTCATTCCAATATTTATATTTTCAAGCATGACTGACAGACCGCAATACAAAGTAAGTTTCATACTGGATGCTCCTGGTACAAGGAATCTTTATAAAAAATCAGCCATCTATCTAAAATAGAATATCACATTTCCCCCACAGCATTACGGGCAGACTGACAAACTAACGGACGGATAGATTAGGTGAATTATGTAATAGGAGTGTATTCTTACCTCTTTACTCTGATAGACGACATAAACACGACCAGTTTCAAACTTTCCCATCGCTGAGTAATCCGTCCACATGGGGGCACCTACAACAGTTGAAATAAAAGTTTCAGAGATCTAATGGGATTAGACAATGGCCGATAAATTGACGTACATCCCCAATGTTAATACACAAAATTACTCCTTCTATAGGTTACAAATAGTTTTTGAAACGTTTGGACACTCATTTCAATAAAGCAACCAATCAAAATTTACTAAAAGTCCCCAAAGTTGTTAAGTCAACGAATAAGAAAACGTTATAAACAGCCCATTGTCCCCTCTCTCTCTCTAAAAAATTTCGTTAGGTGTTTGAAACATGAGGTAAATAACATAAATCGGGCAGCACGTGACTCTAAATCTGCCACTTTGTACTATTGACTGACCCCTGTCAATAAACTTTTGTATTATTTTTTTTATGTTCACCTTCCTTAAAATCTTTAATTATGAAGTTATGAATAATGACCTATATCGACATTTTTAAAATATAATTTGATATGATTGATATAATTTATTTGGACACAAGACCATTCTACTTATTTTCAATAAAAAAAAATCTGGCCTCTATGCTTTCTTAACCATTACTTTACTCAACTTAACCTGGCCTAAAAATAAGCATTACGAACAAATAGTTTTTGTTTGTTATAATCAACAATAATGTCTGTTCATGATCTTAAATGACTGACGTTATATTTATTAATTTTCATGATAGGAATGATTAAAATTCCACATTACACCTCTAACTTTCAACAGGTCCAATTGATGTGCTGAATTTTAATTTCCAAATGTGTACGCAGTTTCCGCGGTGTTTCCTCATCCTACCTCAATATTTACTACTAGCTAAAAAGCTTCAAACTTTCAAAATTTTAAACGATTAAACGATATATACATTTAAAATTTTTAAAACTTATATTTTTTTTTGAAGTTTGAAGCTTTTTAGCTAGTAATAAATATTGAGATAGGATGAGGAAACACCGCGGAAAAAGCGTACACATTTGGAAATTAAAATTCAGCACATCGGTCCAATTACTTGATTTCATCTAACAATGGATACAGTATACGTGGATATTGTGACAGTCAATTTTAGTTGCTGATATAGTCCTCCGATATTGATTCCATCATGGTCAGAAGAGGGAATGGTTTAAAGTCATAAGGGGGAATGGAGGATATCATTATATTAGCCCGCTGGGAGAAACATTTTATCAGGGTATGCGAGAAGTCTTCATAATATCCACGTATTCTATATCTAACAGTTGTCTTGACACCAGCGTTGACAAACTTTTATTTCCATTATTTAAAAAGATATATTTTACTTTTTGATAACCAGCTGTAATGAATTCACGATTGTACCGGGTAACTGATTGAGCTATTATTTTAAAGTCATTAAACATTTTTAGTAGAAACTTTGTCTTATACCCAAAAAAAGCATTTAACGAAGGATTAAATTTACAAAAATTTCATTAAAATTAGAATTAAAATCCATTAATTACTCCATTTACTAAACCAAATAGCTGGCAACGGTTTCATTATCCAAACAAATTTGAAACAAATTTATTAGCCCGGGGCAAAAGTGAATCCGAATTAATTCCTAATTTGGATGTTGACTCCATATTTGAGATATATATAAAGTTAGCACAGGCCAAATAAAAGCCAATATATGTAGCACCAATAAAAGGATCTTTTTTCTACATAAAGACGTAAAATATGTTATTTATATTAGCAGAGCTATTCTAAGTACATTATGAGTCCGTCCGCATCTTGATTATTATAAAATTTAATTTTGTATGTTGCTGTAGTTTACTACTATATTTGCGCTATATACATATGGCTTTGTTAAATTTTAATTACTAAGCAATCAAGAACATTTAATATAAATGGAAATTAACAGATTAAATCAGAATTGGTTTTAAAAGCTACTACTACTTTTTGTAAGAATATGACGATTTAAAATTTATTAATTATAATTCTATTTATTATTTATTCTTATACTTACTCATTAGTGAAAATATAATGATTTTTTAACAAGAAAAACTCCTATACAATGCGTGAAAGAAATATGTTATATAGTTGCTTCGCCACTAGGCTTAAAGGAGATCAGGAAAATAGACTAAAATTACCCAAAGACATTAATAAAGCTTCCCTGAAAAGTACAATTACATTCGGAATAGCAGTTTCCGAGATCTTAAGCCTGCTTTTGGACAGGCAGGCACCTTTTTTTCCTTACCCTCTGTAAAGAACTTTTAGCTTTTTAGGTAACGTTAAAAAAAACATAAAATGAAAACAAAAACTAATATCTTACCGATGACCAAATCATGAAGACCATCACCATTGAGATCAGCAGTAGCCAGAGAGTACCCAAAGTAAGCTCCTATCTGGGTACCAGTCAGGTTGTTCAGGTTCACCAGGTTTGAATCATACAAAACAACCTAAAATTAAAAAGCTTTTACTTTTCCTTCCATCTGAAAAAGTGGTTTAAGCAGGGAGGGAGGGGACGTTGTGCTTTTTATTACACTAGTCCCCAAAGCTTTATAATGACGCTATCTAATTCGTTAGCTTAACAATTTTGGGGACTTTTATTGGATTTTGATTGGTTGGTTTATTAAGTTTTAAACAGTAATTCTAATCTAAAGAAGGGGTAATTTTGTGTATCATCATTGGAGATGTACATCAATTTGTCTTATACCTTTAGACCTCTGGGTTTCTTTCAGACGATAATCGCTTATTTGTTAAGGCACTAGAGATAAAGATAAAATACAAAATTAAGTGCTTTCTGTCAAAGTGCTTAGCGAGCACATAAATATTCCCTCATTATTTAAATAAATTAATAAAAATAAGGCCCCTGTTGTAGGCCCTAACACTGCAAAGCTCAACTATGTACCAAATTTAACCTAACATTACCCGAGGTAACACTTAATTATGAAAAAATATCCTCTCCCTATTTTCAATCTATTTTAAAATCTCGACAATGGATACCCTTTTCAAGAAGCCTAGTATTTGTCATTCGTTTGTTTAGTGTTTTTATTTTCATTTAAAAATGTATTAAAAAATGTGAAGTCCATATTCATTCTAATATTTATTCATAGACCAGGCCAAAAATCCTTTTCTATTCTTTATTCTAAGACCCTACGCGCTTTATTCAACAACTTTGCATATTTTATTATTTGCAGCGTAGATTCTTTACAAACTATGTAAGCTCGCAAGACCGTTCGTCCAACAAATAAATAAAGGACATTTAATAAACTTTCCAGTATGGCCTCGAAACCGATTGATATCCTCTGGATTAGAATCGGTTCTCAGCCATACTGAAAAATAATGTATAGCATCGTATTAAAGACGATTTTCCAGAAATATGAAATAATCATGAAATTGATACCAATTTTGTTAGCCCCGAGGTGTCGACAAAACTGGTTTTAATCTTATAATTTTAATTTTAATATCTGCGGAAAGCTGTCTATAAATACAATGCGATAAATAACTATCATCATATTTTACACCAAAAATGCTGGATATTTATGGATTGACCACAACCAGGACAAACGCCGGAATGGACAAACGCAGGAGTGTTAAAATATTAATTTTATGAAGTATTTCTATACAGATAGGTTAGGTTAAGATATGAATGAACAAATAAGCCCCCCGCAGGGGTTAGGAATCTAAAAAACCTATAAGATGGTCTAAAATAGGTTAGGTTAGGTTAAGTGTCCACTCCGACCTTTGTCCACACCGACATTTGGAACTCCTGCGTTTGTCGTAGGAACCATTGCTGTATTAATGTTTTACGAAACGGTGTTATTTTTTTTAGCTAAATTGTTTGTTATTGCTAGTAAATAATTGTTCATGTCAAGTTTTGTGTATATCTTATTTGAGTGTATTCATTATAAAAGTTGAATGTTATCATATTTTAACACTAGTGGCTGCGTTATATACTATCATCTAAGAGGCTAGGAGCTATGTATTCGAAGGAGTAAGGAAAGTAAGAAAATAGCCTAAAACTAAACTTAGATAAAGGAAATAAATAGCCTAAAACTACCCAGAGACCTATATGAAGCTTTAATGAAATGAACAACTCAATCGGTTCAGTAGTTAAACAAATCTTAGGCTTCAGACAAAAAAAACCTGAATACTTTATATAATAGGATAGTAAAAAAAGAAAATAATTTTCAGGGTTATGTTTTATTTGACTTTCATTGTTCTGTAAAATGTACATACATCCTTGCATTGGCCAAAAAGCGGATTCAATACGCAGACGTGTTTATTTTTTAAAGCAGAATTATATTATTTATTTACCGCATCATATTATAGACATTTTTCCCATGGATCGATAAGATACACGTTTTTTCAGTATGGCTAAGAATCGGTTTTGATCCAGCAGAATTTCATCGAATTCGGAGCCATATTAGAAAGTGAAACTTTTTTCATCAGTAACAGTTTGATATTATTCCCAGTTGAACTTAAAAGCTTTTTTTGACATCAAATCTTTTCATTGATTTTGATTATTTAAAATGTTTATATCAACCAAATATCGAAATGATAAGTTTATCATTTTTGTATTGTATTACAATTCCTTTTAACCTCACAAATTTTCGGATGAGCTTCTCCAACTCCCCTGGCAAAACCCTGTGCATGTTACTGATTGTAATACAGAATTAATAATTAATCTCCTTTTATCCTTATTAAAAATAACATGATCTCTGTCTGTTTGCCTGTGTATCTGTCTATCCCGAAGGATCTTGCTAACCAAAGAACCGATATGGTTCTCCTTTACAAGCTAGATTATCATTGGTCCTGGAAAGGATTAAAACTATTTTTGGAGGAGGGTATCACCACCCTACCAAGAGAAATCGACCTTAGAAACCCCCAACCCTCCCCCTCAAAATTTTTTGGTTATTTGAATCAATCCACCTCCTAGTGCCTCTAGAGGCTTCTAAGGGGCGTAAAGTAGTTATCAATTGAAGTAATACTTTGATAGCCTTATTATTGTGACGATATAATACCAGCACCACAAATTAACAGGTATACGCGAACATTTCGTGACCCGTCCTCGTATATCAGCTAAAAGCCGCAATTAACTAAATATTCAATTGAAATTGCTTTAACCGCGCCATTATAATCTCTACAGGGGGTTCTACCAGGGATGGGGAGGGGGGGGGGGGCAATGGGCTATTTATTGCACTAGTTCCCAAAGTTTTAAAATAAAGTTTACCTATTCGTTGGCTGACAACTTTGGGGACTTTAATGACTTTAGATTGGTTCGTTCATTGGGTTGAGTGTCCAAACGTTTCAACCACTTATTGTTATTTTGTGTATCATCAAAGGTGAAGTACCAATCTATCGGACATTGTCTTATCCCTTTAGATCTCTGTTGTTCTACACATGGAATTTCAGTGGTTTAACCGTGCAGGGAGGGAGGGGACCATGGACTGTAAATTATTGTTGGCTGGCTGGGTACTTTATTTATAACTTGATTGGTTGGTCCAAACTAGCATTGTCCAATCTTTTGTCTTCTTCCTCAAGAAAGGACGGGAATATTGCAAGCAAAGAAAACTATTTAGACTCCAAAGTTTTCGCCAGCAAGAAGTGAAATTTCGTGTATAGTCCCTTTCGTAACATCGCACCTTATGGGGCGCTTCTTCGTGTTTTTCACAGTAGCTTTTCTCCTATTTCTAGCCCCTGCGGGGGGCTCTAACCCTTCAGGGCCAATTATCTAACCCTGTGGGGCAATTACCTAACCCAATATAACCTAACTTAACATAAAATAACCTATAAAAAGCCATTTTAAAAATACGACGAATCGCCACTTATGGGGCGATGTTACGAAAGGGACTATTCTCGAAATTTCTACTATGTATTATTTTTCTTATTTTGCAAATATTCATCGTGCAATTTCAAACACATAATAAGATGAGGACTTTTGATACAATTCGTCTCAATAAAATCACCTTTACATGCGAAAATTTCTCTAGTCGTTATATCCTTATCCATAGCTTTTGCACGCCTGTCTACAGAAACATGATTTTTAAATATTGTGCAAGCCGCGGCTTGGCTGCGGAAAATTGAGTTTAGCTTCGGATAAATAAAAATCTATGCGACTGCGGATAAAGTGTTTGTCATATTCTGCTCGACTTCTTGACTTCTTTGCAACGGCTGCTTTGCCAACTGACGGATGCAGTTTGCAAAAGAAAAGCAAAGAAAGAGGGGACGATGGGCTGTTTATTACACTAGTACCCAAAGTTTATAATAACGTTTTCTTATTCGTTTTTGGGGTGTTTAGTGAATTCTAATTGGTTGATTCATAAAGTTGAGTGTTCAAACGTTTCAACCCTTAATTGTAATCTACATAAGGGGTAATTTTGTGTATCACCATTGTGGATGTAAATCAATTTATCGACTCTTATCCCTTTTAATCCATGGAAAAAAGAAATAAAAATGTTCGTAACAAATCTACACTAAAACCATATTTCTTAAGAAAAGGAGAAAGCGAAGCTAATCGATCAGTTAAACTACAACAAAAGAAAAAACTCATGGTCATTTAAAGATATTTGGTATTTTTAAAATCAAAGCGTTTCTATAATTAGGGCCGGTCAGTCCGTTACGGTTAGCTCTTTTCGTTAATTGAGACATGTTAGAATTGTCCTATCAATTTCAAACTTTGCATGATGATTCCTATAACAGTTAGGTACAATTTATAACTCTATAACATAATCAAATCAAATAAGAGTATGTCTTTTTACTGTATCCTTTATTTATGCAATTTTGCAACAAATTTACGTACAATTTCATTAAGTCTTAGAAATTAATGTTCTGCTTATTAAATCAGGACACTTTACAAGAGTTATTGTTCGTTTGTCCTACCTTCTGATTTTAGAGCTTCGTTTTTATGGATGTTGTCATTACCGTTTTTTCCTCATATTCGTGAAGGTACTTGAAAAATGTTTCAAGATGGGAAAGGTAAAGATCATAACTTTGATAAAAGATGAGAATCGGGACTTTTCAAAAACGAAGCTTTTCTATAACTAGGGTCGGTCCGTCCGTACGTCCGGGACAGTTAGCTCTTTTACGTTGGTTTAAACAGGTTAGAATTGTCCTACTGATTTCAAACTTTGCATGCTGATTCCTTCAAATTTACTTACAATTTTATTTAGACTTATGCATTAATATTCTATACTTATTCAGTTCTAACACTCTACAAGTGTTACTGTTCGTTTGTCCTACCGTTTCAAAGCTTCGTTTTTAAGAATGTCGTCATCCTTTTTTTTCAGCAAGGATTAGGGAATGAGACACTAGACGATAGAGGATGTTCCCCCAAAAGCATTTGGCACCTTTGAGTGTAGGGGAGAAAGACGTGCTGTGATCATTTTAACGAGCATTGTCCCCTCCCTGCAAAATTTTTAGTATAACTTAAAAAATGAATTGTAATTGTGTCCTTAAATTTTTTAAAACCTTCTGTACCTACTTTTTTAATTTGTTACACTACGGGAATTAATTGAACGAGAACGAAAAAATCCAATACTTCCAAAGCTGTTAAATTAATTGGGATTCATAAAAACAAAAAAGTCTGTAAGTGCAGGGACCTAAAGGGATAAGACAATGGCCAATAAATTGATGTACATCTCCATTGATGATACACAAAGTACCCCATCTGTAGATTGCAATTAGTGGTTGAAACTTTTGGACACTGAACTTAATGAACCACTCAATCAAAATTCAATAAAAGTCCCATAAGTTGTTGTGCCAACAAATAAGAAAACACTATTATAAAACTTTGAGGACTAGTGTAATAAACAGCCCAATGTCCTCTCACTCCCTAACACGTAATACTTAAAGAGAAGCTTTGCTACAGCACAAGGCATGCTTTTAACATTCTACACATTTTCTAAACTAAATTTTTAATTGAATTCTAATTTGGGCCGCAAAGGGTCTAAATATTACAACAATGCCTTTGAGTTTTACAAAATTAAATAGATTAAAAATCGTAATAATGCCTTATCCCTTTTTTTATTTTTTATTTGTTTGTTACTTCAGGTAAGGTTAAGTTATATTGGGTAATGGGTAGCCCAACAGCGATAGGGTCTCCCAAAGGGGCTAGGCATATAAAAAACCTCCTCCTTTCTCAATCTATAAGATAAGGAAGGGAGGTAATTAGTGCTTAACAAGCAATTTGAGGAAAAGCACCTATTTTTAATAAATATTCATGGGTAAACTATACAAAAACTAAATAAAAATATAAGAATATGACTGGAGGCTTCGAATTTAAAAAAAAACGTTACCTTTCCAGTTAGGTTGGCACCTCTGGGCATACCCACAGCCACGTCCATCTTGTCCCCATCTCCATTGAACTCCCCGGTGGCCACCGAGTATCCCAGGTAGCTGTCATCATCCTGCGGATCTCCTTCCTGGGTCTTCTTGGTGCTGCGCATGTCCAGGTTCATAGAAAATACTTGGCCTAAACATTAAAATAATATATTAAATTTATTGCTGAACAATCAGACATCTACTATTTTTGCAAATGAATTACCATAGATTTCCAAGGGGGTGGGATAAAGGGTTGTTTTCTCCCCTCAAACCTTAAAACCCTCAATTTTAATCCTTAAAAAAAAATAGATTAGATTACCCCCTCAAACATTTAAAATTCCCTCAATTACCCCTTCAAAAAAAGCTTGGACGTCCATGTTTATAGATAAATTGTTTTAAATGCTCATAAAACAATTACTGGACGCCCTTCAAAAAAAACTTTTAGCAACTTCTTAAGGTAATTATCCTCGTCAAAAGCAGGTTATTTTTAATATTAAATATATCCACTTAATAAAGGCATTTTTACAAATTAAAGCAAAAATATTCCATAAAAAATCTGGAATTAAAAAAATTACTTTATAACATTTTATATACAATGTGCGATGAAAAAGGCTAAAAAGTTACAAAAATAAAATACACATATATATAAAATATCAGTCTTTTAATTAAGATAAAAAAAAGAAAGATTTCGGTTACAGAGCTTATATTTGAAATAGATCGTATAAAACTTTTATTCACGCTGATAGTTTTAAGAAAAAAAAACTGTTAACCCAAAGTTGTTCATTAAATTTTACAACAGGACATTTGCATGCCAAGTATCAAAGATTCTCTGGAGAAATCCCTTTCTTCTCGAGTGGACCACCTCCTCCCATAAAAACAAACGCCTATTTCAGATGCTGGATGCCAGTGATGGAGGGAAAAATGGGCTGTTTATACACTAGTCCCCAAAGTTGTATACTAACGTTTTCGTTTTCGTTATCTTAACAAATTTTGAGACTTTTATTGAATTTTGATTGGTTGGTTCATTAAGTTGGGTGTCCAAGGGTTTCAACTACATTTATAATCTACAGAAGGGGTAATTTGGTATTTTATTAATTGGGATTAACATCAATTTATCTGCCATTGTCTTATCCCTTTAGATCCCTGGGTTTAGAGCTTTAAATAGGGGATTTAGATAAGTTGTAACAAAAAAAGGAAGGGGTGGGGATTCAATATGTGACCCACTTGCAACAAATGGGATGCTACACCAACCCAGGTATCTATAGGGATGTCCGATAAATTGATGTACACCCCAATGATAACTTTTCTTATGTAAATTACAATTTTGGTTAAAAAGTTTAGACACTCAACTTAATGAATCAACCAATCAAAATTCATCAAAGATCCTTAAAGTGGAAAAGCCAACGAATAAGAAAACGTTATAAAAAACTTTGGGGACTAATTTAATAAATAGCCCATTGTCCCTTCCTTCCTGACACCAACCTGTACATCCAATATGTAATAAATTATATTAAGTTGCAAATCAAAACACAGGCGTCTTTTTTTTACATTCTCTAGTTAGTTTTGTTCCCACGGTTGTACAGTTCATGTGACGAGGAGCGCAGCTACTCTATAACTTATTAGATATGTCCGTCCGTACGTCATTATGCCTGTGTAAGTGAAGAAAGTTGTCTTAATTGTTTTAAACTTTATGCTTTATCTACCACTAGAGACACTTCATGAAAGGGGAGTTGAAGTCAATAACCCAATTTTTTAAATTTAGATTTAAAAAGTAAAACTAAAAAAAATGTTGTTTTTTTTTGTGTTAAGCTAACCTGTAAAGGAGAACCATATCAGGTCAGCGGTTAGCGAGATCCTTCGTTACAAAGAGACAGACAAACATTCTTTTACTTTCTTATTAGAGTACTAACCTAATTTTAATTTATTTCAAATTGTTATTACTGCGCTTCTTATAAAAAATTTTATCGAGTATTAATATTAGGCGAAAAAATTAAATTGAATCAATTTGCATTAAAATGTCTAAATTGCTGTTTTTTTTGTTTGAAAATATAAAAAAAATCCGCCAAAAAATACAAAGAAAATTTGTAAATATGAAAATATTTTGGTGGGCATGACCAAATTTTGATTGCAGAATGACTTTTTCATTCGTGATCTTCATTGTATATTTTAGATCTACCAGCAGCTTAAAAGGACTCTCCGTGGAAAAAAATTTTATCTTAATTTTCAGGGCCAAAAAATATTTAAGACATCGAAACGAAAAATTTTACTGACATTACATTTTCAGGGATCTAAAGGGATGAGACAATGGCCCATAAATGAATATACATCCCCAATGATGTTACACAAAATTACCCCTTCTATAGATTACAATTAGTGGTTGAAACGTTTGAACAATTAACATCACGAACCAACCAATCAAATTTAAGTTCCCAAAGTTGTATAGCCAAAGAAGGAGAATTCGTCATTATAATACATTTGGGACTAGTGTAATAAACAGCCTAATAAGAAACGTTATTATAAAACTTTGAGAACTAGTGTAATAAACAGCCCATTGTCCCCTCCCACGGCCCTGGTACATTGGAGTACCAATTGTCAATGCCCCCTTAATAGTTTAAACAAAAATCAAGGAGGGGGGGGGGGGGGGCATTGGGCATAGCCCCAAAATTTTAAAATAAAGTTTTAATAGTTGGCCTAACAACTTTCGTTGAATTTTGATTGGTTGGTTCATTTATTTGATTTCCCAACGTTTTAATCACATATTGTAATCTACAGCAGGGGTAATTTTGTATATCATCATTGAGGATGTACATCAATTTATCGCCCATAGTCTTATCCCTTTAGATTCCTGGAACGAAATAATCTTTATTAAGCTGAATCTCTCCCTGCAAAAAATAAGCAAATGTACATAAAGCAAAATTGTAACACCTGATCAAAAATAAATTGTAAAAAATTTTTACACTTATTAGCAATTTTTAAAATAATTGTTAAAGTTAAATTTCCACCTAAATATCTTACATAGAGGGCCTATTGTTCTTTAATGAACCTTTGCAGCGGCCTTGAAACTCATATTTTCATAAAGAAATAACATATATACAATGAAATAATACAAATCTGTTCTGAATTCCTCATCTCTTAAAATACCTTTCTTTTTTCCTGTTCGCGGTGACTCGTTTAGGCTTATAGAATATACTTGGCCTAAAAAGGGGTTTAATTTTACTTTTTATTAGTTTTCTATTTTCTATTTTTTTGTAGATACTGTAAAAACAAGGATGACAACATCCAAAAAAGCGAATCTCGTAAACGGTAGGAAAACGAACATTAATTACTTGTGTAAGAACTGAATAAGCAAAATATTTCAACAAATTTTTGAGTAAATCTCTTTCAAAACTGCTTAAATAGAGGATACTGTTTTAAGACATACTTACATTTTTAGGAGTTTATTACAGAGATGCTTCGCTTATAACATTATTTTAATCAGTAATTTAAAAAAATCAGATGAACAGGATAATTATATCACATTAAATTTTTTTGTCAAAGAGGTAAAAAATCAGCATATTTTTACTGGATGTACGGACATTACGGTTACGATTATAGAGTTGCTACGCTTTCTGAATCATATCTAACTGTTATAGATATCATCATGCAAAGTTTGAAATTGACAGGACAATTTTAACATGTCTAAATTAACAAAAAGAGCTAACCGTTACGGACGGACGGACCGACCCTAATTATAGAAAAGCTTCGATATTAAAAAGTATTCTAAAGTATACGTATGGGAACTTTTTATATTTTTAATACTAATTAAATTTTTGAAAAAGCAAGGTAAACTTAAACTTAAAATTAATGAAACATAAATAAAATAGCGGCCGCTTAATTATGTTGTTATTTTGAAGCAAGAAAAAGTCAGACAAATTTCATTTGAACTTCAAGTTTTTGGCAGATTTTCAAGCTTTCACTTTAAAGTAAAGAAAACAACAAGAGTTAGTAATGATTGTAAAAATATTTCAATTTCATTATTTATTTTATTTTTTTAAATTGTAAAGGATATGAATCTGAAATGAACTTCATATAGGACAATTAGATTTGAGTGTGTGTGTGTCTCTTTGTACCAAAGAAGTTCGCTAACCACTGAACCGAAATGGTTCTGCTTTACAGTTTAGGTTTTAATAGGTCCTGGAAAGGTTTATAACTATTTTGGGGGAGGGTACCACCAACCGCCCGTGAGAAATCGTCCATATATAAAAAAATAACTCTTCCGAAAGGAGTCTTGTAGATAAAAATATCATTGCATTTTAAAAAGAAAGACATACAAGTATCTAGAAAGGATTTATTTTGCACTTGTAATTCCGCCCCCCCCCCCTGTCTATACCTATGCACGTCCCTTACACTAGAAATCTGCATATTTGAACTAGCAAAAAATATACCAATATTGTCTTCTGTGAAATTTTGCATCAAGTTTAAGAAAAAACGAGGATGATAACATCCACATAAGTGTAGGTCTTATATGCCTTACAGAAGTTTTACTTTTACTACTCATATAGGCTTGCTAAATTATTTGATCGAATTACACAATAAACAATTAGGTTAAATTTCATGAAATTCAGATGGTTCTTTCAGGCCTAATACTGCAAAAAGTCTAACAGACGTACAGAAAAGACTTTAACAAAAAAGAAGCTTCGCTTCAAAAAAACATATTCCCCTAGTTCTCATAACTCTGTGTAGAAATAGTTAAAAATCAAATTCCTAGAAATGTAAAGTAAAAATATTTGTCTTAAGTTTGAAAAGGGGGAATGGGGGTCTCTGCAATTCTTCACATTCTTTTTTTCTTTTGATGTTACTGTTAGCCAGAGAGATAGGGAGGGGAAAATGGGTTGTTTATTACGCTAGTCCCCAAAGTTTTATAATAAAGTTTTATTTTTAGTTGGCTTAACAACTTGGGGGACTTTAGTGAACTGTGATTGGTCTGTTTAACAAGTTCAGTGTTCAAACGTTTCAGCCACTTATTTAACGCTTCAAAAGGGGTAATTTTGTGTATCATCATAGGGGATGTATATTCATATATCGGCCATTGTCTTATCCCTTTAGATCCCTTCTTCTTATGTGCAGAGTTAAAGCTCCACACAGACCGTCTCAAAAAGTAAATGCATTCAAATTACACAGAAATCTATTTTTAAGATCAAAATCAATTTCTCAATCATTAATATTAGATCTGACTATCATTCATTTTTTAATCATGTCATGTTTGACGTCATAAAAATCCATCTCTTTTTTAGGGGTTTACTTTCCCACTTCTATTCTCATCCTTCCTTTTTAGACGTATTTTTATGACGTCACAAATGACACTTTTCGCTGTCCTATATACTAATAAAACCCTGTTATTCTAATCTTATTTTTTAATATTCATAGCAGCTTAATGCCCACCTACTGAGGCAACCCCCGAGAAATGTATAAACACAGTTTAATATAAAGTTGCCTTTCAAAGCACAAATAAGAAGGTGAAGTTGTTTAAGGGATCATTTGCATCAGACAAAATTATTTATTAATAAGTCCAATAAAGAGGGAAATAAAGGAAACTAGAATAGTTATTTTTCGCATTTAGCATAGACAGCTTTCCGCTGATATTTAAATGAAGATTAAAACTAGTTTGTAAGCCCAGAGGGACCGAAGGTTTGGGCTCACAAAACTGGTTTTAATTTTATGATTTTCATTTTAATTTTGTGGAAAATTGTCTGTAATATAATGCTATAAATGATTTTTCAGTATATCTGAGAATCGGTTCTAATCCTGCGGATATAATTGGTTTGGAAGCCATACTGGAATAGTTATTTCTTTCATCGTATTATAAACGGCTTTCCGCGGATATAGAATGTACAATTATTTTAATCTTATGATTGTACATTTTTATATTCGTATAAAGCTGAATATAATACGATGCTAGACATAGTTTTTTCGTATGGATGAGAACCGGTTCCTATCCACCGGATTCGAATGAATACGAGAAAAGTTTTTAAAATACAATATTGAATTTAAATATTCATTTATCTAATTTATTGTTTCTTTATTCCTGAGAGAAAAAAGGGGAAACTTGGATTATAAAGTAAAATTTGGGTCTATAGAGTTCATAAATATGATTCTAGCACCTCATTAACTACAAAATTATGTGAGTTCATGTGAACTATACAATACATTTACTAATATTTTTGTTTATGTAAAAATGATGAATAAATTTGAAAAAATATGTCGATATTTCATTTTCTAAATAAAGAATTATCGAAAATTGTTTTAAAATAGAATTCATTTAAAAGCTAGTATAATAACGTCTATAATTTTTTTATATTTTTATAATAAAACAATGGATTTTTAAGAAAAAATATCTTTTTAAAAACGCAAAAATCGCATAATACACTTGAAACGAAACCCAGGTGTTTTTTTATTATTTGATGAAATTTTACGTCATCATAATTTTGCTAAGTGCTCATTTTCAACTGAAACTGCTTTTGTGTTCAGATTTTTATTAAAGAAAGGATTAATTTGATAATGGGTTTGAAAGAGAGTGTGATGCAAGTATACGATACATGATTTTTCAGAATGGCGTAGAACCGGTTATAATCCAGGGAATATTAATCTTTTTCGAAGCCATACGGGAATATAATTTCATATTCATTAAATGTTCCTAAAACTTGAGAAAATCCTTACACTTACTTTATTCTGCTTTTATGTCTTCATCTCCCCCCTCCCCTTTAATCGAAGTGTAATATTAAATTTGCTTCTCTGTCTGCACACTCCCTTTAGTACAGTAGCAATATAAAATTTGCTTCTATGTCTGCACACTCCGTTTAATCCTGCAATATTTAAATTTGCTTCTATGTCTGCGCACTCCCTTTAATCCTGCAATATTGAAATTTGCTTCTATGTCTGCACACTACCTTTAGTACAGTTGCAAAACAAAATTTACTTCTGTGTCTGCACACTCCCTTTAGTACAGAAACAATATAAAATTTGCTTCTATGTCTGCACACTACCTTTAGTACAATAGCAATATAAAATTTGCTTCTATGTCTGCACACCACCTTTAATCCTGCAATATTGAAATTTGCTTCTATGTCTGCACACTCCCTTTAATCCAGGTGCAATGTGAAATTTGGATGAATGTTAATTTAATTATGGGCGGATACAACTAAAGCAACGTAAATATTTGGTGGGATATACATTCAACCAAAGTATCATCACTGCAACGTGTTTTCTATGAGCTAAAATACACAACGGCAAAATAATTATTTAATTCAGTTGATCTAAATTCATAAAATAATATCCTGTTTAAGTCGAACCGAAACTAACATTAGAGTAAAACACTAGAGGGAGAAAGAGTTGATTAACTGAATCTCCCAATCGCAACCACCTTGTGCAACCTTTCTATTGGGTCATTAAAAATCAACCAATTGTGTCGCTTATATTAACACAGCCAAGTAGCAGAAAATAATTTAGAAGCAGACGAAAGAGGCCTTTGAAAAAAGGAAGGTAGGTAGTGGTTTGTATATACATCTATACTATAGATCTGTTACAGAAACACATCATACTACTTTCATGTATAAGATTGAACGTATAGTTCATATGTATAATTATGTATACCATAACACAGTAGGTGAATGAATAAATATTCACTCGATGAGTTGCTCCATACATAAATAATTGTTTCAGTTTCTACAATTTTGATAGTGAAGCTTCTAAATTAGACTTTTAATTTTTTATACAATAAACGTACAAAATACTCATTAACTTACAAATCAAGAATGACAAATTATATTGTCCCCATATTATAAGAGTCTGAACTTATTTGTTCTTGTTTACTGTTAAAGTGTTTTAAACAAAAACCAAATATATCTTTAAAATTGAAGTAGAAGCTTTGTAAAAATGGTGAGCAAATACCACTTATTTGTTTATCAATGGCTAAAGGAAGTAGGCATTAAACATTATCTCTACAGTTTTATTGGAAAATCATTTCCATAAACGTCCATCTAGAATTTTGTTCGGAGTGTCCACAAAATAATAAAATAAACAAGAATGTTTTATCAAATTTCGTTAAAAAGATGTCTATAACTAAAGATTGCAAAATCCCATTTACTTTTGGTTATTAATCCTACGTTATAATCGGAAGGCTTAAATAAAAATTAGAAATAACAATAAATAGACCTTAGAAAAGAGAGTTTTCTTTATAAAAAGAACCCCTTCTTATTTATTACTTTTTTCAGTTATAATTTTTTTAATTTTCTTCCATATTATTGAACATTATTGAAGATTGACTTATATAAAGTATTTAAAACTGTATACCCCTTCTTAAAATATAATTTATTTAATAACACAAAGTACTAGAACACAAACTTGTAATGAGCTTTTTGTACACAGCAACATTCCTGTTTCTAAAACACGAGAGAGCAAAAAACTTGTAAAATTTGCATGTAGCAAAATACCCAGGGATCTAAAGGGATGAGACAATGGCCGATAAATTGATGTACATCCTATATGTTGATAAAAAATACCACTTCTGTAGATTAGAATTTGTGGTTGAACCGTTTGGACACTCAACGTAATGAACCAACCAATCAAAATTTAAAATTCCTCAAAAAGTCCGCAAAGTTGCTGAGACAACGAATTAGAAAATGTTATTGTTAAACTTTGGCGACCAGTGTAATTAACAGTCCAATGTCCCCCCCCCCTCCCTGAAAATCCCAGCAAAAACTATTGCAAATAAAATTTACAACCACCAACATCTAGCTTCTTCAAAATTGAAGCTTGCTATATTATTGGCAAATATTGGAAAAGCAGGACAGTTATATCCATATGTAGCGAAGCAATAGCAATGTGTCTAATGAAAAATAACTGACTTCTTACTGTTATAGCTTTTAAGTATACTAGAGGCCTCTAGTGGCCCTTAATGGAGTAAAGAAAAAAAACTTTGGGAGTGTGTTTTTTTCTAAGCTGATTTCTCTTAGGAGGGTGGTCCCAGGACCTATAAGAAGCTACCATGTAAAGGAGAACCATATCGGTTCAGCGGTTAGCGAGATCCTTTGGTACAGACACACTTTATTATGCACATCCTGTTAATTTATTATAAGGATTATTAAGTACTAAACATTAAATTTTTGTCATATAATTTTTCTCGTTGAATTTTAAAATCCAATAATTAACATGAAAAGAAAAACCATTCAGTTAGAAATTTTTCACAAACCAATTTTAAAGGAAAAGTCAACTTGTGTACATTTTATGTAATTGTCGACAACTCATAGTTTTACAGCCGGACATACGAACATATCCATGTTATAGAGTAGGAGCGACAAAAAATACAAAACTGTAAAGATTGGAAAGTTGGAAGAAATAATGGATTTATTACTACTTGGATCTTACACCAGATTATCACGTACTCTAATAAAGTGAAACTTACAGCTGGCTAAAATAACGATACCTCCCACCCACTACTTTTACCCAATCACCCACTACCGTCGTACTGGATGAACAAACTGACCAATAAGTGATGACCATGTTAGCAACAATCTTTCCCCTGTCATAATATCCACGTATATTCTATATCCATTGAAGAAATTTAGTTATTGGGTTTTGTAAATTTGTAGAATTATTAGAGAAAACTAGCCTAAGGGGATAAAGAAGAAGGAGGGGGGGGGGGGGGGTAGGAAATATTTAGAGGAGGGTGTGGTTCAATTTTAGGTGTACATTCATTTCCGCAGATCATCGCAGATCATAAATCTTAGGTATTATTAATGAAAAGGAAGGCAGAGAGATAGAGAGAGAGAAAGAGAGACAGAGAGAGAGAGAGAGAGAGAGAGAGAGGAGAGAGAGAGAGAGACAGAGAGAGAGAGAGAGAGAGACAGAGAGAGAGAGAGAGAGAGACAGAGAGAGAGAGAGAGAGAGAGAGACAGAGAGAGAGAGAGAGAGAGAGAGAGAGAGAGAGAGAGATGAGAGAGAGAGAGATGAGAGAGAGAGAGAGAGAGAGAGAGAGAGAGAGAGAGAGAGAGAGAGAGAGAGAGAGAGAGATGAGAGAGAGAGAGAGAGAGAGAGAATGGGGACAATGGGCTTTTTCTTACACTAGTCCCCAAAGTTTTATTTTATGGTTTTCTTTTTTATTGGCTTAGCAGCTTTGGGGACTCTTTTTGCATTTTGATTGGCTGATTCATTAAGTTGAGTGTTCAAACGTTTCAACAACTAATCTTAATCTACAGAAGGGGTAATTTTGTGTTTCACCATTGGAAATTTACAGGTTATTGTCTTATCCCTTTAGATTTCTGGGTTCTGATGAATTGAAAATGTAGCAGAGGTGAAAGTACGTCTAAATTCTACGTGGGCGAAACAATTTTTTTATAACCAATATTTTTCAGACGTAACTTAACAAGAAATTCACGTTTTGCATACAAAATTATAATTTCCAAATACATTCAATATGCAAAAGTTTTATTAAGAAAGGAAACAAATTAATATTAACATGACAGAAAACGATCATAGATGCAAAACTTCTCTTGAGAGGAGAACTCAATCGGTACAGAAGTTATTGAAATCTTAAGCTTCAGACAATTAAGCTAGGACTAGGTAGTTAATATACCCCTAGCCTCTAGGAAAGAGTTCCAAAGAATGAATTTATTCTGTCTCCACCGAAAGGAGAATATTTGAAAAAAATCAATCAGTAAGTCAGTGAGAGAAGCGGAAGATGATTAAAGTCCCTCCACAGATTATGACGTCAAACGATGGAATAACCAATGAGATGCCAGCATAAATTTTACCATTGGTCAATTACAGTGTATACTGGCATCTCAATATCTATTCTATCGCATTACACCATAATCTGTAGATTTATTTTAATTATCTGCAGGAAAGCGGATTATTATAGAGATGCTACGTATATAAAAAAACTGTTGCTTGCCAGGTACTGAGGAGACATTGGGCAGTTTATTACACTAGTCCCCAATGTCTTATTCGTTGGCTTAACAATCTAATTAACTATTATTGAATTTTGATTGGTTGTTTCATTAGTTCAATGTCCAAACGTTTCAACCACTAATTGTAATCTACAAAAGTGGTATTTTTATGTATCATCATTTGAGATGTACATAAATTTATCGGTTATTGTCTTATTCCTTGAGATTCCTGGTTGCTTACTTGAAGTAACCTTGGACATATGTGATGTGAGTTTTAAATATGGTTTTGCTCAGTATTTATGAGCCACGATTCTTTTTTTAATCGCTCAGTTCAAATAAATGTGTGTGTGTGTGTGTGTGATTTTTTCAGTGCCTAATATAATGTTAGTCAGCTGCGAAAAAGAATAGGAAAATCAAGAGGTTTACTTTCAAAATAGAGGGTAAAAATCTTATTATGCAACATTAGATTATTTTGGGGGGGTATTACTGCCCCAAAATTTTACTTTGCATTTATAATTGAATTTTTAAACCTTAATATCACTATATGACATAAGCCTTTTTTTGCTTTAACTTTTTTTTATCCATGTTTATTTTTCTAGGTTACTTTTGTGAGAAAAAGTAATAATAAAAAATCTTAAAAATGTATTAGGCCCCTATAGGCTAACAAATTTTAATTATTCATTTTAATAGCCTCGGAAAACCATCTATTATACAATTTGGTTGATTGCTTACCTTGCCAGTACCAGGACCCAACAGCACCAACGTAAATTTGATCTCCATTCTAAACAAAAATTAAAATATTAAAAATGAATTCATTTTTAAAATGCCAGGGATGGAGGGGACATTGGACCGTTTATTACACTATCCCCCAAACCTTTTCTTTATTGTTGGCTTTACAACTTTGGGGACTTTAGTGAATTTTAATTGTTTGGTTCAAGACGTTAAGACGTTTCAACCACTAATTCAATAAAGGAGAAATTTTGTGTGTCCTTATTGGGGATGTATATCAATTTATCAGTCATCGTCTTATCCCTTTAGATCCCTGATAAAATGATATTTAAAAAAAATCCCAACAATTTTGATTATTATTTATGAAATTTAATATGAAATGTAATTGAAACACATTATGGGTGTTTATATTAAATATTAGAGTTGGGCCGGATTTTTTTTAGCCGGATACCGGATATCCGGCTAATTTCTAATGCCAGATATCTGGCCAACGCTTGATATCTGGCAAATTACCGGATATCTTGCATTAGAAATCAGCCGGATATCCGGTATTCTGAATGTTTAAATATCCGGTATCTGGCCGGATATGCGGCCCAACCGGATATCCGGCGAAACCCTATTAAATATTTAAGAATGAGATTTTGTAATTGTAGATTCCGTGGAACATTTTAAAGTTTCAGGTATCCAAAATATTGTTATATCATTCAGGGAGGGAGGGGACATTAGACTGTTTATTACACTAGTCCCAAAAGTTATTTCTTATTCGTTGGCTTAACAACTTTGAGGACTGATTTTGAATTTTGACTGGATGGTTTATTAGATTGGGCGTTAAACCATTTCAACCAATAATTGAAATTTATAGTATGGTTTTTTTGTGTATCATCATTGGGAGTGTACATCAATTTACCAGCCATTGTCTTATCAAAGCACTGGTAATAACATTACAGATATGCGCAGTGCAGGGATGTGGAGCATTGTTTTTAAATTCGATTAATATTAAAATATTTATAAAATGTAAATGTAAGAATAAGCAAAGGGCGGCCGGATTTGGTTCTTTCTTTAGATACATATGTATATTTTGTGATTTATTTTGATATTCAGTTTTTGAAGCTAAAGATCTTCAAAGCCGCTGACAAGTAGATTTATCATTTTTAAGAATACTTTGTATGTTTCATGATTGGGATAGTTTAGGATTTTTTTTGATTTTAATAGATTAGAAGTAATATTTAATCTGCTCTATAATTCACGTTGTCTGTCCGTCCGTTAGTCCGTCCGTCGGTCTGTCGGTCATGCTAAATAAGACCAATACATTTTGATATTGTTTAAACTTTGAAAATTGTACCTCAAAGGAAAAAAAAAGCTGTTTGTTAAAGGCAAAGCCATTATTATATTTGATATGATTTGGTGCATTTTAAATTTATGTCGCAAATAAAGCCCAGTAGCCAACCCATTATACTGTGTCACTTAACTTTTCTAGAATCAGGAAGAAAGGGGACAATTGGCTGTTTATTACACTAGTCCCCAAAGTTTTTAATATCGTTTCATTATTTGTTGGTTTAACAACTTTGGAGACTTTTATTTAATTTTGATTGGTTGATTCATTAAGTTTCGTGTACTAACGTTTAAAGCAATAATTTAATCTAGGGAAGAGGAATATTTGTATATCATCATTGGGGATGAACATCAATTTATCGACCATTGTCTTATCCCTTAGATCCCTGTCTAGAACTCACATCTGTAATTGCAACCCTCTGTTTAAAAGTATTTCAAACAAGGCATTTTATGGCACCGTAATGTTGAGCAGTAAAAAGACTTTACAGTTTGACAGACCCCATTTTTCATCATTTTATTACGAGGAGAAAGAAAGGTTTGATTTGTGTTATACACTTAAATTTACTGTGTATGTATGTATGTAATAGACCTGCTCAAAATATAGGAATTTAGTACAAATTTTGTTTCTTTGGGGTTTGATATGAGGCAGGGTGGGAGGGGACATCGGGCTGTTTATTACACTAGTCCCTAAAGTTTTATAATAATGTTTTCTTTTTAGTTGGCTTAACAACTTTGGAGGCTTTTATTGAATTTTGATTGGTTGATTCATTAATTTAAGTGTTTTAACGTTTCAACCACTAATATTAATCTACAAAAGGGGTAATTTTGTGTATCCCTCGTCAGCAAAGTTGGGGATGAACATTAATTTATCGGCCATTGTCTTATCCCTTAAGATCTCTGCCTTATAACCAATTAAGATATAATAGTTATTTCTCGCATCGTATTATAAACGGCTTTCCGCGGATATAGAATGTACAATTATGAGATTAAAACTAGTTTTTTTAGCCCCGAGGTGCCGAAGGCACCGGCTAAAAAAACTGGTTTTAATCTTATGATTGTACATTTTTAAATTCGTAGAAAGCTGGATATAATACGATGCTAGACATAGTTTTTTCGTATGGATGAGAACCGGTTCCTATCCACCGGATTCGAATGAATACGAGAAAACGTCTTAACATTCAGTTGAAATAATGAACAGGTCTAGTTAGTATGTTGACTTCATAGCATTTACACTTATGGTGACAATGAAATAATGAACAGGTCTAGTTTGTATGTTGACTTCATAGCATTTACACTTAAGGTGACAAAGCTTATTTGAAGGGTATACATTTTATAATTCAACAAGGATTATAACGTCCAGAAAAGCGAAGTAAAAAGAATCCAACACAATCTAATCTAAATATGTTAAATGGCTAAACAACTAAGGTTGAAGACTAATAAAAATCCTAATAAAGTAAAAGGATCTTTTTCTGTGTGTGTGTGTGTCTGTCTGTCTGTACCGAAGGATTTTGCTAACCGCTGAACCTATGTGGTTCCCCTTTACAGTGAATCTTCTTAGAGGTCCTGAGAAGGTTTATAACTATTTTGTGGTGGGATACCACCACCCTCCCAAGAGACTTTTGTCTTTCTTTTCTTTTTAAAACTAAAATTAAATGTGGGGGGGGGGGGGGGGCTACTTCTTTCCACCACCTTAAGTGCCCCTAGAGGTCTCTAGGATTAGAATTAAGAATCCTTTGTTTAGAAATACTCATAACCTTGGCTCCTATTAAGTTTATGATTTTGCCTTTCAGCTTTCAAAAGAAATAGTGTTCAGGTAGAGAGGAGACATTAGGCTTTTTATGGCACTAGACCCAAAAGTTTTATAAAACATTTTCTTATTCGTTGGCACACAAGTTTGGGGACTTTTATTGAGTTGGTTAGTTGGTTGATTAAAATGAGTGTCCAGATTTTTCAACCTTTTATTGTAATCTACAGAAAGGGGTAATTTTGTTTATCATGATTGGTACATCAATTTATCGGCCATTGTCTTATCCATTAAGATCCCTGAAAGGTGTTGCAACTTGACATGCAAATTCAAAATCTTTTAAGAATATCCATGATATATATTAGATCTAATATTTTTATAATTGACACTTGGAATTAGAGTTATTAAATCCCCCTTATCTTACTTTAAAAATAGGTTAGGTTGAATAAAGCTCCGCTGGGTTTGAACACAACAGGGTTTCAATTCAAAGCAGAGATTTAAATAGAAGAAATGATGTTTTTTTTGAAAATCACAAAATAAGATTATTTTGTAGTTCCTTCTGTATATTGAAGACCAGATACATTAGGGACCTAAAGGGATAAGACAATGACCGTTAAATTTATGTACATCCCCAATGATGCTACAAAAATTACCCCTTATGTAGATAACATGTAGAGGTTGGAATGTTTGGATACTCAACTAAATGGTCCAACCAATCAAATAAAAGTCCCAAAGGTTGGTAAGCCAACGAAGAAGTACACGTTATAATAAGACTTTGGGGACTAGTGTAATATACAGCTCAATGTCCCTTAGCATTATACATTAAATACAAGTAGGTGAACTATCACTTCCAACTATTTTTTACACGGAATGCTTCATATTCGCAATAAGACAGAATTGCAAATAGAATAGACAAAGAGGAATTTCATAATGATATTGGTCAAATAGAAAAGGATAAAATGCAGGGGCTTGAAGGGATAAGACAATGGACAATCAATTGACGTACATCCATTATGGTATTACACAAAATTAACCCTTCTGTAGATTACAATTATTGGTTGAAACGTTTAGACACTCAACTAAATGAACCAACCAATCAAATACAAAAAAACCTTAATATAAAACTTTAGGGACTAGTGCAATAAACAGCCCAATGTCCCCTCCCTTCCTGATAGATTGAGCTTACAATGGCGAAATAATCTAATGTAACATATTTTGCAGTAGCGATGACACACCCTACAAGTAATGTGGGTGCTGGGAGTGAGGGTGGGGTTATTGAGGGGTGGGTGCTGGGAGTGAGGGAGGGGGGGGGGGGTGTATAGAGGAGTGGGGTGGGTGTAGCACATCTCATAATCCATATTTGGATTGGAACTACCACCTGTATTTGGCTTGCCTAATCTAAATCAGTAATATCCCATTAATAAAATTTTTGACCTAAAAATACCTCCCCCCCCCCCTTTAAAATTTATTCAAAACTACTTTCTAGGTTCCCAAAGTTGTAAAACCAACGAATAAGAAAACTAAAACTTTGGGGACTAGTGTAATAAATAGATCATTGTCCCTCTAGCTCTGCACTTTAAAGAAATTAGGAGGGAGGTATTGAGTTGCTCCCCCATGCTATATGGAGGGAAATTGCCTCTTAAATCCTTTTTAATTCTGCATCTCTTTCTGGTGGATACCATTTATAAACTAAACACATGTAAAGGCATATTATAAAATTATAACAGTCAGAAATTGAATAAAAATATAATAAAGATTTATTCAATTGTTTAATCCCACTGCTTTATTGGCTTTTATACAGATACAATTGGTTTATGTAAGGGAGGGAGGGGACATTGGGCTGGTTATTTAACTAGTCCTAAAAGTTTATGATACAGTTTTCTTATTCATTTGCTCAACAACTTTGATGACTTTTATTGAATTTAAATGGTTTGTTCATCAAGTTGAGTGTCCAAACATTTCACCACTTATTGTAATCTATAGAAGGGGTAATGTTGTATATTATTTGTTGGGATGTACACCAATTTATCGGCCATTGTCTTATCCCTTTAGATCCCTGTGTTTATGTACTACATTAGGTAGTTTGGCGGGAGAAAGGATTGCATATGTGATAAGATAATTCTTTATTCATCTGACATTTACCTGTCCTTTTCCTTTCATAGGGCTGGACAATTAATTTGATGATACACAAAATTACGCTTCACTTAATCAAATAACTGATTTAAATTCAATAAAAGTCCTCAATGTTGTTAAGCAAACGAATAAGAAAATGTTATTATAAAACTTTGGGGTCTATAGTACGATGTGATAAATAACTATACCTCAGAAACAGCAGCTCCAATGCCAGCCTGACAGGAACCTTGGCGGTGATAACCCCAGTTTCCTAAAAGTAGACATGTTAAAAAAAGAGTCAAAGCTAATTTTTAAATATTTTTTTATCAAATACTTTTAAAAATTGAAATTGTACCACATTAAGCCCAACGTCCGTAAAATGAAAAAATCAATAAAACTAAAATTTATTTCCATGGGGTCATTCCCGTAGGGTTAAGGTTTCGCCCTTTAAACCAACTTCAAGTCAAATTTTCTTCGCAGAAAAAATATTCAGACGGGCGGGTTTAATGTGGTCCAATAGGCATTTTAATATTTATCTTTAAAAAGTTTTTTTTTCATCAAATAAGAACATTTTGTAAAAAAAAAAATAATACTAAATTACAAATTTCATCAAATAAATTTTATAAATATCCTTTTAAAATAAATTGGCTTGATAAAAAAAACTACTTTTGCAGTAGTTAAATTGCTACTCTGTATTATTAGGTTTTATTCCTTGCTTTTTTAAGGTTTCAAATCTGAGTTGGATACTGCATCGCTGCTTCACCAAAATTGTTATGAGAAAAATCCTCTAAAATCACATAAAAAATCTACAAAAATTAAGTAAAATCATAGAGGGGTTATTAACATAAGATTTTGTTTAATTTTTGTAGATTTTTATATGTGAATTTGGAGGATTTTTCACAAAAAAAAACAATTTTTGTGAGGCAGCGACCCTAATTTTTTTTAAAGAATCCACCTCTGTTATCAAATCAAAACTGTGGTTAGTTTGTTACTAATGATGTGCTACTTTTGAATTAAATTGTCCTTGTAAAGCATATCTTTATTGCAAAAGGATATTTATTTAATAAAACTTTATTTTTAACTATACTGTATTTAATAAAAAGGGTTTAGGTTTATCAATCATTAAAATTATTATTATGCAAGATTTAGTAGATTAACTTAGGTAAATACTTTATATTATATTATTATTATAGTTAGAATGCAAAGAAGGTTTAGGGAAGCTCTTTATAGTGTCTATAGAAAATGACGTCATATTAGAATAGTCAATTATTCTAATTCGGGATTTTTCGGTCAAAAGTTTTTTAATTTATCCCCTTTTTTATAGGCACTAAATTTAAAAACTTTTGGCCGAAAAATCCCGAATTACGTCATATTAGAATAATGGACTATTCTAGTATGACGTAATTTTTTATAGGCACTATAAAGCTCTTTAGGTTTAGGCATTTTTATTAGGTTTCTAGTTTAACTAAAATTGGATTCTAGACTTGAGAAATTTTTAGAAAGGCAACATAGAAAATATGAAGGGATAGGACAATGGGGTGAAAAATGCCCTATCCCCTTCACACTGAAATGTAAAGCAAAAAAGTATTTATCAAGTCTAAAATCAATGTTTTTTTAGGGTATTACAAATTTTCATACTATATAGTTTAATCTGAAAAAAAATTATTAGTTTTGCTAAATACAATCAACAAATAATTATAATCATAATTTGAAGTAACTTGGTAAAATTAACTTTCTAGTATGGCTTCGAAACCGATTAATACCTGCTGGATTAGAACCGGTTATCAGCCATACTAGAATTATGTATAGCATCGTATTACAGACAATTTTCCCCGAATATTTTAAAGAAAAATCATAAAATTAATACCAGTTTTCTTAGTCTGGGCCCTCAGCCCCTCGGGGCTAAAAACACTGGTTTTAATCTTACAATTTTTCATTTTAATATCCGCGGAAAGCTGACTATAATACAATGCGATGAACAACTATTTATATTTATTAGGCGGATAGAAACTAAGGACATAGTTTTAGTTACAGATAGTCCACAATCTGAAAATCAGTTTTACTGGCGAATCTCAGCCACTATTTAAAACTGAACTATTGTACTTTTTAAATAGTTTTTATAATGATGAAATGTTCTTTTAGAGATAAAACTTAAAAAACACTTAAATACTTAATCTAATAGCTCTGTTTAAAGTTAATAATATTCTTTTATATTATAATACATGTAGTATATGTATATAATTTAAAAACAATAATCATTTGCAAATATGCTGGGAAGCGTGCAATTTTCCTGGACCAATCAATTTGATAAGCTTCCGCGCCCCTTTCTCATATATTATCCCCCCCCCTATATGCTAATGCAAAAAAAGTTTTCCTTCAAAACCCATTGTTCTACAGACTTTTGACGCTAGCGAAACAAGGACAAAAGTTTTTACAAGTACCAATGTTCAATTTTTATAATAAAGAAGTATATGTAGGTTAGCTAAGAAGATGATAAGACATTGGCCGATAAATTGATGTTTATCCCCAATAATTATACACAAAATTATTCCTTTTGTTGATTAAAATTAGTGGTTGAAACGTTTGAACACTTAAATGAATGAACCAACAAAGCGAAAATCACTACAGTCCCAAAAGTTGTTAAACAAACGAATAAGAAAACGTTATAATTATAAAACTTTGGACACTCAAATTAATGAACCAACTAATTAAAATTCACTGAAGTCCCAAAAGTTGTTGAGAAAACGAATAAAAAGACGTTATTATAAAACATTGGGGACTAGTGTATTAAACAGCCCATTGACCACTCTCTCTCTCTCTCTCTTTTTCTAATAGACTGACGTGCGAGTAGAGTTATAGAGTATCTATTCTACAAAAAAATGCTGCTAAACATCTATTGTTTGCAGCACATGAAAATATGTTTAGGCAAGGGTAAACAATAATATACTTATAAACAGGCTTGCAATATTGTTTAAACAAGGAAAGTTGTCATCATAAAAATCGCGGAGTAGCTTATATTTCCCTTTAAATAAAAATAAGTTATGAAATACAAATGACCAATGATAGGCCTGTATACCTTTTAATTGACTAATGAAACAATGTATACTGGTCTACCATTGGTCATTTGTATTGTATGGCGTAATTTTTTTGGCATTACAAGCTGCTTCAAAAGTCTACAATATCTTTGGAAAATCCAGCAGGAGGGCTATTGATTTGATATTTTTTTTCTTGAGGAAATTTTAATTCTTTGCTTCAGAAAATTTTTAAATGCCCAACCCATTAACACTCTACTTAGATTCCATCCCCACACCCTCTTCTAAACTAGGTAAGGAGGGGACATTGGGCTGTAAATTACACTGGTACCCAAACCACTTTATTTTATTCATTGTCCAAAAACATTAGGTGCTATTACTTGACAGGTTAGTTTCAAACTATTTAGTGTTCTAACGTTTCAACCAACAATTTTAATTACAGAAGGGGTAATCTTGTTTATCCTCATTGGAGGTGTATTTCAATTTATTCTTGCTTCTTAATTTATATATAACTTTCTTATTTCTTTTTGATTTGAATATGATATTTAATGACAAAGCTAATTTGTATGTATTATCCCTGGTATGTATGAGTAATCAGAGATCTAAAGGGATAAGACAATGGACAATAAATTTATGTACATCCCCAATGATGATACACAAAATTACCACTTCTCTAGATTACAATTTATGGTTGAAATGTTTGGGCACTCAACTTAATGAACCAACTAATCAAAATTTATAATAAGTCCCCAAAGTTGTTAAAAACTTTATTATAAAACTTTGGAGATTCGTGTATTCATTAGCCTAATGTCCCCTCCCTCCCAGATGTGCAATAGTATGACTTGAATATAATTTAAATCCTTCAGAATCATTGTTTATATATTGTTATATTGTTTAAATGATATATTATCTCAGCGTATTGATACATCTTTTTTTGTAATCAATAGTATTGTTTGTATATTTTGTTTAGACTTACAAATTAGTGTTTTGCTTATGCAGTTCTGACGCTATACAAAAGTTTTTTTGTCCTTTCATCTGATTTTAGAGCTTCGCTTTTATGGATGTTGTCATCCTTGTTTTTACAGTTTTTAAATAAGTACTTAATTCCAATTTACCGTCTTTGCAAGAAATTTATGTACCATTTTGTTTTGACAAATTTGTATTTTGCTTATTCACTTCTGATACTCTACAAATATTAATGTTCGTTTGTCCTACCAATTCAGTGCTTCGATTTGTTTGGATTATGCCATTCTTACCTTTTAGAAAATTGCACTACAATTAAATGTAAAAGTTATTGTTATTTAATATATTACTAAATAAGGCAAAAGCATACATATTATAACCTAAAATACTTTTAATGTTATATAATATTAGCTACATACTTTCTTTAACTAAAAAA
The DNA here is from genome assembly GCF_053477335.1 of Acartia tonsa. Taxonomy (NCBI): domain Eukaryota; kingdom Metazoa; phylum Arthropoda; class Copepoda; order Calanoida; family Acartiidae; genus Acartia; species Acartia tonsa. The sequence continues at coordinate 51,649,032 of NC_137263.1, read as the reverse complement.
GAAGCTTTAGAGCTTCTAGAAGTTTTACAATAGTTAGAATACACAACATTTTCTTTAAAACAATGATTTAAAATTTAATTATAAATGTATGATTATATTAATTATTTAAAAGAAAATGTTGTAATAATCAAAGATACATTGTTTACATATTAATATTATTAAATTAAATTCGGACTGAGCAAGCAATAATCAGCCCATTTGTTGCGCTGCTGGGTTTATAATTGGTTAGGACTGCCAAGGCATTCTGTTTATTTGACTGTGTAAATACTGAAAGCCAGGCCGGACCCGAAATGAAAGACAGATTAAAAGCTAAGACCAAAAGCTCCTGCGGGGGTTGCGGGGCGCGATAACTGCACATCAGGGGCCAGCTCATCATAGGATATTTAGGTTGTTAATGTTAAATAATAAAAGGGCAAAAATTAGTCAAGTCTTTTTATGACATTTTAGGATTGGTTTTAAAGTGGAAGCGGTCATAAAGGCATCTTATTTTATTCACACATTCTGTCATTTGTTGTGTGTAAATCATAACTATTAATTATTAGGGGTATCTTATAGATAAATTCTTCGTTAGGAAAATTAAATCTTTTTAATTTAAATGGAAATTTATTAATGGTAACGCCTTTCCTTAGTCAAATCAAGATATAATACAATATCTTTGGTTTAAAATTTTTAGAATTTAATAATACCCACTTAAATAATTAGCAAAAAATATACAAAAAAGTAAATTTAAAGTTCTTTATAGTGCCTATGAAAATTGACATCATACAATAAAAATTACCAATGATAGGCCAATACTTAAACTAAACTACAAATGGCAGGCCAGTATACATTTTAATTGACCAATGGTAGGCCAGTATGATATCAAAATTATAGGCACTATAAAAAGCTACGTTTTTAAAAGTTGAATGCCCTGAATGACTTTAAAAATGACTATTTTGGTGATACTGCATTATTTCTTAATTTGACCAAACAATGGCGTAATAAAGCTGAAGCACCTTAAAATGTCTATAAAATAAATGACGTCATACAATATAAATGACCAATGATAGGCCAGTATATATTTTACCATCGGTCAATTTATACTGGCCTATCATTGGTAGTTTTATTGTATGACGTCATCCTTTTTATAGCTGCTTCAATAAAGCTAATTTAAAAACTTGGAATTTATCTATAATTAATATTAAAAGTAAGTGAATGTGAGTGCAGTTGAGAATGAAGGCAGAGCAGCAGGCCACGATGAAGGGGGTCACAGTCAGTGTGTGTCGGGGGGTGCAGGGCCCCCCTCCGCCCCTCCTTCGGACTTTGGGGGGGCTGAACTTACTTGTCTTACAGGGCGCATACTCAAAAAATTCTTCCAAATTATTTTTCGTGGTGAAACATGTACCGATCGGCTCTCGTCGTTTTCCGTTACGTGAATACCAGATGTATCTGGGGGCACAAGCCTAAGTAAAATACAAAAAACATCAATGGATAACATGAAACAGTGATAGGACTATGGAAGGATAAACTACCTGTCTCCACGCATGGCCGGTACTGCTGGATATTGGTGAAATTTTTTGTGGCTACAAAGCAGGACCCTACGGGGTCTTTCCGAAACATAAATACATAATAGATATATCTGTGCGCACACGCCTAAACAAACAGAAACAATGTCGTCTTTTTCAGACAATTTAGGTAAAATAAGCGGCTACGCCCCTGCATCTAGGGGTTCTGTATTCGAAGAGATATGGAAGGGCAGAAATATAGTCTAAAACCATACCTAGACTTTTATAAAAATAAAATAGCCCACAACCATCCCGGCACATATAAGAAGCTTCACTGTAAAGGAGAACCATATCGGTTCAGTGGTTAGCGAGACCTTTCGCTACAGACATAAAAATGCTTCTTACTTTATACAATGGATGTATTAAAATTTTAAAACCTAGTTATAAGGGATAATGAACCCTAAAAAGTTTTTTTTATTACTTTTTCTGCCTTCGCATATTTAAAAAAAAATGTATTGATTATATATTGTACATAAGAGCATGTATTACACGTAAGCAAATGAACAAAAAATGTAAAATAGAGAAATTTCAGCTAAAAAAGATACTTTTTTTGAATTGAATTATCAAAAATGTTCGTATATTAAACTAAGTACTTTAATAACCAATAATTCGAATATTGATTCAACTATTCCTAAACTGCAACCTTCATCAATTTTAAATTTGCTATGTTTCTTTTTTTCTATTTGTTTAATTTTCTTTCAAATATTTTGCTTTTAAATTTTATTAAAACTATTTTTTTTGTAAAACAGCTTGAAAAAATTGAGGGAATATAATTTATATTCAGATGTAGTATCCATCCCCAACAATGTATCCGTAAAACATTAATAAGTAGCGGTTACGCCCCCCAGAGGCCTCTAGGGGCGTATAAGGTAAGGGGAGGAGGGTTGACCACCCCCTATTTATAATTTCTAGTTTCGGAGGGCAGTTTTGTGCAAAGGCGAATTTTCTTTTGAGGGTAGTGGTTCCCTCCAACAAAATAGTTATAAACCTTCCTATAATCTATGAGAAGCTACATTGTACATTCAGTAGTTAGTGAAATCCTTCTGTACAAACAGACAGACAGACAGAATCATAGACATCCTGTTACTTTAATATATAATAGGAAATTATGATAATAATACCAGAACAGTTCCATCAGCGCCAGAGCTCTGTACCACAGCTCCAAACCACTGCCCGGACTTCTCATCATATTTCTTGCCTGTCGGGGTCAGGGCGTCGCCTAAACAAATGGATATAGTAATACGGGGATATTATAACAGAGGATTTTTGTCGTCATTTTATGTTGCTAATATAGTCCTAAGATAATGGTCAATACGTTTTCCATGATTTAGGAAGTATATGGGGTAAATCTATAAGTGGTTGGGGTATCGTTATATTAGCCAGCTGGGAACAACATTTTATCAGGGTATGGGAGAATCTCTCATAATATCCATGTATATTATATCTATTCCAAAACATTAAGTAATTTATCATTAAAGTTGGACTTTTTAACTGCAAGGATTTCCCACATTTTGGGTTTGTTCATATGAGTGTTTTTTTTGTACGTACGTACAGATTATCGGAAAGTAAAATATGAAAGGTTAGAATTGTCAAATGAATTTTAAACCTAGTATGAAAATACTACTATATATAAGCAATGTTATTTTGATTCATGATACAATCAGACACAGCGTTAAAAAGTTCATTATTGTGTATCAATCATTTAAGTAATTTGATTAAATATTTAATTTTCAAATAACTAAAATCTTATTGTTCGTCTGTTCTTTTTTTCGAGCTTCGCTTTATGAATGTTTACATTCCATTTCTTGGGCGTATACGCTTTAAAAATATATTATTATATTGGATAGCTGGTTTAACTAGAAAATAAAGAAATAGGCTTTGCTATGTAAAATTTGTTTTTAAATATAAAGTAATTCAATTAATTTTAAGTTCATTTTTGTTTTCTACATAGCATCTTATTATTCTTTAACCAATGAGCCAATAGCCAGATTAGTTATAGGTTTTTAGTGGTATGGTAATATTAATACTTTATATTGCCCATAGTATCGATGAAAACATGAGGCAATTATTTATACTAGTTTTATCAATTTCGACACAGATTCTACAGAGTATGAAGCTTAGTAAAACAAGAATGAAAACATCCATCTCAGCGGAACTCAGTGGACGTTTTCGCATTTTAAAATATAAATATAGTGTTGATACGATTCCAAGAGTATTCAACTAAGGTTTAAATTCAAACAGGTTAAAATTCCCGTTAAGAATTAATCGTAATGGACGTACAAACATACAAGCCAAAAGAGAAGCTTCTCTGTTAATAATAAATCTATAAATATAGATGTATAACTAAATAACTACCTGGATCCCCCCTGTCGAGGACCTTTTTCGTCTGCTAGCTTATTGCTTTCTGCTCATATGTAGCGACTTTGCTGTGTCAATATTCCCGACACCATTGGTTGATTTTTAAGGACCCAATTGAAAGTCGGTACAGGGACTTCGCGAAGTGGACATACAGTTATTTAACCCCTTCCCCCTCTATTGTTTTACTCTCATCTGTTATAAATTTGGGTATAGTCCCTTTTGTGGCAAAGCACCTTAAGGTGCGATTCTTCGTATTTTTCATAGTAGCTTTTCTCCTATTTCTAGCCCCTGCGGGGGGGGGGGGCTCTAACCCTGCGGGGCAAAATGCCTAACCCTGTGAGGCAATCACCTAACCCAATATAACCTAACCTAAAATAACCTATGAAAAGCCATTTTAAAAATACGACGAATCGCCCCTTAAGGTGCGTTGCCACGAAAGGGACTATTCCCATAAATTCTATTACCTCCTTTGTCGAAAGGTATGATCTGGCAGTTCCCCTGCTGCATGGCGGGACACTTGTACACAGCTCCACCCTTGTGGATGCCAGGCTGACCAGAGTTGGCTCGCGGGGCTCCAATTAACAACCTAAATATAAACATTCAATTGGGTTGAAGCTCTTTATAGTGCCTATAAAAAATGACGTCATACAATACAAATGACCAATGATAGGCGAATACACAGAATAAACTACAAATGGCAGTCCAGTATACATTTTAATTGACCAATATGGTAGGCCACAACCTAAATATTTTTTTTTCAGTATTGCTACGAAATAGATTAATATTAGCTGAATAAGCAAAGGTTCTCAGCAATAATGAAAACTCATGTATAGCATCGTATTACAGAAAGTTTCCACGAATATTCAAATAAAAATCTTAAAATAAATACCAGTATTGTTAGTCCCAAAGAGGCCGAAGTTTTAATCCTGTAATCTTCCTGTATAATACACTACTACTCTTTTTAAACAAAAAGTGCTGTTTCCTTATACTACACTAGCGGCTTCGCCCCAAGAGGTAATGAACTTAATTAATAAACCCATTTTTTTATTTTTTATTTAAAAAGAAAAAGTAAAAAATAAATTTTTGAGAAATTCTTTTTTGTTGGGGGGGGGGGGTGAGGAGTATAAGCAAATAGCTTAAAACCATCACAGGACCAGCATTTAAATTCCCTAAGAGTAGAGCCCAATCGGTTCAGTAGTTACTGAGATCTTAAGCTTCAGACAGACGGACAGATAGACAGACGGACATCGTTCTACTTTGAATTATAGATATAATTGCACCACTTGAGCATATAACATATCTTGTAAATATTTTTTTACTCGCATGCAACTAAAAAAACATCTTTTAAAATAAGTGCATCGCAGGATTTAGATTTTTCATTTTTCAAATTGCATAAAATATTAATGTATCAGCAATATAGATTTTTACATGAATAGATTCTCTCTTACATTTATAAAACTGCAAAAATGTTGATGGTGCCTTTTTTTTTTACATGTTTGATAACGAATTTATATGTGTATATCGTATATCCATATATAATATCTGTGAAAAATTAGTATCAAATTTCCAAATAGTTGATTTATAGCCTCGCTTTTTGCCTTCAATTTGTTTTATTGAAGCACTAAATCATAATATACACTTTTTGCTGCTAGATTTTTGTTTACGCGAAAAAAATATGTGTCTTTTATAATTAAAATTACCTATTTTTATTTTTGGTAAAAGTTTATTTTACCAAATTAAATGGTTCCTTTATTTAGAGCAACAGATCTATAGTACACGGATAACTACCTTCACCCCTTTTCTAATGTCCCTTTTCGTCTGCTAGCAAATTGTTTTCTGCTACTTGGCAGTGTTAATATTCCCGACACCATTAGTTGATTTTCAAAGAACCAATTGAGGGTCGGCACAAGGTAATTTGGATAGGGAAATACAGTTATTTAACCCCTTCCCCCTCTAGTGTTTTACTCTAATTGTATAAATGGTGTAATTCCTGTAAGTTTTATCTGAATTTCCCTCAGTCTACAGCATCTACGATATTTTTTCAACGTACCCGCATAAAACTTTTTAAGCACATAATTAAGGTGTTGGTATGTTAGCTCATTGCTGTATTAATTGCCATGATTCTACTTATATTAAATTGTTTCCCATCTTAACCCCATATACATTATAAATTTAACCCTTTTGACCCCTTGACTTTTTGTAAAATGCATCTCTATTGCAAAATATGCTTCCTTAAGTTATTCAAAAAAGACGTTGCAACTTCCTTTAAATAAAATGCATATTTTACAAAAAAAAATGCGCAAACAATAGTAAGAAAACAAAAAAAGGTACCTATATGTAGACTAGTATGTCTTTCTGCCAAGCGCGGTAAAGATTTAAAATTACTTCTATCATTTAATTAGACATAATTTAATCAAAATGAAAAGATTAACAAAGCCTTCTGCATCATTTCCAATTATTTGAATTATTTTGCAGTTGTAGGGCGGTTCCCTTTTTAATTGGAAGCCATTTCAGTAACATGTAATTATTTGGGATTTGAAAAAATTACCCTTTTTCAGTGCACTGCAAATAGAATGAATAAAACATGGTTATTCATTTTTTGTTGTTCTTTTTAGGTTAATCTAGCATGCACCAATCTATGAATAAATTGCAAACTAAATGGATCATGGAAAGAAAACGTATTAGCGGGTTTCATCCTATTTTAACAGTAGCTATTGTTAGGTTATTTTAGTTTAGGTTATGTTAGGCAAATGTAAATGATTGCCCGTAGGGTTAGGAAATTAGCCCCGCAGGGACTAGAAATAGGAGAAAACCTACAGTGAAAATAGGACGAAATCGAAACCCGCTACTTCGTTTTCTTTACATGATCCAACTAAAATATTTGAGAAAGACACTGCATTTTGTTAGAAGTATAAATTTGACAAAACCTTATGAGTAAATGATTATACTATAAAATGTTTTGGAAGTATTATCTTACAGAGTGAGAGGGGACAATGTTTATTACGCTGGTCCCCAAACGATAACGTTTTCTTATTTGTTAGCTTAACATCTTTGGGGACATTTGTGAATTGTAATTGGTTGGATCATTTAGTTGAGTGTTCAAATATTTCAACCACTAATTTTAATTATCGTTATTGGGGATGTACATCGATTTATCGGCCAGTGTCTTATCCCTGTAGATCTCTGATTATCTTACCAAGGAACTCCAGCTTCTGAGTGTTGAGCCAAGGAGAATCCAAACAAAGATTTTTAAAATAAAAATAGCAGTAGAGTATTATACATCAAGATAAAATAATTATTTGGCCATAAAGAATTAAATTTAAGCCAAACGGACAGATTGATATTGTTAAGACAGACTAAGGTGTTAAAAATTTTCCAGTATGGCTTCGAAACCATATAAGATGGAATAGAGCTGGTTCTGAGCCAAACTGAAAAATCATGTATAGCATTGTTTTACAGAAATTTTGCACAAATATTAAAATAAAGATTATAAAATTAATACCAACTTTAAATGCCCGGGACTTTCCTCAGGCATAACAAAATAGGTTTTAATCCTAAAAATTTTCATTTTAATATCCACGGAAAACTGTTTATAGTACAATGCGATAAATAACTATTACAATATCTTACCAAGGAACTCCAGCTTCTGAATGTTGAGCCACGGAGAATCCAAACATACACTCCTGGTCACATGACTGGCCTGGCCGCTCCTGGATAACAGTATTTGTGGTATCCAGGTTAAAGGATGTTACAGTCACCAGGAGGCTGCAGAGGATCAGCGACACGTCCATCCTCCTGCTCATATTTAAAGTCCGCATTTTTTACTTGAATATATTTTTTATCACTAGATAGATGTAAATTTGATAACTAGATAACTTAATTTTTCTTCCTCTACATTATTTTAACATTTTAAATCTACATTTTCAGCAGGTGCCCTCAACATCACTTCATTGTCAAATCTGAAAAAAGATAAATATTGAAATAAAAAAAATGCAATATTAACTTGTTTTACTAAAACTTTAAAAAGCTCTTTATAGTTATTACGTTATTTAATACAAATGACCAATGATAGGCCAATACACAGACTAAATTACCAATGGCAGGCCAAAATACATTTTACTTGACCAATTAAAGGCCAGCATGGCGTCATTTTTTATAGGGACCAGAAAAAGCTTCATTTGTTTTATCAAAGTCTTTTTTTAATGTTATTAAATTTAGTTTGATTTGTATATAAGTAAAAAGGAAAGACAGTGATACTTTTTTCCCTCTCTCTTATTAGCACGGACAAGGATTTGACACAACTAGAAACACTTTTTTACCCTTTATATACTTTATGCAGAGGGACTTTTTGAGCTTGTTCTAAAAAATTGTTTAGCAAAATAAACATTATTTGAAGTAAATGAAATATTTAAATGGTAGAAAAGTTTAAGGCAAAACAAGATTTTATTCAGGTTTCTCAGCCCTGTCCCTGAACCTGACACCTGTAATCTATCTAAATAATCAGGGAGGATGGGGGCACTGGGCTGTTTATTACATTAGTCCCCAAAGTTTTATGATAACGTTTTCTTATTGAATGGCTTAATATTTTGGAGACTTTTATTGAATTTTGATTGGTTGGTTCATTAAGTTGAGTGTTAAAACGTTTCAACCTCTAATAGGAATATACAGAACTGGTAATATTGTGTATCATCACTGGGGCTGTACATCAATTTATCGACCATTGACTTATCCCTTTAGATCCCTGCTAGTGAAAAAACTGAACGCATCATTTCTACTCTTTCTAGTCTTTTAGTGTTATATAAACATCTTAATGTTTATTTATGTGTTCCCTCTCCTGCAAGGCATGAATATTCTATATTGTACTACAGGGTGTCCTAATAATATTTTATTTATGTGTTCCCTCTCCTGCAAGGCATGAATATTCTGTATTGTACAACAGGGTGTCCTAATAATATTTTATTTATGTGTTCCCTCTCCTGCAAGGCATGAATATTCTATATTGTACTACAGGGTGTCCTAATAATATTTTATTTATGTGTTCCCTCTCCTGCAAGGCATGAATATTCTATATTGTACTACAGGGTGTCCTAATAATATTTTATTTATGTGTTCCCTCTCCTGCAAGGCATGAATATTCTATATTGTACTACAGGGTGTCCTAATAATATTTTATTTATGTGTTCCCTCTCCTGCAAGGCGTGAATATTCTATATTTTACAACAGGGTGTCCCAATAACATTTTATATTCACTAAAATTAATTTGGTTTACTTGCAACTTTAAAATTATTAGGCTATAGCTTTAAAATGTTTTTTCTTTGTGTTAGGATGTCTTTGAAAAAAAATTTAAAAAAATTGTAAAAAACAAATAAAATTGTTAGCAACATTTTTATGGTCCATCCTGCATTACATGTTTAGTGTGTTTATCACACAGTCTTGTCAAAAACATCTTTTTAATATTTAACTTTAATTGGGGAAAAAACTATAGAATAGAGCCCATTTTATTTTTAAACAAGAGATTCATATAAAAAAACTTGTATTTGTTTTTTTCTTTCCAGAATTTTACAAAAGTAAAATAGCTTTTCTAAAAAAACTCTATAGGCCATCCGTTTTAGAGATCTTTTACTCTAAACAGAATATTATTTAGACATAGCATACCACATTTGTTTGTTTTTCTTTCAATCTTTTATCTTTAGCTTTGTGTTCTTATATAAAATTTTTGAATTTATTATAATTTTTAATATAGAAAAAGAGTCTTAAAGCAAAATTTCCCCAAATTGACTTTAGGTGAAAATTAAATAAAAATTAAAATTTTAAATGGACAATTATGTCTGCAAAAAAGTAAATCGTAGTTATACTAAAATTTTTCAACGTAATAAAAGAAAATTCTAAAATTTTTATGCATCTTGCATTTATTATATTCAAACTAAAGATAAATTACATTTTTATTTTGGATTATCAGAGCTGGATCTTTAAATCATTTAAGTGGTGAGCCAGATCGGGGTGAGCCGAATTTCAGCCAATCACAGCGCGGCATTTCATAAAATGCTGTGCTCTCATTGGTGGAAAGTTGGCTCACCCCGATCTGGCTCACCACTAAAATGATTTAAAGATCCAGCTCTGGTATTATCAATGATCCTAAAGCCAAAATTTGTTAATCAATTCAAGATTAATTAAGTACATACGGACAAACCTTGGTTATATAGTTGCTGCGTTACTATAAAATTATATTCTGCCTGAATGTATTATTCACAAGGATGACAACATCCATAAAAGCGAAGCACTGAAACGGTAGGACAAAAGGGCATAAACACTTGTATAGTGTCAGAACTGAATAATCAGAATATAAATGTATAAGAGTCGAAGCAAAATTGTAAAAAACATTACATTATGCAGGATAATGTTTAAGGACATACTAACATTTTAAAGACTTGATTGTAGAGTTGCTTCGCTTATAACATTATACTTTGTTGTCCCAGGAATCAGTATACTAAATATCAGATCAATCGGATAATTAGATCATATAAAATTTTTTTGTTAAAAAAGAGTGAAAAAATCAACATGTTTAAAATGGACGTCCGGACATTCTGGTAACGTTTATAAAGTTGCTACGCTTTCTAAATCGTACCTTACTACTACATGAATCACCATTCAAAGTTTGAAATCGATAGAACAATTCTAACATGCCTAAATTAACGAAAAAAGCTAACCGTTCCGGATGAACCGACCCTAATTATAAAAAAGCTTCGCTTTTATAAAGGAAGTTAGTTGTCAAAATACTCTTTATGAATTTTATTTATGATATGATGCTGCAATTCATAATTTAGGTACAGATAAAAAGTTACAGAAAATGCAAATCATTTCAAAACAAATAAAATCATTCTAGTATTGTGATTTCCAGTATGGATTCGAAGCCGATTAATATCCGCTGGATTAGAACCGGCTACCAGCCATACCGAAAAATCATTAATTACGTCGAATTACAGACAAATTTCCACGAATATTAAAATAAAAAGCATAACATTGGTTTAGTTAGCCTTGAGTCTTCGTCTAACAAAAGTGGTTTTAATCTTATAATTTTTACTTATACTATCGCGAAAATCTGTTTATAATACCATTCAAATATTCAAATCTTCATCCTACATACAAGAGGTAAGGTTTTAAACTGTTACGTAAGAATTCGTTGACTACTTGACAAATTCAGTTTACTAAAACAGTGAAGCTTCTAATAGTCCCCCCCCCCCCCCCCCCACCTTTCTAAGAGTGCAGGTATTAGTCTATAATATGATGTATCTTTGTTTGATTAAAGAGTGGCATTCAAATGACTGGACCTTTAATCTAATTGCTGAGTAGTACTGTTCTAACTAAACCCTATGCAGAACTAAATTAACTTAAACAAGAATACTTATTTATCGCATCGTATTATAGAAAGCTTTCCGCGGATATAAAAATGAAAAATTATAAGATTAGAACCAGTTTTGTTAGTAACAAAACTGGTTTTAATTCTAAGACTTTTATTTCATTATTCGTGGAATACGATGGTATACATGATTTTTTAGTATGGCTGAGAACTGGTTCTAATCCACCGGATATCAATCGGTTTCTTGCTGGAAAAATATATCTAAAATAATTAAACTTTACCCAACCTATTTATAAGGAGGCATTTCTGCTGATGTAGTGACTTATAGACAGGCGCATGTACGTTTCCGCGGTAAATATCTAATCTCTTAGAAGTGTAACTAATTTAGATAACAAGAATTTATCAACAAATATTTATTAACGTGGTAAACCATCAATTCCGCATAATGTTATTAAATATTTATTTTTAAAAGTCATTAGACTCGAAAATTATTACTATAGCACAAACTAATTCTGGGCATGCATTTTTTATATTGTGTGTTTTGAAACACTTTACAGTCATGGTAATTTAGCGGTAGTTATTGCACATCTAATAGCACTTGCTTAATGAATGTATGTTGGAACATGGATATTTCCTTCTTAAATATTAGATTTCTTAAAAGAATTAAATTCCAGGGAGAGAGGGGACATTGGGCTGTTTATTACACTAGTCCCCAAAGTTTTATAATTACGTTTTCTTATGTAATGGTTCGAAAACTTTGAGGACTTTTGATTGTTTTTTTAATTTGTTTTAACCACTAATTTTAATATACAGAAGGGGTATTTTTGTGTATCATCATTGGGGATGTACACCAATTAATCGGCCATTGTCTTATCCCTTTAGATCTCTGCTAATTTTAGCATTTGTATAAAGCAAATATTTATCAAGAATTATAATTATTAATTAACAAATAAATAATTAATTTTTAATAATTTAAAATTTGTAAAATTGAAAACAGATGTCCTGCTAGACTCAAGATGTTAATGGGTTATGCAACACACAGGGAATGAGGGAAAATTACTATTTAATTAACATAAACATTTTCTTTCACACACATATCCTTATAATAAAGTAAAAGGATGTCTGTTTGTCTGTACTGAAGGATCTCACTAACCGCTGAACTGATATGGTTCTCCTTTATAGGGTAGCTTCTCATAGGTCCTGGGAAGATTTCAACTATTTTGGGGGAGGGTATCACCACCCTCCCAAGAGAAATGGCCAAAATAAAAAGATTTAAAACGCCGCCGAACGAATATTTTTGGGGAACAGCTGATCTTAACATAAACTTACAAGAAAACATTTTACGTTTTGCTAGAGGCATCTAGGAGCGTATTGTTGTTGGTAAGATAATAAGATATTTAATATATATAAATTTATCTCCATTATCCTATCGCTGTTTCCCTGATGTAGCATGACGATAAATATTTTATGTGTTAAATACATTGAAAGAGGGAATATTTTGATATGTTAATTTTCAACACATCGTCAACATGTACATTGTAAAAGAAGGGAGGGAGGAGACATTGGGCTGTTCATTACACTAGTCTTTCCAAAGTTTTATAAAAAGTTTTTTTTATTCGTTAGCTTAACAACTTTGGGGACTTTTATTTAATTTTGATTGGTTGGTTATTTAAGTTTAGTTTCCAAACGTTTTACCCACTAATTTTAATCTACAGAAGGAGTAATTGGGTGTATTGTCATGGGGAATGTACATCAATTTAAAGGTCATTGTCTTATCCCTGGTAAAGCTACTTAATAAGTCTGTGTATGTTAGTTTGACCGTCCGTTCAAAACAAAACAATTATCAAAATTTTACTGCTCTTTTTGCTGTGTATTTATTTGAGTTTGTTAATTACGCCATGACATAAAGTTGTCCTTGTTTAAAAAACAAATAAATCGTTTTTGATAGTTTTCTAACTTCTAAAAAAAACCAATTAACCAAAATAAATTAACCAAATAACAAAAATTAACATAGATCTTATTTAACAAGGAAGACAACATCCATAAAAGCGTAGCTCTGAAACGTTAGGACAAACGAATATTAACATTGTAGAGTGTCAGAACATAAATGTGTATAAGTCGAAATGAGTTAAGCAAATTTGTTGAAAAACTGTTATAGGAATCACCATACAAAGTTTGAAATCGATAGGACAAACGTCTAAATTAACAAAAAGAGATTACGAACGGACGGACCTAACCTAATTAAAAAAAGCTTCGCTTTAAAAAAAATCAAAACAATTTATCTATGTACGTGACGTGTTTACTTAAAATATAAAAGACAAAGTTGAATCCTTATATTTCAACAATAGCTTTTTAAATTAGACAATTAACTATGACTTTTTTACGTTTTTGTGAATTTTTTTTTACAGTTAAGAACGGTTTGAATTCAGCAGAAATAAATTTAATTAATAAATCTATTATTTGTAACATATCATGTTAATCTTTTGTGCTGGTATTTGATCAACAAGAGACCGCAAAATATTATTATGTGTCAATTTTTTTTTGCTATAGTTGATAATATTCATAGGTTGATAATAATTTTTTAAGTTAGGTTGACGTAAATATTAGACAAATTCGATCTTATAACAGTATATCGATAAAATATCAGCTATAACTACTTTTTAAAAATACAATGAACAATGAAAATATATGTCAACAAAAGGATTCCAAGTTAAATAGGGTATAAGGTCCCAGGGATCGAAAGAAATAAGAAAATCGTCGATAAATAGATGTACATATCCAAAAATCTGTCCAATCAAGATTTGATAAAAGTTTCCAGAGAAGAACGAATAAGAAAAGGTTATTATAAAACTTTGGAGACTTGTGTAATTAACAGCCCAATGTCCCCTTCCTCCCTGTTATATGGTCTACAAATCCTTATCAGTTAATTTAATTTGAGTTTAAGAGGAGTTTCTAATTTGAATGGTTGGACGGTACAAGAATACAAATTAACTGGCCAACAAATAGTTTATTTGCCCCATTAAATTATATTTTTATCGCGGAAAGTATTACAGTCAGTTGTCCGCGGAAAGTATTACTGAGAACTAGTTACAATCCACTGGATATTTATATGATTCAGAACCGAAATTATTATCATTAAAGTTTCAAATTCTAAATACTACAATTAAAAGCTATACATAGCAGTGTTGGGCCGGATATTCGGTCTGGCCGGTTATCCGGTCATTTTCAATATCCGGCCGGATACCGGATATTAAAACTATCCAGTTACATGATATCCGGCTGATTTTTGACGCTGGTTATCCGGTTATCCGGTAATTTGCCGGATATCGAACGTTGGTCAGATATCCGGCCGGAACCGGATATCCGGCATTAGAAATCAGCCGGATATCCGGTATCCGACCCATAAAGTATCCGGCCCAACCCTGTTACATAGGTCCTAGGATGGTTTTATGCTATTTAACTTTCAGATTTAAGTCTTTGGTTAGTTTTAGGCTATTTTTTCTGCCCTTTTCAATTCTTTTTAATAAAGAGAAGCTAGATGATAGGGCGCAGCCGCCAGTAATACTATATTTAGTAAATGATAATCTTAAAACCCACAGACAGACAGGCATACAAAATGTTGACAGCGAAGCCTTATAGAACACTTTCCATATCAGAAATCTAAACGCGGCGCCCCAATTTTGAAAATGACAATTAGAATCGTAAATAGTCTACAAAAAAAAAACGTCAACTTGAACAAAATTTATACTCCAGCAATTCCATGTTGACATTTGAGAAATGATTTTATCTCAAGGCCCCCACCAACATAAAGATAAGTAAAGGTTCACTTCCTTTTATGGATGCATTGTCTATTACAAGGGGTAGAGAGAAAAAAAGTTTGCAATATATATTACATACCCAGCTTGGCAACTTTCACTTTTAGGACTTCTTGTCCTTTTTAGGATATAGAAGAAATTTTATATCACCACTTCCATAAAAATTACCTTTTTTAAAAGTTTGGGAATAGTCCCTTTCGTAACATCGCCCCATAAGGGGCGATTCGTCGTATTTTTAAAATGGCTTTTTAACGGTTATTTTAGGTTAGGTTATATTGGGTTAGGTGATTTCCCCACAGGGTTAGAGCCCCCCGCAGGGGCTAGAAATAAAAGAAAAACTACTGTGAAAGGCGCGATGTTACGAAAGGGACTATACCCCCAAGTTTTTCTATGGATGGTCCGTACGTCCGTCTGCAACTGTTAAAACTTTTAGATGATTTACTCATGTAAGAATCGTCCTAACAATTTCAGAATTTTTGATTCTTGGGGCAATGTGGTACAATTTAGAAACCGTAGTAACAAATATACTATTCTTTAGGTATTTAAGCAATTTTGCGAAAAATTTACATAGTCTTATTTAATATTTCTGGTTCTTAAATTCTGACACTTTATAAGTGTTAATGTTAGTTTATTCTACTGTCTGAAGCTTTGCTTTTTTGGAAGTTGAAGAGTAGTTGCACTTTTGAAAAGTAATGATGTTTTTCTAAATGATTGAACTTAAATGGCATATTTGCCTAATTTTGTCAAGATCATTGTGTTTAACCGGAAATTCGCTTGTTTAAATATTTGATAGGTTCAACGGTTGCAAGAAAAAGTTTTCGTTTTACACAGTTTGTACAATCATATCAAACTTTATTTAACTCATTTACATCAATGCGTTTTTTTGCCGTTACTGTTTGTTATTTTAAGTAGGTATCATCATACACAATGTTCCATAAAAAAACTTGTCGGTATTGTCGGTTAGGTTAGGGAGGGGGGGGGGGGCGGGGGGGCTGTAACCCGGTGGGGCAATCATTAACATTTACCAAACCTTACCTAACCTATCATGAACTATTGTCAAAATACGACGAAACGCCCCTTAAGAGACGATATATAGGAAATAGTTATTGAAAATCTGAACATCGCAACTTTTCACCGGAAAACGCAAAAGTGAAATTAATCAGGGGGGGAGGGGACATTGGGTTGATTATTACACTAGTCCCCAAAGTTTTATAATAACCTTTCCTTATTTGTTGGCTGAACAGCTTTGTGGACTTTTAGTGAATTTTAGTTTGTTGATTCATTAAGTTGAGTGTCCAAATGTTTAAACAACTAACTGTAATCTACTTAAAGGGTAATTTTTTGTATCATCATTGGGGATGTACATCAATTTATCGGCTATTGTCTTATCCCTTTAGATCCCTGGAAATTTGTTTCTTAAGAGAAAGTTATGTTTGGCACACGTAACTACTTATTTCCTTTTTTAGTATTTGACCTAAAAATCTCCATTTAAGGCAAATTGCTGCGGCCGTCAGCTGGCTGCTGATTAATTTTAGCAAGTTAAACTGTTGAATTATTATTATGAATTAAAAAAAAACATACAATTTTCTTGTAAAAAAGGAGCAAATTTTCTAAAAGAAGTTCAGAAAAATATAACAATAGACTAGAATAAGCTAAATTATGACAATTTATTGGACGAGCTCTTTGAAAAATTCTATCCTGTTATATAAAATAGTAGTACAGGTATTTTGTCTGAAGCTTAAGATCTCAATAACTACTGCACTGATTGGGTTTTTAAAAATCTAACTATATGACTAACTTAATAATATTGCCGAAATTGCATTTTATTATTTACTAGAGTCATTCCTACCAGGAATAAGGTATAATTAACAAGCAAAATAAATCTAAAATAATTTTTGGGGGGCAAATGGAGAGGTCGTCTATTTTACGATGTGTTGCCCCCCAACGACAGCTGAAAAACACGAATAGGTTTCGTGATTTTATTTCGAATTAATTTCGTTATTGGTATAAGCTGCATTCCTACGGAATAGTTTGAATTATTATACATACAGAGTTTCGTAGAATGATTAAAGGAGATTTGAAGCAATAAATGAAAGCATGAATTCATGAAATAAGTTTTAAAATTGAACAATTAAAAAGAAAGAATTATTGGAGTTTTTTTGAGTAAATCAGTACATTACTAATAAGCTGAAGGGTGATAATTAAATCAACGGCTTTCCTTGATTCTACGAATGTAACTCTATTGTCCGGATGGTTGTGAATTAGAAAGCTGCTCGGTTACCTGCATGACATAGAATATATACTACATATAAATACACCTTCAGGTAATATTCACATAGGTCCCTTGATGGTTTTAGGATATTTTATTATTAAGAATAAGTTTTAAGATGGTTTCAAGCTATTTTCAGACCCGTTCTTCCCTTTTGAATACAGAGCCCATAGATGATATGTACGCGGCCGCTAGTAGAATTATAAATTGCAAATATGTCTGCATGCTGCCGAACAATCACCAGCTCCTGACAACAAGATTTGCCATCATATGGACAAACAGACTCTGATTGTAGAGCATCTGCACTACTTAACATAAGTTTAAATGATAAAGGGTTAGACTCGGGGAGAAAGGGGATATTGGACTGTACATTATAAACACGATCTGTCATTCATTGGCACAAAACATGGATCTAAGTTTAGCTGATAAATTGATGTATATCCTAAATGATGTCACACTATATTACCCCTTCTGTAGATTAAAATTAGTGGTTGAAACGTTTGAACACTCAACTTAATAAACCAACCAATCAAAATCTACTAAAAGTTCCCAAAGTTGTTAGGCCAACGAATAACAAATCGTTATTGTAAACTTTGGGGACTTTGGGCATAAAACCTTGGAGACCTTTTCAAAATCTTGATTGGGTTTAGTGTTCAAACATTTCCACCAATTAGTTTAATCTACAAAAGTGGTGATTTTATAATTCAATTCTACATAATTTATCGTCCATTGTCTTATCCCTTTATATCCCTGGGTAGCCTAGGGATGTATTTGAGGATGTAATCCTTCCCGCTTTAAAACAATAAATATAGAATTACACTGTTAACAGGATAATAAGACATAATCCCATAAATAAGACTTGCAATAATAAGCTATAGTGCTAATTACTAGTGATTTGTTGATAAGAAAATAGCTGCTGCCCCCCTATCATTTAGCTCTACAATGTTTATTGCTGAGAAAGAAGGGACAATGGGCTGTTTTATAATAACGTTTTCTTATTTGTTGTCTTTTTTTTTATGTACAGAAGGGGTAATTTTGTGTAATATCATTGGGTATTTACATCAATTTATCGGTCATTGTCTTATCCCTTTAATTTATCTATGGGGGCTAGAAAAAAATAGTCAAGCACCTGCCCACGCATGATAAGCTTTCATCCATTTAATAGATTTAAAGTCACAAATAATGCAAATTCGTCTTCTTTGTAGAAAGCCAAATATGCTGAGAAGCTTATGCATTAAT
The DNA here is from genome assembly GCF_053477335.1 of Acartia tonsa. Lineage (NCBI taxonomy): Eukaryota > Metazoa > Arthropoda > Copepoda > Calanoida > Acartiidae > Acartia > Acartia tonsa. The sequence goes on along the minus strand of NC_137263.1, from coordinate 51,630,450 downwards.
CTAAAGTAAGCTATAACAGCTAGTATTATGCATTGCTAACACAACTACATTATAGAGGTAAAATTCAACATTTTGCGATTGTGAGTCCTCTTGCTTTTAGCACAATTGTTTCAGAAATCACTAAAACCCAAGTCTTATTTTAAAAATTCACGTCAACATTAGATTAAAGTTATATAATCGTAGTATGTTAATTATAAGAACATTGGTAGTATTGAAATGATTGGTTAAAAAGTTTAGACACAGCTAGTTGGAACTAACCAATCAAGATTTTTATAATATATCCAGATTTACGCTAGTAAATACAAAAGTTTGTTTATTAACCTTTGAATACCATATTAATTTTCAGCTCAATGTTCACTCCCTCCCATATAAGAAGCGTTATTATTAAAACATTGGTCGATGACAAATTAATGCCACGCTGTATCACGGGATGGGGGCGTGATTGAAATGTGTAGTATACTCCTTTGATTAAACTCAATTTACGGGTTTTTATATAATTGCAACGTAGTTATAAGACTTTTGGTAGCAATAAATTGAGACGTTGGGTATCCCTCTAACTGAACCGATTTTTGATTAGTCAACGGTCTAAATTTGTCTCGGCCAGGATATGATTAAAAGCCTAAATCGGCCAAGGAATAGCCGAGTACAATATTTTTAAACTTAAAAAATTAAAAATAAAGAGCTAAATGATTTATTGCGTCTTTCTCTTTTTATCGACAGACGCACTTGGATATATTATTTTCATAATTAATTATATGTATTTCCCATGTTAACGTCACCTTATGTGTAAATTTGGTGAGCTATATATTGAGTAGCGTTGTTAAGTTAGGATGGAAGAATTTTGTAATGAAAGCAAAAGTGGGGTAGAGGATAAGGGATGGGGTAAAACGGGTTATCATAATGTTTTATTTTCTTGACTTTAAGTTAAACTCTATCAAAACATTAACTTAGGGGAAGGGAGGGGACTGAGATGCATTGTTTGGACTATGATAGCAGATTAGGGGATTTTGTCAACATTTATCTTTGAAGTACAATTAGGGGGGGGGGGAAGGACAAGGGACATCTTAATACAGGGTTAGGACAGTGGAGAATAGATTATTTTACCCCCCATAAAACAATAAAAGTTAATCATATTTTGTCGAGGAAAAGATGGGAGACCACAAAAAATGAAAAATAATCTTCATTGTCTTATCCCCTGATATCCCTGATCTGACAGTGACATATTATGCGCCTCATCCCTTCTTTCTATACAACATTGTCCTATCCCCTGTTATCCCTGATTTGACAGTGACATATTATGCGCCTCATCCCTTCTTTCTATACAACATTGTCCTATCGCCTTAAATCCCTGATTTGACAGTGACATATTATGCGCCTCATCCCTTCTTTCTATACAACATTGTCCTATCCCCTGTTATCCTTGATTTGACAGTGACATATTATGCGCCTCATCCCTTCTTTCTATACAACATTGTCCTATCGCCTTAAATCCCTGATTTGACAGTGACATATTATGCGCCTCATCCCTTCTTTCTATACAACATTGTCCTATCCCCTGTTATCCCTGATTTGACAGTGACATATTGAGCGCCTCATCCTTTCTTTCTATACAACATTGTCCTATCCCCTGTTATCCCTGATTTGACAGTGACATATTATGCGCCTCATCCCTTCTTTCTATACAACATTGTCCTATCCCCTGTTATCCCTGATTTGACAGTGACATATTATGCGCCTCATCCCTTCTTTCTATACAACATTGTCCTATCCCCTGTTATCCCTGATTTGACAGTGACATATTATGCGCCTCATCCCTTCTTTCTATACAACATTGTCCTATCCCCTGTTATCCCTGATTTGACAGTGACAAATTATGCGCCTCATCCCTTCTTTCTATACAACATGCGAAGAGAAATTAAAATTAAATACGTCAAGATGCGGGACTACAAAAAAGTTAATCTTTTTCTTTAAACTTGATTTTTCTATTTTTTGATGCTATTTTACTTTTTTAAGCAAAAACAGGTGTAGGAAAAAACTTCCTAGGACCCTCATCTATCGGCCGGGTGGTTAGCAGAATTGGTTTTTATCAGAGATGGGACAATGGGCTGTTTATTACTATAGTCCAGAAGGTTTTCTTATTCGTTGCCTTAACAACTTTGGGGACTTCAGTGAATTTTGATTCATTTTTTAAAGTTAAGTTCTCAAAAGTTTCAACTACTTATTTTAATCTACAGTAGGGGTAATTTTGTAATAATCATTTTGGATGTACATCAATTGATCAGCCATTGTCTTATCCCTTTAAATACCTGTGTTTTTATCCAGTGGAATGGCATCGGATTCAAAGGTAATACTTGACAATTTTGTAGTTCTATAAACAGAAAGTGTGTTCGGAAACGGCTGATAAGGGGGTAATAGGGGGGTGATAAGGGGGTGATTTAATTTTCATTGAGTATTCATTGGCGTCAGAATAATTTCATAATTAACTTGTTAAAAATAATAAAGAATAAACTATTCATTTGAATAAGAATGTGCGAACCGTTCTATTATTTTTAAATCTCAGAAACATATCATTGAAGCGATATGGTATAATCCTAGTGGTCTCTTAGGTTGAGAAATTAAAGGCGTTTAAAGGTATTTTGAATTTTCCAATCACAAATCAAAATCCCCTAGATGCTAAGGGCAGAGCCGTTAAATGAATAATGTGTTCTCTAAAATTGTAATAAGTCAGAGAGGGAGGGGACAATGGGCTGTTAATTTAACTAGTTCCAAACTTCCATAATAACTTTTCCTATTGATTGGTTGTTACATTGAGTTGAGTGTCCTTACGTTTTAACCACTAATTGTTATCTAGAGAAAGAGTAATTTTGTGTATCATAATTGGGGATGTACATTAATTTATCAGCCATTGTCTTATCCCTGCTCACAAGTATAGGATATGAATCATATATTTCCCCTTGAAGTATAATTTGAAAGGGGTTACAGTGTTGAAAGGTATTCATAATGTAAACATTAAGTGGGCCAACACTTCCACATAATGTCATATAGGGCAGGGATCTAGAGCGATAAGACAATGGCCGATAAATTGATGTACATCCCAATGATGATACCAAAAATTACCACTTCTTGTGATCAAAATCAGTGGTTGAAACGTTTGAATACTCAACCTTAAAATACAACCAATCTAAATTCACTGAAGTCCCCAAAGTTGTAAAACCAACAAATGAAAGCGTTATCATAAAACATTGGGGACTAGTGTAATAAACAGCCCATTGTTCCCTCTCCCTATGCATATAAGTAAAAGCTTTCAGCTGATAGTCAATGAAAAAATATATGATTGATTCCAGTTTTATTGGCCCTAAAGGACCGAAGGCTCAAACCTAATCATAATTTCATTATAAAAAGTAATATTTGCCATACTATCATTGCGCAGTTAAAAACTGTTTTTTTTAATTTTAATTTTTAAAAAATTTTAATTATTTTGGGGAAGGACAATTATTTATCCCCCAGTAACCTATCTAATACTCTCCATTCGCCATTGTGATGTCAATATGTATAAGTATATGTAGCACAAATTATATGCTATCATGACTTTCAGGAATTCTTAATGTTAATCTTAAGTATATAATCTTCCATTGATTTTATAAACGTATGAATATATTTTTTAAAAATTAGCAAAAATAATATCTTTTTGTTTTGTTATTAAATTACATTAAAATATGATATGTAAGTTAATTAAATAAAAAGGTTTAACATGATATCACAACTCTATAGATATTAACAAATCCTATAAGGTTTTTTTTGAATTGTTAAACCAATAGAAACATTTTTGCGTATTTATAAATATAACATACAGATTTTTGTGCTGTTTCGAAAATTATATATTAGTGATACAATAAGTTACGGAAGCTCTTTAAAAATGATTATAAAAAATAGATAACTTTAAAAATTAAGGCCGAAGATTTCCGAATGACATCATGATAGAAAAATGGACTTTAATTATATGACGTCATTTTGGATACTCATCATTCATCCCCTATTTTTAAAGGCACTATAAAGAGCTTTTGACTTTGATCTTTATAATTTTTATATGTACGTACAACGTGAAGTTGCGTTTAAAATATGTGAGAATATTAATCCCTCTGTAGCTTAAGAATATTTCAAATATTTTTACTTGATTCTTAAATGAATGCAATCATGTTCAGAATTAGGTCAGAGCATTATTTGCATCATTCTTAAGTTTAGTATACCTTCTTTGAATCTATCTGGCAGCTTCGCTCTGTAATCAAAGGGGTAAGAAAGGGTCAGAAAAATAGCTTAAAACCATGCAATCATGTTCAGAATTAAGTCATACAGAGCATTATTTGCATAAATTTCTGTTTAGTATATCTTCTATTTGTCTAATGACAAAGATTTTTCCAGTATAGCTACGATTAATATCCGCTGGATTAGAACCGGTTTTCAGCCACACTGAAAAATCATGTACAGCATCGTATTATAGACAGGCATAGTAAGTTTATCATTCTACAATTTTACTGAAGTTTAAGAGTTTATGGTGGTGAAGGAGGGATATCCCACCCCAAATGAGATATGGAAAAGAGAAAAAATCATTCATCCTCAAAAAATATCAATCTTTAAGGAAAGGTGCGAAGTCGCTAGTGTATATAATAGCATCTAAAATCACCTAAAATGTTAAAGTGTATAAATAATGTTGTAGGGTATATGATTACACCACTGTATAATACAACTATAGGATCAACTGCAGTTCACGGTAAAATATTCCTGGTTACGAATATTTCCAAAAATCTTTGAATTTTAAAGGCTGCTAGCTGCCAAACGGCTGAACGTACAGATCATACCCGCACACCATTTTAAGCGGCATAAGAAGGCCTACAAATAATTTGGAATAGCCGAGATCTAATGATGCACAGAGAAAGCTTCACTGAAGAAAAAACGCGTAAAAAAGGTCTTTTTCGTGCATTTCTCTGCACTGCGAGATAATTATACATTATTGATTTATGACTATTCCAGATTATTTGTATGCCTTCGTATGCAGCTTAAAACATTGTGAGGGCATGATCTGTACGTTCAGCCGTTTGGCAGCTAGCAGCCTTTAAAATTCATAGTTTTTTTTTGGAAATATTCGTTACCAGGAATATTTTACCGTGAACTGCAGTTGATCCCAACTGTACAACCCTCAGATGTATAATTTAGATTGCTAACTCTTCACTAAGATATATAAGTTTTCCGGAATTTTAATGTTAGGGGGAGATTTGAAATCAGCATCAAATTTTAAGGATTTTTTTTTTATAAAATTCGTTTTTTCTATAATTCTTTATCTAAAAGCGGAAATGCATTTTAAGTTAATTAATTTTGACCAATAGGATAGGTGGATTTTAAACTACCTGCGCTCTAATTGGTTGAATGATGTACGCCATCCAATCAGAGCGCAGATTTTTTAAATCCACCAATCACAGATGCCAAAATTAATTAACTTAAAATGCATTTCCGCTTTTAGATAAAGAATTATAGAAAAAAACGAATTTTATAAAAAAAAATCCTCAAAATTTGATGCAGATTTCAAATCTCCCCCTAACTTTAAAATTCCGGAAAACTTATATATCTTACTCTTCACTCCAATCTCACGATAACCAAATTTTGTTCCATGGGGTAATTTAGAGACTTGTATCTCAATCTCTTGGCACGATGCTTTCAAGATAATGTCATTAGATACATCAATTCTAAGAAAATTTAACTAGGATTTTCATAATGTAATTTTCTGCTTCTAAGTTTTATTTACCAATCAAAATTATTGTTGAAATTTGAACACAGTAATAGTGCCTGACTGATTATGACGTAACAAAAAAAATTAGCCAATGAGAGGCCGTTATTGACCAATGGTAAAATTTATAGTGGCCTCTCATTGGCTAATTTTTTTTCTTACGTCATAATCAGTCAGATACTATTACTGTGTTCTTGAAATTTGTGTGTCTGTTCGCTAATTAAGATCAACCAAAATGCACCCACGATTATATATTCTAAATGAGTAATATCATGCATACAAAAGTGCAAAGAAAGTTTTAAGTGTTTTTTCTCTTAAAAACTGAAAAGATAAAATTAAATTTATAAAAGTTAAACACCCTTAACCCTTACAGATCGGGCCCCAATTCCCACCTTAATAGATCGGCTCCTGGTACAGATAAAGACGTAAAATTTTTTTCTGGTGGTTCATGTGTATTTTTAGAGAAAATTACTTTTTCTAGTCATAGCAGTCAGACCGCTCCTTAGCCGCTTTTTAGCGGCCAGCCGCTAAATTTTAAAACAGCTGTAAAGCGGCCAATTTTGCAGCTAGGATAGCCAAATTTTAGGACGAAGTTTTATTTTTCATAACAAAAAAATTATTTTTTCTGATCATCGCCGAAAAACGGCAAATAACGGAAACCGCCATTTTCGGCGGTTACGGCGGTAAAACGGCAGTTGGCGGCGCAAATTAATATTTTTATCTGTTTATTATTGCTCAAGGATTTACCAAAAAAAATATAGGTCTCTAGCTGTAATAGAAGCCACGATATTCATGATATATGTCTGTAGTAAAACCCGGACAAAAATCGGTCATAAAGTCGGTCAGGGAGCGGTCAAACGGTCATAACACCACTTTTCTCAGATGGTCATTGATATCTAAGTATTCACCAAAAAATTTTTAGGTTTCTACCTTATACACAAAAGTCATAATGTAGAAATTAAGATTTATTTAGAATTTTTTTCTAATTTTTTTTGCTACCCAACCGACTTTGACCGGACACCACGACCGACACAGACCAGATATCCTAATAAAATCAACTCTTGCCGACGTATAATTACTAAACTTAAAAAGTCATGAAGTTACAGCTCTCCATCTTACCTACAAAAAAAATGAGATTGAAAAAACTAGAGGGGGGGGGGCTCTTTGAGCCCCCCCCCCCCCCGATCTGTAAGGGTTAACGAATATATTTATTTCATTTTAGCTTGAATAAAATAGATTCATGCACATTTTAATTCATGAAGCATTAATTTTTTTAAAAATCTATACTTTAAAACGAAGAATCGTATATATGAATTAAATAAAAGAAACTTTTTAAAGTAAGAATTTTGCTTTATCGAGTGAAAGCAGCTACACCCATTTAAAAAGATGAATTATGATTGAGAAGGAGTTTCCTATGGGTATTTCTCTTTCCCTCCTATCTTTCAAATACTAAACGGCTAAACATAACGTAAAAAAAACGGCCGGACTGCCATAGGTTTTTCAGCGGCTGGCACACAGATATCTATAAGACAATGGCCGATAAATTAATATACAACTCCAATGACGATACACAAAATTAACCCTTCTATAGTGTAAGATTAGTGGTTGAAACGTTTGAACACTCAACTTAATAAACCAACAAATTAAAATTCACTAAAGACCCCAAAGTTGTTAAACCAATGAATAAGAAATCGCTATTATAAAAGTTTGGGGACTAGTGTAATTAACAGCCCATTGTCTCCTCTCTCTAGCTGCACATCCTGCTAATAAGCATGAAGCAGCAAATAATGGTCAATACGGTGATGATGATGACAGTTTATCAATAGATTCTAATTTCATTTGATGGAACGGTCCAATCAATATGTTTACGAGCTGTGTTTACCATTTATTGGACTAGAGATATTTTTCAAAATATGTTTCAAAAATAAATGTAATGATTATAGATGTATAACCCAGACAAATACATTACTCCGGTCTTGGGGACCTTTTTCGTCTGCTAGCAAATTGCTTTCGGTTCTTTTGTTTCGACTTGGCTGTGTTAATATTTACGATGCTATTGGCTGATATTCAAAGACCCAATTAAAAGTTGCCACAGGGTTCACGGGTTGGCGACATATTGCCCCACAGTCTTGAAAGTTTTTAAATAACGTTTTCTTATTCGTTGGCTTGAAAACTTTGGGGACTTTATGAATTTTGATTAATTGATAATTAAGTTGAGTATTCAAACATTTCAACCACTAATTTTAATCTTCAGAAGTGGTAATTTTGTGTATCATTTTTGGGGATGTACATCAATTTATCGGCCATTGTCTTATCCCTTTCGATCCTTGCAAAGCATCCTTGTACTATTAGAATAAAATATAATGTTATAATTTGAGAAACTTTATTTATATTCAACTAACTCAGTGAAAATAGATAAAATTTTAAAATCATTTTGCTTGCATAAATTGCACTAAAAGATGTAAAATGATGAAAATTTACTAAAACTAGTATTTTTTCTTTCCCTAAACATGCAACCTGTAAGAATTACAGGGATCCAAAGGAAAAACAATGACCGTAAAAACTATGTACATTACCCCTTTTGTAGATTAAAATTCATGGTTAAAACGTTTGGACACATAAGTTCATGAACCACCCAATTAAAATAATTCAATTAAATGTCCCCAAAGTTGTTGAGCAAACGAACAAGAAATAGTTATCACAAAACTTTGGGACTAGTGTAATAAACAGGTCAATGTCCCCTCCCTCCCTGAAGAATTATCAGGCACTGTGCTCATAAAATGTGTTTAAAAAAACGCAACAAAAATATTTTCAAATGCAAAATAATCTTTGTACTATATTAATACAAAGTATAATATTATTATATGCATATGAGGGGTTTCTTTACCGATTGAGCTATTCATTTAAGGAAAGCTTTACATAGATCCCAGGAATAAAGGGCCCCTAGATTCTATGTGCAAAACTATTAGTTGCTAAAAAAGTAACAGCTTATTTCCAAATAATTTACAATTTTCGTCTTATCTAAATTATTGTAACGCCGTTATTGTTACGCTTTTTGCTGTCCTTGTTCAGTATGAACACTGCAAAAACACCCTGTTAAGATATTTATCTGTATGATAAAAACATCTTCAGCTAACGGCAACATTTGCCAGTTGCAAATTTGCTTAGAAAAACCAAAATTTTCAAAATTGAATCATCTCAAACGTCTTATTCTTAACTGTAATTTTACATGTATGTGTGATGAACAAATAATGTAGTTAACATAAGTAACACTAAATAATTTTATGATAAAACTAAATATTATTGCCTGGTTTCTTGTTTGGTTAAGTGAAGGAGGGGACATTGGGCTGTTTATTACACTAGTCCCCAAAGTTTAATAATAATGTTTTCGTATTCGTTGGCATCACAACTTTAATATCTGAATGCTTAATTTGGTTTTATGGATTGGATATTGTTATCCTTGTTATTTAACGTAGATGCTTTTTCAGTATGGCTTCTAAATCGATTAATATCCGCTGGATTAGAACCGGTTCTCAACCATACTGAGAATCATGTATATAATCGTATTACAGACAATTTTCCACGAACATTAAATTAAATCATAAATTTGATACCAGTTTTGTTAGCCCGGGTCTTCTGCCACTCGAGGCTAACCAAATTGGTTTCAATTTTAAAATTTTTCCTTTTAATATCCGCGGAAAGCTGTCTATAATAGGGTGCGATAAATAACTATTCTATATTTCAAATGATACATGTTTACTAACAAAGATCATATATGATTGTATGTAGGCCTAAATATGAGAAGGAGAGAGAGAGAGAGAGAGAGGTGTTTGTATTGCACCTATATTTGTTGGTATCCTACACATTTCCCTAATTTTATTCCCACTGTTTAGATTCCCACAAACGGATTCCCTGAAATCTGATTCCCCTAATGTTTAATATCCTTTGTAATTCTTTTCCCAATGACACTTTGGCCTGATGCACTTAGCCTAAACGTCTTAAAGCAATGAGATCATATTCCCTCTTCTACAAATTGCCGCATCTAAAGATATCCATTAAAACAACATTCTTTTATTGGCTCAAGTATTCCCTTTTGACATATGATTGTTAAATACTCTAATTACAAATCATGAGATTTAAATGGTGGAAATTTAATAAGTTACATATGACCTTGCTTCTATAATTCGAAATATCCTTTTGTCCGTACGTCTGAAACTTTTCTTGTCTCCATAAAATATTTTTATCAAATGAATCTTCATTTTAAAATTTCCTTTAATATGTAGCATAATTAGGTAAACCATTGCGGTCGCACTGCTTTTTGGAAGGTTATTAGCTACTTTTATATTTTTCAATGTTAAATGGCTCCTATAAAAGATAGTAATTTTAATTTTAGGGGGAGGGGTATTTACCTGCTTTACTACTAGAAATTGGAAATGTTAACAAATATGTAATGAAATATAAAGAAAATCCTTTAAAATGGTTGAGTGCGAAATCGGAAAATTATAGGCTTAACTCAAGTTTTTTGTCTGATTCTACCTTGTTAATAACCTATCCTCTCAGTCCAAAGATAAAGCCTAGGTACCAAGTTTACGCAAATGTGTCAAAACTCCCCCCCCCCCCCCTACTTAGTTATGACACTCTACAAGGGTTAATTTTGTCATTCTTGTTTAAAATTACTATCAAAGAAATATAGTCCCTTAATTCTGGTGAGAAAAGATTGAATTCGTTAATGTTATAATAAAAGTATTAGTATGTCTTCACTTGCGCACTTTCAATTGAAAATTTAAAAACAAAAAAAAATATGTTGGGGAGGTAATTTTGGGTGATTTCTAGTGGGAGATTGGTGGTACCCTCCCTTAAAATATTTATAAACCTTCCTTGGACCTATGAGAAGCTACCTTGTAAAGGATAACCATATCAATTCAGTAATTAGCGAGATCCTTCGGTACAGACATAAAATGAGATACCCAAACAAAAATCCTATTAATTTATTATACGGATTTGCAAAAAAAACACAAAATAACTA
>NC_137263.1:51447145-51614645 GCF_053477335.1 Acartia tonsa | reverse complement strand
TGGTTCATTATGTTGAGTGTCTAAACGTTTCAACCTCTAATTTTAATCTTCAAACGGTGCAATTTTGTTTATCATCATTGGGAATGTACATTAATTTATTGACAATTGTCTTATCCCTGCAGGGCCCTGGTAATAACCCTGGCCCACCCTGTTTGTTGTAATGTAAACAAATCTCGCAGCAGAGACAGAGTAGTCTCATGTAAACAAAAGATCCAAAGCACATTATAAAATAAGAATAAGGATGACAACATTCATAAAAGCGAAGTTCTTAAACGTTAGGACATAAGAACATTAACTGCTTAATTATAGGATACTGTTTAAGGACATGCTTTGGACTTGATTAAAGAGATGCTTCGCTTATAACATAGCACCTTGTTGTAATAGGAATCAGTGTTCCAAGAATCAGAAGAATAGGATATATATGTATATTACATAAAAACTTCAAAATGTGCTCTAAATAAGCGACGTCATCTTAAATACATTATTTTTCAAATAATTATGTATGTGCACATTGTTGTCCTTGTTAATTAAACATTCATTATTCTACAACAATCTAATTTTAGAAATTTGATGACTCTTTCCTTAGCTTTAGTCATCGTTTGAAAGATACTAGAATTTTGGAGAATAAAGTTCGATTGTATGTTAATTAATTAAAAGGAGTAAAATAATAGTTATTTATTGCATCCTATTATTTTCAGTATATAATATACTGGATAGGGGTACAAAAAGTCAGATTTATTCACACAAAATGGGAAAGTTTGTTTATTTTATCATACATTAATCTATTACTGTATTGGTTCTTAGTAATGGATGTATTGATACTTAGATCTTACACCAGATTTACATGTTCTCTAATATAGTGAAACACGCAGATGGCTAAAATAATGATTCACCTTCTCCACCCCCTTTACCCCATACCCTCCCCTCCTTCTGAATGAACGTTGGGAACCTATATTGACGACAATTTTCCCCCTGTCATAATATCCACGTATATTCTAAATCCATTTTGATAGCATACCTTGTTCAACAGAAGACACAAGCTAATAACTTATATATTTTATATTGATAGGTTTCGTGGTTTTATAATTTAATCTATAAAAAGATCTCGCCTTTAATATTGCAGTGAGTAACCTTTTATCTTTAGTCTTGTCTGTACCAGGGAGGAGAGGGACGTTGGAATTTAAATTGTACTGGTTCCCAAATTATTATAAACATGTTACTACAATCGTTGGCATAAAAACTTTGGGAATTTTTGTTAAATCTTGATTGCAGTTGGCCAAACTTTTCCACCTATAAATAAAAATAACAGGTAACTTTCTAATAATATAACACATTTCTTTGTGTGTGTTAAAATGATTTATTCATCCTATGGAAAAAATCATACATGATATAATATGAAAAATATCAACCAAGAAAATTGATAAATTAGATATACATTTGTTAGTAGGTTAAAGGTTAATAGTTACAGATATTATATATCAATAACCTAACATACTGTGGTATTCGGCAGCTCTGGGCCATGCGGAAACCAAGATATTATAGTGATGCTACGCACCCAGCTAATCCTGTTATTCTACAATTGTAAAGCCACCTGCAAATATATAAGATAACGGTATTGATTTCATCTCTCAGTTGTCCTGCAAGTGGAGGGAGGGGTGTGACCCCTCCCTCTCCCTTCTTAAGCACCGGAACCTTCCCCTTCAACCACCAAGTTATCAGCACCAACTCAGCCCTGAGGATAACGGTTCTAAGCCTTCCTTCACCCGATAGATTCACCACCCACACAGACTGTTGTTGTCACAGTAATCATCAAACCTTCCCTTTTAGTACCCAGACCTACCACTCAACCCCTCTATTCTTATCTACCTATTGTGCTGTTCCATGGGCTATCCTGCCTCCCCCGGACAGGGATAGCCATCTACCTAACCATTGCAACTATCTATGTTTTACTTGTATGATTTACCTTTAACTATCTCTATTCCTAATCCATATGTATTTATATTATGTTGTACATCTTTAGTAAACCTTTGACCCTGAATAAAGTAACATCTGAATAGACTCTGTATATTATTTAGTGATTGCTAGAGAAGCGTAGCTTCTCTATAATATATGTGTCCACGTCTGTTCGCACTGCCGTAGTCATTTGAACTCGGGTGTCTGCCATTTAACCAAGGTGGATACCACAACTTTTGGTGACAGCTGTGTGAGATTACGGCAAACCACAAGTGTAGAGCAGACGCGCAGCTGAGGCTAAGGTACTCCCAGCAGTGAAACTGGCAAAACTGACACAAGCAACCTGAATTACCTACCCTGGATAGCAAGGTCTAACTCTGTATCCGGCAGTTGTCGAAGCGAAACCTAGCGAAAGACCACTGAGTGTGGCAGAACCCGAGCTGCGGAGAGTAGCGAAATCGGACGAGAGACTGCGGAGAGCAGCGAAACCTGACGGAGAACCGCGAAGAGCGCCGAAATCTAACGGAGGATTGAGCGCTCAAGGGCTGAAACAGGCCTGCGGACGGGCTGAAACAGGCCAAATAATTGCAAATGGCTGAAAATAGGCCAACATTTACTGCAAAAGATAGCAGGATCCGAACCCACGGCGCTGCAGGACGGGACATTTCCTGCCGCCACCACCCGGATTCGGATCCACGGCGCTGCAGGACGGGACATTCCCTGCCGCCGACTGGCTGAAACAAGCAAAATAGCTGCGAGCTGTGAGCGAAAATACGAGTGTAGTGTACCAAGCAGAAGAAAAAACTACGTTAACTCCAAGTATCCTGAGAGGCTACAGCGCAGCCAACCATTGAGAAAGACAGATATTATACCAGATTTCCAAGTATCCTGAGAGGCTACAGCGCAGCCATCCATTGAGAAAAACAGATATTATATCAGATTTTATGGATTACCACCCTGGTGTGAAAGCTAAACAATAGATTTATGGGCAGGGCTTGGTAAATAATTTGTTGTGTATTGTGATAAAGCCAAAAATAGAACCTAGATGTAAGATAACAATGCATTGGTAAACAATCTGACCCCCAAACCTGCAACACAACAAATACACCCCCTTATCCCAACAGAAGGGGAGGGGCCCACCATAAATTGAAGCAAATACAATTGAGGTGACATAAGAATAAGCCAAGGATTAAGGGAGAAGCCCCATTACCTCACCACCTAGTCACCTCAAACCTGCGGCACCCCCATCCCCATCTGGGGAAGGACGGCTTTACCCCGTCCCCTCACACGCTCCTCCTTCTCCCCACACTTGGATAAGTCCGTCTACCGTGCGGAGACAGCGACCGGGAGAACGGAGCGCATTTCACGGGTTGCGCAGCGGAGCTCTGGACGCAAAGAAAATTCGACGGAAAAAAGGAGATAAAGCGGACCAATGAGAGAGCAGATTGAGGGATAGATGCGCGTTTTACCTGTGTGCGCACTCTGACGGCGCGTAGGCGCGTTGCAAGAAAAGGGGATTTCACACACACACACACACAGGAGAGGAGCCACTCTATAGCATACAACAGAGATATTTTTTTAGAAAAAAGAACTTGCAAGCTCCTCCCTCCCTATCTACAGTGTGATAAGGAAAACCAAATCAGTTCCTTAGACCAGCTCAGACCCTCAACATCTTCCTAGCTCTGCCAACCCTACCTCAAAGCTGAGTGGCTAGTGAGCAAAATATATGTATATATAAATACATAAGTGTTAAGAACTCAATACTAAGTTGTGCAGCAACCAAGTGATAAATAGTGTTGTTTTTTTTGTGTCATGGTTGCAAGTAAGTGAATAATAACCTCACCATATGACACTGGACACTGATATGGAAACTTAATGAAAGTACGCCCACCCTGTGGAAATAGCCTGACTTGATGCCCCACACTGGGCATTGGTGGTGTGTACCTTGACCATAGACCCTCATAGTTGTGAACTATATACAGAGGAAGCGTGCATTTTTTTGGAGCAAGAAGGAAAGCCAGCTAGCTCTGAGGATATTCCTTTACACGTATATATATGGGAGTGTGGCCATATATAGATAGCCTACATATCCATATATCTACTAGCGGATACGCTCCTAGAGACATCTATGGACACCTAACATGTTCCCTTTTATCTCTAAGCTAAGATCCGCTGGTTATCACAGAAATTGAGAGCTATACTGGAAAGGAGAACAACTTAGGCTCAACAGTTAAACAAGCCGTTGGCACCAACAGACCAACCCCCTGCTACTTATCATGGGGACGCTCCAGCCACCGCAAATCTTGAGCCAGGAGGACAGAGCCTACGGCTACGTGGACTACCACCCTAATTACACAGCTATAGTATCTGTAATAGGGGTGAGCCGGCTCGAGCCTCTTTGCGGCGCGGCTACTCTACTCTGCTCCTATATCTACAAGATGAGAAATTGTCAGCCCCTAGCCCGACGTGCGGCAATAGAAGACATACCTGATTGGGCATTAACTGTGTGCCTAGGCATACTGCTGGCACTGTGGTGGACAGAAGCTTTCATTTGGATCATAACCACCAACATCTGTACACCACCACTCTCTGCTTCTTCATACAAGGTGCTGCTTCTGTTATTACTGGGGCCTACTGTGTTGAGTACAGTGAACATAAAACACATGCAAGGTCACAGACCCCTGGTCCCTGAGATGCCCTTGTCTGGAAGGATGACTGAATGTCCGTTGCACAGCTCCTGTACAGTTGGTGCTCAACGCACGAGAAATGGAGATACTGGACTGGGGATTGTTGAACCTGTATGTGTCCTCCCTGGTGTTTTGAACGATGCGGCTGAGCCCAATGAGAAGGTGACAAGCTTCAGAGACTTAGTGGCCAGCCCCAATATGGGCACTACCGCCATGGGCACTAAACTGTGTCGCCCTGCGCCCGGAGAACTGGAACATGTACCTGACTCCACCAGAACTGAGACGCCAAAGAGGCCCAGCCCTAGGGCCAGCACAACCTGTGTCTGGGGTGGAAAGGTCCTCCCTGGCGCTGGCATCACCAACCTGGAGGATGGGGAGCTGTCCCAGGGGAATAGGCTCTTCACCCAGATGCCCGACGTGTACCTGGGGGTGGGGGAGCCGCCACCCAAGCCTCCCTGGGAGCCCCCAGGCATGGAACGACTGGGGACCGGCCTAAGGATGGAGAATGGTGACCTGCTGCAGTGGAAGGCCTTACCCAGCAAGGAGGGAGCAGGGTTGACCAGCAGCAGTGAGGCTGTTCCCCCACACTCCAAGACCAGATGCCTCGACTCTGTTGAACCACTGCACATGACCCAGCCAAGTCCCCACCAGCAGCTGACAGAGCCTGGCAGGGACGCAATACCAGCTGGCAACTCTGGCCTAACTCAGGTAGCTACCAACAGCCCGCTGGCAGTTCAGAACCCAGTTCAGGCTACCATCAGTATGGCATCCTCTGGGCCTTGCCGGATCCACTGTGGGTACCTGTCCACACACTGGCCACAGATACCCCCCAGAGATCATAGCCCACCTTCCAACTGGCACCATCAACGGCCTTTGCTACCAACTACCTGGAGTAACTGGAGGTAGGATCCCTCATGTGGAGAAGCACCTGCAGAAGCTAAGGCCGAGGCTGGCCTCGCCACCCAGGAGAGGAGAGCCGCTGTTGTATGGAAAGGACCTGTGTGTATGGGGAGAAGGCTGAATGCAACCAAGGAGCCACCACAAGCAGCCCAGCACTGCCTGACCCCTAGTAGGGGAGACCCTGCTTGTCAGCTGGTGCCCCAACTGGAGGATGAGAGACCTGGCAGGTTGATACACCCTGTGGAAGCCGGACTGATGGGACCCAGCTGGACGAAGGAGCGCTGCTGCTTCAACGGCCACACAGCTGCCAAGTGTAGAACCGGTTGGGACCAGGCAATGAAGAAACACCAGGCAGCCCAACAACCTGCATACAACCAGTCTGACACCCAAGTCTACCTGGAGTGAGATGCCCAGCCGTCACCCCAACCAGCTGCCGCCGCTGGGGCTGCGGCTACCCAGGAGTCTGTGTCTCAGGGTGGGACCATAGTGGCCAGGATCAACGTGCTGGGAGGAGCGGCTGAACCCAACCGGGTTGGCCTGGGCTTCAGCCTCAACCACATGGGACCGGAGTTCTTGCAGCCAACCAACATTGCGGAGCCAGAAGTCCTGCGGCCTCTGCTGTTTGGCCTCAACATGATGGTACCCGTCAGACTGCGTCCCCCGAAAGAGGAGGTAACCCCTGTCACCCCCAGCGAGAGCCGAGGGGCGCTACCCAGCGCCACCGGGACGGTGTACGGGGAGGCCCTGGCGGCCGCCGAGCGGGAGAGGCAAGAGGCGCTAGCCAGCGAGTCTGAGTCGATGTATGGGACGCCAACCGGCGCCGCCACCTGGGAAGAACGAGAGGTGCTTCCCTGCACCACCAAGCTGATGTCCGGGGCGACAACCGTCGCGGCCACCTGTGAAGACTGGGGGGTGCTATCCAGCGCCCCACGCTGGTGCCTGGGGCGACAACCGTTGCCGCCACCGAGAGACCTGGACCCCTGTGAAGACTGGGGGGTGCTATCCGGCGCCCCCACGCTGGTGCCTGGGGCGACAACCGTCGCCGCCACCGAGAGACCTGGACCCCGGAACGAGCCCGCAGCCCCAGAGGAAGGGGTGACACCCGTCACCCCCAGTCAGCCAGAGCCCCCAGCCAGCAGGGAGAGTCCAGCTGTCCCTCACACTCAACTGCGTCCAGCTGTCTACCCCCCTCAACCAAGCGAGGGTAATTGTATTGCATTGGTGTACCAGGAA
Organism: Acartia tonsa; assembly: GCF_053477335.1. Classification (NCBI taxonomy): domain Eukaryota; kingdom Metazoa; phylum Arthropoda; class Copepoda; order Calanoida; family Acartiidae; genus Acartia; species Acartia tonsa. The sequence goes on along the minus strand of NC_137263.1, from coordinate 51,607,872 downwards.
GTTTGTGCTGGGTCAAACTTGCCTGCGCCTCCTGCATCTGCCCCAGGAACCAGGATATCAGCCATTACCAGCCAACCTGAAGAAGCTTTGGCCGCTGCCTGGGGAGTAACTAAACTAGATGCATCAAGTGCCGAGCCTAACCATAGAAGTAGAGGATTCCCAACAATTATGCCTACCCAAGATGGAGACGATGTGCCTGGACACCTTCATGCTAGGGGAGGAAATCCGGGGCCTTGTGCCTCCGGTCCACCAGCAGCAGTGGCCGTGGATTGGCCTGTCCCCCAGTCAATTAGAGCGGAGCCAACCTTGCAGATCCAAGACAGCCTCCGGCACAGGGGATGGACTGTTACCTTCCCCTACCCTGCAGGTCTGACTGCCATGCACCACCCTGCCAATGTCCAGGATGAGCCTGAGGGAGGCAACGTTCCTACAGTATGGCAACCACCACCTGCCCGCATTGACAGAGACCCTGGGAGCAGAATGAACCTGACCAGCCCCGAGGGCGAAGAAGCTCTGCCTGCATCCAGTAACCAGCCTGCCAGCAGCAAGGTGACCAACAAGATGGAGACCACCAGCCCAGTAGAGAAACCTGAAGAGATGTATACCATGCGGCTGTTGGTCCAAGCCCCCTCATGTGCTGTGCCACCCCTGGAGGTTGCCAGGGTGGCCTCAGAAGTACACATCCAACGGCCAGAACATCCAGCAGAACCAGCTACTCCAGCAGATATAGCAGATCCCGTTCGACCTGGGGAAAGCTGGAGTCTACCACCGTCAGCAGCTGGTGTCCTGGCGGACCCATTCCACAAGAAAAACAAACTGAAGGCCTCAACCACTGTCGGAAGTCTGGCGGTGCAGACAACCCCTCCCAGCCTTCCGAGGGGAGAGTTGTGGTATTCGGCAGCTCTGGGCCATGCGGAAACCAAGATATTATAGTGATGCTATGCACCCAGCTAATCCTGTTATTCTACAATTGTAAAGCCACCTGCAAATATATAAGATAACGGTATTGATTTCATCTCTCAGTTGTCCTGCAAGTGGAGGGAGGGGTGTGACCCCTCCCTCTCCCTTCTTAAGCACCGGAACCTTCCCCTTCAACCACCAAGTTATCAGCACCACCTCAGCCCTGAGGATAACGGTTCTAAGCCTTCCTTCACCCGATAGATTCACCACCCACACAGACTGTTGTTGTCACAGTAATCATCAAACCTTCCCTTTTAGTACCCAGACCTACCACTCAACCCCTCTATTCTTATCTACCTATTGTGCTGTTCCATGGGCTATCCTGCCTCCCCCGGACAGGGATAGCCATCTACCTAACCATTGCAACTATCTATGTTTTACTTGTATGATTTACCTTTAACTATCTCTATTCCTAATCCATATGTATTTATATTATGTTGTACATCTTTAGTAAACCTTAGACCCTGAATAAAGTAACATCTGAATAGAATCTGTATATTATTTAGTGATTGCTAGAGAAGCGTAGAGATAATATATGTGTCCACGTCTGTTCGCACTGCCGTAGTCATTTGAACTCGGGTGTCTGCCATTTAACCAAGGTGGATACCACAATACAAAGCTAAGTATTAAAATAACAATGATGACAACATCCATAAAAGCAAAGCTCTGAAACGATATGACAGACGAAAAATAACTTTTGTTGAGTGTCAGAACTGAATAAACAAAACATGAAAATATAAGGTTTGACAAAATTATAGGTAAATTTGTTGCAAAACTTCTTAAATACAGAATTCTGTTTAAGGACATACTGACATTTTTAATACTTGATTATAGAGATGCTTTGCTAATAATATTGAACCTTATTGTAATAGGAATCAGTAATAAAAAAATCAGATCAATCGGATAATTTTAACACATGAAAAATTGTTATTAAAAAAGTAAAAAAATCAACATGTTTAAAATGGACGTACGGGCATTCTGGTAACGATTATAGAGTTGCTGCGCTTTCTAAATCTAAGATTCAGTTTGTTAGACTTCATAGGTTTGGCAAGCAGTTTGGACAGGAGTAGATAAAGGGTGTTGGAGGGCTCCAGTTTCAGCTTACTGGGCTCTTTTATGGGCTTACAAAATTGAAGAAAAGTCGAAAGACTAAAAAAATATGATGTTACATAAGTGTAATTGATTGATTGATTAGCCATAGTTTCTTAGGGTTTGGACCTAAGTAGTCATGGAGTAGGCTGAGACACTTTTGTTTAACCACTAGGGCTATCAAGCTCAACGTTCAAACACATTATGACTTGACCCGCTATCTCATGAGAGCTACTCATTATTACCTCACCCTCGCCGAGTATAGCAGGTGTCCCAAATTAAGTCACCGTAATGAATGACGCTCACCGCAGAGGAGCTTGGAATAAGGGTAGTACTGATATTATGTACGTGACTATAGAGTATCCAAACTTACTCAATAATCCCCTTCTTACACAACCAGGGGAAGTTGCGTGAATGTATTCAACTGAAAAATTCGAGTTGCCACATGGAGACTAGAATTAGAACTCTCATCAACGTAACTCAGTACGTTACCACTGAGCTACGACGCCCCATTATACATGAGTGTATTTCAGGATCAACAGCTAATTTATATTATGTTTTGATTAAGAGAGTTGCTATGATTTTAAATCGTAACTACTAAAAAGTTTTAAATTTTTTGGGAAATTTTTTTCCCTAAACTTAAAAAAATTGAGATCATGTGGGTTCACTCTTCCTCCATCCACCCCAAGTGCCCCTAGAGGTCTCTTGAGGTATAGCCACTAGTGTATAATAAAAAATATTCACCTTTTCTTTTATGCTTGAATTTCTGTTGTATCCAATACTTTGATTCCTTTATAATTTATTTCCATTTATTTGTGAAATTTGATATTTGGAAATATTAATCAGTTTAGTCCCGACTATTAGTTAAGAATGCGCTTTGCTTTAATTGTGTTTGCCTCTATGTAAGTATTTTTTTACATAAATTTTTTTTTCAAGGACCTTCGATTTATTTAAAACTTTCGTTAGCAAGGGTAGGCAAAAATATTACAGTTTTTTTGAGAATATCCATGAAAGCGGTTTGCACAGCCTTATGTCTTGACACAATAGGAAAGGTAAACATTATACTTTTTGTTGTATTTTTTGGAAAAAATCCGCGAAATGTTTTTTATCTTTCATAGTCTATAATACTCAAAAATAGGGAAATTGGTTTGAGATATCAAAGAAAACTCGTGTGACATGAAAACACTAGTGGGTTGCTTTCCAGAAAATCACAAACAGTTCGACTCCCACTTAGGAAAAAGGAAGGAATTGGTTGTATTTTTAGATAAGGCTGGATTAATACAAGTTTTTATAATAGAATTATGGTCCAGAGTGGGGAGAAAAAAAGGATTGTATATTTACAAAAATGTCGCCATGTGGGTGCTGCAAATGTCTATAAGCGACTCGGCTATAAGGCTAATTATTATAGGGTACGCATTACCATTTTTTCCCCCCAGCTAAACCCGGCTGTAGCTAGTCATGGGAGCTATTTAAATTACATAGTAGGTTAAAAATATTGGACGATTTAACCTTTTAGATACTAATTGTATTATTCTGTTAGGTTACAAATTTCATTATGTTTTGCCAAAGCTTTTTATAGTGCATATAAAAATACTGGCCTACCATTGGTCAATTAAAAAGTATACTGGCCTGCTATTGTTAATTTAGTTTGTGTATTGACCAATCATTGGTCATTTGTATTGTATGACGTCATTTTTTATAGACACTATGAAGAGCTTTGGGTTTGCCATTTTGCGAGGTTTCGCAAATAAAAAAAAATCCTCCAATTGAACAATTATATGTCCAAAGGTTTTAGGCAAAAATTAAATTTATATAATTAAAATATAAAAGCAACAACTAATGACTATAGAACGAGCATATGAATTATTGTCTATATATTTTATTTTAGTTTGGTAGTATCTTGTTATGCAGAGGATACAGATGAGGATTCTGCATTAGGTAACTTACATTTAATAAATTAATAACATTTTTATTAAGACAGGCGGGTACGGCCCTAGAAGCCTTTAGGGGCTCTTTAGGGGGGAGGGCGACACCTTTCTCATTTTCATTTTGAGTTTTTAAAAGAAAAAGTAAAAATATGAGATGGGGGGAGGGGTATTTTTAATTGGGAGGGTGAAGAATAATAAGATACCCTCCTAAAAATAGTTCATCCCGTCGTTTTAGCCTTCGCTACAGACAAAAGAAGCTTACTACTTTATAAAATAGGATAGCCATGATGGTCCTTTTATATTCTGTTAGGCAAGGTCTAAAAAGGAAAGAAATCTTCTAAAAGGCTGTAATCAAGCTCTGTAAAAACCTATTTGTTTGTTTTATAACTGTTTAAGGATTTACACAACTTTTAAACATAAGCTATGTAGAAATTATAAATTTCCAAAGTTTAAAAGTTTTAAAAGAATAAAATCTGTTTTAATTCATAATACTCACTTCTTTCAAGTGTTGCAACGCTCAATTTAAATGTCGTCATCTCGTTGGAAAATCTTAAAAATTATTTTTTTTCTGTTGAATAAATTTAATATTACAATTCAAATCCTATATAATATCAAATCGATTTCATACTTTGTATGGTGATTCCTATAACAGTTAGTTACGATTTAGAAAGCGAGGCAACTCAATAATTATTACCAGAAAGCCCGTTCGTACATATAAAAAATGCTGCTTTAAACCTTTTTAAAATCATTTTTATTTGATATATTTATCCTATTCATCTGATTATTTTTAACGCTGATTCCTTTTGGAACAACTGAAGCATCTCTATAATCAAGCCCTTAAAATGTAAGTATGTCCCTAAACAGTATCCTCTTTTAAACAGTTGTCTCAACCATGACACTTTGGTTGAGTTTGACTTCCGAATTAGCGGGAAGTTCTCGAGATCTGTTGGCGAACATACAAACCCCCAATACCAGGAACCATCAAGTTTCAACAGCAGGTTTGAATATAGATTTATTGATGAAATTATTTCAAAGTCCTGAAATTACAAAATCAATTAGTTCATAATTCCAGTTATTTATAACCACGTAATCTTAATTGCTTTTTTTTAAAATCATTTTTCTCTACGATTAAGAATCTTTGGAAACTTTGGCTTTAAAGGAAAATTATTTGGTTTAATAAATCATTGTTAAATGCAAAAATAAAGGCACATAAAAATTACTAAAACATATATTAATCATAATTAAGTTCATGCTTAGCTGGCTAAAGCCTTTTTAAAACTACATATAATCGTCCTATACACCATTCTTCCTAATAAAATTAACAAATTCTACCTGAAGTTCTTATGGTTTCAAATCCCTGGTATACTAGGGTCGTTCACACACTATGAGACCAATGATAGGCCCAATTTTCTTCTCCGAAATCTTCACACACTCATATCTCATTCAAAAGTAACGAACGTGCGCATCAAAATATACAAACAATCCATGCCGCGTCACATTATCAAAGGAAAGCCAAAAAAGACGACATTTGCGCTTAGTTTTAGGATAATGATAAGGAATTAATTTCGAACTTGATAAACACAAAGCTTCCTCGGAAAGAGGTTGAGACACACCCCCCGTTTGAAAGTCAAATTAACTTCCTTAACGAGATTCAAGGTTTTTTTTTGCGCTGAGCACTAGCAACATTTCTCACTAAACTCAACTCACCATAATCACATGAGAATAGCCACATCCCGAAAACGTGACAATTTTGCTCCTAACTAAATGAAACCCCGTGAAATGCATACACAATATTATACTCCTCACTAGGACTCATAATACCTCACATTTTAGGATAGAAGGATGAGGATTGGTTTGTACCATACAACATTCCATGCACATGACAATCACAAGATCACATACACAAATCCTAAAATAGATAATCCTATTAATCATGATGTTGTAAATATAACAACTTATACTAAATAATAATCATTTCATAATCAATAGGTAATAAATCATTATTAATAAATCAATAAGTACCTACGAAATCAGGTTGAAATGTAAACAATAATGGTAAAATAAAACGAAATAAATCTTAGACAAGAAAATTAAGATTTATAGGTACTTAAAACTAAATTTGTTAAGCATCAAAAAGAGTAGTAAGAAAAAATATTTCAAAATCCTTGGGCAGAAAGTTTTTCAAACTTAATGAATAAGAACTGTACTATCTTAATCAACAATAAAACTTTTTAATACTTAAAGAATAGCAAAATAATAATATCTTCGTTAGAATTTTCATCGGAATTATGAAAACAATACCAGTTTTTCTTTGTGAAAAAAAATATGAGACTTTAAATATGAATTTTCAATCATTCCTTGATCTGAATAAAAATGTTTTACTTGATTGAAATTCGTATATAATTTTAAAAAAAATCTGCTAAAAAATACTTGATTTTTTTTTCTTAGAATAAATATCGAATCACGCAACCTCGACACATTTATTCCTTTTTGGTAAAACTTTTCAGGTAAGTTTTATAATGAATTGTACTTTTGAAAAGAAATTAAACTCAATAAAATTAAATTTGAGTAAATGAAATAGAATAAAAATTAATCGCATTTCATTTGATTCTTGTTTTAGGCATAAAAATAGGCAAATGAAAAATGTGGCTTTTTTACTAAAAAAATCTCAATTTCCATAAAATAAGAATCAATTATTAATCATAATTTTTAACAACTGCCTGACTGATACAGCATGTTCTTCCAGGGGAGATTTATCTGTCAGCCTGAACAAGACTCTTGCAGTCTTTCTCCCATCCTCAATCCTCGTCACTCGGCCCATCCTCAAACATCTCATCAGCGGATTGGTACTCATAACCAGAACTATATCTCCGTCAGCTAGTGGCTCCGCCATCTCATCCTTCCACTTGGACATCCGTAATATCTTCGGTAGGATCTCCTGGCGGTAGGCAGTCCAAAACTGGGCAGACAAATCTTCTAACAACTTCAACCTGGAGGAAATTTGGTCCTCCGGTTTCATCGCCACATTGCACAACGGCTGGCGGTCAACATTTCCCAGCAGCTGGCCAGGGGTAATCAGCCGCCAATTCTCCACGTCGTTCGCAGCTTCTATCGTCAATGGTCTGCTATTCATCAACTTGCTAACCTCCGCCAACAGCACCAGGAGCTCGTTGAAATTAACAGAACTATTCACCAACTTCTTGGACAGCAATCTCTTGGTTAATCCCACCATTTTCTCAGCTTGCCCAATGAAATGGTGGGCTCGGGCCGGGATCTGAGACCAAGAAAACTCTACCTGGCTGCCCAACTTCTGCTCTAAAACCTTGCGAGCACCGGATAATTGTGTGCCCATGTCGCTTACTATGACCTTCGGCAGACAATGAACAGCCTCTAACTTGCGCAGGGACAACAGGATACTGCTGGTATCATACTTTTCCAAGGCATCTAACCATAACGCCCCTGAGAACCTGCAGACCACCACGAACACCCACACCTTCTTCGTTGCTGTCTGACTCCTCGTTTTGGCGGCAGCTCTCCTCGTAACCAGCGGACCCATCAGGTCGACTTGCACAGCTTCAAAAGGCCTGCTCGGGACCAACTTGTCAGGTAACACATCCTTCATGGTAATACGACATTCCTTAGCCCTCTCAACACTGCAGGGCCAACACTTCTTCACTTCCATGATGGACAACCTCCTTGCCTTCACAATCCAGCACCAACGGCGGCTCTCAGCTAAGGTTCCACGGACACCAGAGTGAAGCTCAACATGCGCTTCTCTCATAAAAACAGCAGCTAACCAATTACCAGGCTCCAAAATTATTAACCCTGGCATGTCTTCAAATATCATTTTACGGCCACCAGTAATGGCGTCAATAACGGGCTCCCCACGTCCAACCATTTTAAGAATTCTCATCTCCCTGGTCACATAATTTCCTCCGGGACCAACGACAGGCCAGGTCAATGATACTTCATGCACTAATGGATTCAATGACGCATAATTGCCTTTAGCGTCATTTATCCACTCATCATCTTGGCTTCGTGACACAATGAAAAGTTCCGCCGCCGCCATAAAATTGTACAAAGACGGCTTGTACACAGAATCTGCGGCTGCTACATGACTACCAGCGGCTGTAGTCTTACCTTCTTGTCTGCTCTTTAGCTTCTTCAACCAGGTGTTCGCTACTTGCAGGACAGCTGCCATAATACGTTTGGCCTGTCCAAATGATCTCCTGTGCTTAAACCTAAAGACATCTTCAGCGGCTTCTCCGGCAACTTTCATTGAACACAACTTAACCATTTTGGTATTCAACTCCTCTGGTGGTAAATCCTGCTTGACTTGTTCGGCAGTTTTCACCGGCCACGCACTTTCATCCTGGCGCAACCATTCTGGGCCCAATCTGTACCTGGAACCTGGTCCCAAATCTGATACCTTGCAGGTGCTTCTGGTGCCCAAATCTGCAACATTGTGAGTCCCCGGGACCCACCTCCAGTCATCCTTGTTGGTTGCAGATTGAATTTCTCCAATGCGATGAGAATTAAATGTGTTCAACATAGCACTGTTGGAAACTATTTGTGATAAAACACACGATGAATCAGTAAAGTACATCACTCTGACAATATCAAAGGGCAGGGCATCTCTGATGGACTTTGACAACCTTGTGGACATCTGACACCCCATCAATTCAAGGCGTGGAATTGATTCACACTTGACCGGCGCAACTCTTGACTTGGTGGCTAGCAGAAACGTTTCAAATCCTTGTCTAGTTGGCCACCTCAAATATGCATTACATGCATAAGCCTCTGATGACCCATCCGAAAACATCATCAAGGATGGAAGGCCAGTTGGATCCTCCGGGACCACACAACGGTCAAACTCCAGTTTAGCGACCTCAGCTCTGTCCTCCAGCGACTTAACAAGTTCATCCCGTAGACTTTTTGGAATGAAATCTTGCCAGCCCAAATTCAGCAAACATGTTTTCCGCAGGACAAGTTTAATTCTCAACAGAATAGGGCTGCAAAGCCCGATCGGGTCGAAGGTTTGGGCGGCGAACCTGTGGACCATCTTCTTTGTCAGATTCTCGTCCAAGGCGTCCTGGAGGTTGTACAAATCAGCATCCTCTTTCACTTTCTTTCCCTTGACTTTACCATCTTGGTTGACTCTTGTGGCGATGGACAACACATCGGTGGCTGGCTTCCATATCAGCCCGAGAACCTTGGTAGGCTGGCAATCATCTCCAGAATAAATGACTTGTTTGAAGGAAAAACTACCTTTGCCGATAATTCTGTCGGCCTCTTTCATCATCTCCTTGGCTTCTGGCTTCGATCCTGCTCCCGAAATAACGTCATCTATGAAGCTGTGCTTCTCAAGCTTGACTGCAACTGGAATCTGAGGTAACTTGAATTCCTCATCAGGGTAGGTAGGTATTTGTGGCTCCTTCCATAATTCAGGTTTAGCAACAATTTCACTACCGTTTATCTGCCCCTCTCCATACATCTCCTTGACCTCTGCTTCACTCTTTCCGCCGAACAGGCGGGACGTCAACTTCAGGGCTGTAACTGCCAAGTTTCCCGCAGCCAACTCGCCAAAATTCACAACTTTAGTCAGGTAAATTTCAAGAGGACCGTCTGGCGTCGGGGAAAATAAAACTCTCTTCATCTGGCTGTCGAACTCTGTGGCCAGGATGGAGTTATAAAACTTGGAAATATCCGCGGTTATACCAACCTTGTAACCGCGGAAAAGCATCAAATGATAAAAAATCTTCTGCATTGGCGGCGGGCCTCCCAGCATTATGTTATTAAAACTGGTACCCTTGAACGTCAGAGAACTATTTGCACACAATCTCATGGGTGTGGAACTTGAATCCTCCTTGAAAGCAACCACTATTGATGAACAAGACTTAGGCCCTTCATACTGCAATTCTTCAGGCGTGGCTTTTTGAAAAACGCCTCTTTTTATGGCGTCGTTGAATACCTCCACATACATTCCATAGGTACCTTCCTTGACCATCTTGGCACGATCCTTTTCAGCAATTTTGCGGGCTAAACTCTCATTGTAGGGTAAAGTGTGAGGATCTTCAATATAAGCATATTGACCTGTCCACTTGTTGGACTGCAAGTCTAGTGTTAAACCTGCCTCAATTATCCTCTGCCTCTCACGCTGGTCCCAGGTAGTGCCGTCGGCCATAGCCTTGCACTCTTGACAGGCAGTACATCCTGGACAAAGTGCCTGCGGCTGTACGCCAAACGATTCAGACGTCAGAAAGTCTGGCAAGGTGCCTCCACTGACACTGACAGCCTTATATACCGACTTTTGATCTCCAGCTCCACCGTCAGCACTCGTACAGATAAATCCACTACCAAAAATGGTTCGCCACAACATAGACTGGCCCACTTTCTGGTAGGTTGATGGAAACACGTCAGGATGTGTATTTCCAATGATGATATCTAAGCCTCCACTAATATATGTAAACCTTTCTGGCGGCATTTTAAATATCTCGGCGGCAGTTTCGGGGTGGACCGAGCGCATCTCGTTGGCCCCGCCGAGGGTAGGCATGACAGCTGCCTCAAACTCCCTCAAATTGCCGTCCCTATCCTTCAGATAAAACACAACATTGCGGCAGGAAGACTCACTGCCGTCAGCTACAGAAATAGTTGTATATCTGCCGGTAGATTTCAGCTTCAACTTGTTGGATAATTTCTCAGACACAAGTGGCAAATTTGCCCCAGAGTCAAACATCACAGTGGCGTGGCAGGTGCCGCCGCCAGGTGCTACAACAGGAACTAACTGAAGTAAGAAGGTACAGGGGCTGGGTGCAGAACTTGACTTGTAGACTGTATTCACACCAGCACTGGCCTCATGGAGTAACCTAGAATGGTATCTGTCGCAATTATTGGTACCACAAACACCAAGCTTATCCGATTTATTACACTTGTCAGCAGTATGGCCGTCACATAGGCAGAGTTCACATAACTTCTTCTGCTGGACAACTTTCTTTCGATCAACCACATCCATCTTCTTAAACGTGAGGCAACGGAAAATCGGGTGTTTCTCCTTGCAGCTCTCCACAGGACATGCACTGTTCCACTTGGAAGCCTTGTCCTTTCCAGCCTTTCCATTCTTATTGTCGCTGCGGCCAGATACTTGTGCGGCGGCAGCTCTGTCACGATTTCTCTTGCCGGCGTTAGTGTCATAGGACATATCACCGGCCAACATGGCACCCCTGGTCCTCTCCAGCAGTTCTACAATCTTCGGGATGTTTGGTTGGTTCATGCTACCTAGCTCCATCATAATTTTGTCTCTCAAATTTTCAGGGCACTTGTCTTTAAAAATATGAATAAGAGTTAGGTGATTGTAATCCTTAGCTGCAGAACCAACGATGGTTTCTACTTCCTGCATCATGCTCTTGAAGGTAGCAATTGCGCTAACCACGTCCACAGGTTTGTCCACAGGTTTCATCTTGTTCAGCTTAGTTAAAATCCTCATGAACCGGCGAGTGTTTGATAAAAACATCTGATCAAGAAACGACCATTGTTCATTATGATCTCTAATCGCTGACACTTGCTTGCGTAGTTCCGGGTTGGTTATCACCTTCTCCATACACAACATCAGACTTAACCTCTGGTCAGCAAATCCATAACCAGAGCATAGATCCTTAAAGACCTGTTTAAAGTTTGGGTAATCCGTGTCAGTACCGTCGAATGACGGCAACAAACTGTTGTCCCAGCGCCCATACTGCGGGTTGGAACTCCGAATATCCACGGCAGACATACTTCTGGAGAGCATGGCAGGTGTCCCACTCTCATCCAGATTAGATGAACGACGTTCCATCTCTCTAAGCCTTCGGTACATATCACGTACTTCTTGGCGCAACTCCACGGAAATTTTAAGCACTCCCATGTCCATCTTCACCTTCTCAATGACGTCGAGGTTCCTGGCGACAGTGCTTGACCTCGCGTCGTCTGAATCATTGTCAAGCCAGTACAGAATTTTTGTACACTGCTCCAACGACGCATAAACTTTATCTGCAACAGTTTTCTGCTCACTAGCTTCATCCAAATCACGCTTGAACTCGCGCAGCTCACTAGTCTCCACGGCAGGTTTTAGACTTTTTATTAGGTCAGATTGGTCCTTGACCTCACTAAAAATGTCACGAATTGATTTTACATTCACATTTTCACATGAACTAAAACTTTGGCAGGCTTTTAGATTGTCATAAAACACTTTTAACTGTTCGTCAAACACTTCTAGCCTTTCACTGCCAATAGCGATAGCTCGCTCAATTTTCTGCTTTTTGGTTAGTGGCATAATGATTCACTAGGTACTTATTTCACAGAAAAATTGTCACAGTTTATTGCATCAATAATTCACTGGATGCTATTGATCTCTTGATGAATGCTAACGCCTATCCATCAGATACTTTGAAATTGTCTCAACCATGACACTTTGGTTGAGTTTGACTTCCGAATTAGCGGGAAGTTCTCGAGATCTGTTGGCGAACATACAAACCCCCAATACCAGGAACCATCAAGTTTCAACAGCAGGTTTGAATATAGATTTATTGATGAAATTATTTCAAAGTCCTGAAATTACAAAATCAATTAGTTCATAATTCCAGTTATTTATAACCACGTAATCTTAATTGCTTTTTTTTAAAATCATTTTTCTCTACGATTAAGAATCTTTGGAAACTTTGGCTTTAAAGGAAAATTATTTGGTTTAATAAATCATTGTTAAATGCAAAAATAAAGGCACATAAAAATTACTAAAACATATATTAATCATAATTAAGTTCATGCTTAGCTGGCTAAAGCCTTTTTAAAACTACATATAATCGTCCTATACACCATTCTTCCTAATAAAATTAACAAATTCTACCTGAAGTTCTTATGGTTTCAAATCCCTGGTATACTAGGGTCGTTCACACACTATGAGACCAATGATAGGCCCAATTTTCTTCTCCGAAATCTTCACACACTCATATCTCATTCAAAAGTAACGAACGTGCGCATCAAAATATACAAACAATCCATGCCGCGTCACATTATCAAAGGAAAGCCAAAAAAGACGACATTTGCGCTTAGTTTTAGGATAATGATAAGGAATTAATTTCGAACTTGATAAACACAAAGCTTCCTCGGAAAGAGGTTGAGACAACAGTTTTCAAACAAATTTATTTACAATTTTGTTTAGATTTTATACATTTATATAATGTTTATACTATACTATATATTACTAAAATCTTAATCGCTCAGATATTATAGTAAAACAATAGAGGGGGAATTGGTGAAACATCTGTATTTCCCCTTAACAAGGACCCTTAGCCGACTTTTAATTGGGTCTTTGAAAATCAACCAATAGCGTCGTGAATATTAACACAACCAATTCGCTACTAAAATGCAAAAAGCAATTTGCTAGCAGACGAAAAAGGTCTCCAACAGGGGGATCCAGGTAGTTGTCTGGTTATACATCTATTACCAAAGGTTTATTCTTCAGATGGTGAAGCTGCCATGAAGCATCTGCTGAATGCCCAGCTCAAGCTCAAGTCCACCCTGGGTGATAGACAAACAGACAGAAAGACATCCTGTTACTTTTATATAAGAATTTATAATCTTAATCTCTCTTGTGTTCAGATGGTGAGGCTGCCATGAAGCATCTGCTGAATGCCCAGCTCAAGCTCAAGTCAACCCTGGATAATAGACAGAAAGACAGACAGACACCCTGTTACTTTTATATAAGGATTTCTGATCTTAATCTCTCTTGTGTTCAGATGGCGAGGCAGCTATGAAGCATCTGCTGAATGCTCAGCACAAACTGAAGTCAACCCTGGATGATAGACAGACAGACAGACAGACGTCCTGTTACTTTTATATAAGGATTTCTGATCTTAATCTCTTTTGTGTTCAGATGGCGAGGCTGCCATGAAGCATCTGCTGAATGCTTAGCTCAAGCTCAAGTCCGCCCTGGATGATAGACAGAAAGACAGACAGACACCCTGTTACTTTTATATAAGGATTTATGATCTTAATCTCTCTTGTGTTCAGATAGCGAGGCAGCAATGAAGCATCTGCTGAATGCCCAGCTCAAGCTCAAGTCAACCCTGGATGATACACAGACAGACAGAAAGACATCCTGTTACTTTTATATAAGGATTTATGATCTTAATCACTCTTGTGTTCAGATGGTGAGGCTGCTATGAAGCATCTGCTGAACGCTCAGCTCAAGCTCAAGTCAACCCTGGATGATATGACAGACATAGAGACAGACAGATAGACATCCTGTTACTTTTATATAAGGATTTCTGATCTTAATCTCTCTTGTGTTCAGATGGTGAGGCTGCCATGAAGCATCTGCTGAATGCTCAGCTCAAACTCAAGTCAACCCTGGATGTTAGATAGACAGACAGACAGACACCCTGTTACTTGTATATAAATAAGGATTTCCGATCTTAATATCTCTTGTGTTCAGATGGTGAGGCTGCTATGAAGCATCTGCTGAATGCTCAGCTCAAGCTGAAGTCAACCCTGGATGTTAGATAGACAGACAGACGTCCTGTTACTTGTATATAAGGATTTCCGATCTTAATCTCTTTTGTGTTCAGATGGTGAGGCTGCTATGAAGCATCTGCTGAATGCTCAGCTCAAGCTCAAGTCAACCCTGGATGATATGACAAACTTTATTGAAGGAGAACTTCAGAAAAATAAAGACAGTCCAGTAAGTAAACCCTCTTTACTAAATTTTTAAGTTTGACAGACAAATAAATAAACATGTATACATCAAGGAGGAAGGAAAAATAAGGCTGTTTATTACACTAGTTTTAAAAGTTTTCTATTAACATTTTCTTATTCGTCGTTGGCTCATCAACGTTAGCACTTTTGTCAGAAAATTTTTACGAATAATAGAATAAAAATCATAATATATATTATTTATACCAGTTTTGTTAGCTCAGACGGAAACCGGTTTTTACTTTATAATTCTTCTTTTTACTATCCACGGAAAGCTGTCTATAATTTGATTCGATAATAGCTGTTTATCGCAACGTATTATAAACAGCTTTCCACGGGTATAAAAATGTACAATTATAAGGGGTTACAAAACTGGTTTTAATATTATGAGTTTACATTTCTATATTTGTAGAAAACTAGTAATAATATGATACGATACATGATTTTTCTTTATGGCTTAGAACCAGTTCTAATCCAGTGGATATTTATCGGTTTCGAAGCCATACTGGACATAACTATATTCACATTTTAGATGTCAGATACATTCAGACGCAAGAAGAGGTCAACAAATTTTGTCATGAAAAATGGTCACGATGACCGTAGGAAGCGGTCAATAATGAGAAATGGTCACGAGGACAGAAGTATGATTCACGGACATGAGGACAGGAAAAAGCGGTCAATAATGAAGAATGGTCATGAGGATAGAAAGAAACGGTCAACAATGATCCATGGTCATGAAGTTAATGATTTAAACGGTCATGAAGACAGAAAGAAACGGTCACTAATGATCCATGGTCATGAAGATTAAATCATCACGTGGAGTCCCAAATTGTAAAATTTATATATCCGGCTTTGAAAATATTTAATCATCATTGTTTTTTAAAAAATTATATACCTCTTTTAGAAAGAAAAAAAACGTTATTGAAATTTTTATACATATAATTCTTGCAAAGTTGTCTGATATTGTAAGTTTTAAAAATATATGTATTTATACTTCTTTTGGGTATTTCTTTGCATTTCACTTGAAGAAGCAAAATTTTCTATAATTATATGCGTAGCAATATCTCAACAACAGGTGAAGTTGATTTCGATTACAACAGTCCACTCCACTCCACAGGGTTTTGCCTAGGGGGTGTCCCTTGAAACCAAAATCAAGGAGGGGGTGTATAACCTCCCTTGATTTTAACATGGGGATTGTTACATCCTCCTTCTGCACGCTTCTTGATTAAAAGTTCAATATATTGATGTACATTTCCAATGATAAGACACAAAATTACCCCGTCTGTAGATTACAATTAGTAGTTAAAACGTTTGGAAACACAACTTCATAAACAAACCTATCAAAATTAATAAATGGGCTATTGATAGATTGAAATATTATATATTCAGTATAGATAGATAGAAACAAGGATGACAACATTCATAAAAGCGAAGCACTGAAACGGTAGGACAAACGGACACTAACACTTGTATAGTGTCAGAACTGAATAATCAGAATATAAATGTATTAATGTCAAAGCAAAATTGTAAGTAAAATTGTTGAAAAACTGCTTGATAAAGAATAATGTTTATGGACATACTTACATTTTTAGGACTTGATTATAAGTTGCTTCGCTCATAAAATTGTACTTTGTTGTCCCAGGAATCAGTATACCAAAAATCAGATCAATCGGATTATTAGATCACATAAAAATTTGTTGTTAAAAAAGTAGAAAAATCAACATGTTTAAAATGGACGTACGGACATTCTGGTAATGATTATAGAGTTGCTACGCTTTCTAAATCGTACCTAATTACTACAGGAATCACCATGCAAAGTTTGAAATCAATAGGACAATTCTAACATGCCTAAATTAGCGAAAAAAGCTATCCGTTGCGGACGGACGGACGGACGTACGGACGGACCGACCCTAATTATAGAAAAGCTTCACTTTTAAAAATAGATAGATAGTTGAAAATTATGATTTTATTTCAAGTCAAGTCCCTAATAACTACATTTAACCCATTCCCCCTCTTTTCCTTCAAAAATATCTTTATTAGGATCATGAAATAAAAGTATAGTTACGTTTTAAATCATCAGTATGCGAAGTAGCTATAAAAATCATCAAAAAAGCATTCAATAAAAATTAAAAATATTTTAGGCAATAAGATACTTTCCCCCCAATTTTAATTTTTGAGAAGAAAAACATATTTCTAGCCCCTATAGGGGAGTTATAGCCATATTATACTACGAGATAATATCCATGCAGGGGCTGATCTATCCTTTACTTAACCTAACCTAACCTAAAACAAGTATATTAAATTTTTGGTCCAATTTTTTGAGGAAAACCAGGTGGGTTAGTTATTTATCGCATCGTATTATAGACAGGTTCCGGTGGTTTTTAATCTTATGATTCATTTTAATATTCGTGGGAAATTGTCTGTAATAAGATGCTATACATGATTTTTTCAGTGTAGCTGAGAACCAGTTTTAATCCAGCGGATATTAATCGGTTTCTAAGCCGTATTGGAAACTTTTTGTATTTTTCAGCACCCCTTTACCCCTGACACTTCAAAAATAAAGAAATTGTAAAAAAAACCCGAATGCACTTTTATTGCATGTATTTGAAAACAAGACCTACATACAGTCGTCATCAAACCTAAGATAGGCTGAAATTATTGCAAAAATTGGGTTGCTTTTAAATTTACAAATATGGATCCTAAGACAGGGAGGGATGGGACATTGGGCTCTTTATTTAACTAGTCCCCAAAGTTTTTAATAATAACGTTTTCTTGTTTGGTGGCTTAAACATTTTAGGGACTTTTGTTGAATTTTGATTAATTTGATAGTTGAGTTGAGTGTCCAAAGTTTAAACCACTTATTGTGATATACTGAAAGGGGTTATTTTTTTAATCATCATGTTGGTTCATAAAGTTGAATGTTCAAACAACAATTGTAATCTACAGAAATTGTAATTCTGTGTATCACCATTGGGAAGGTACATTAATTAATTGTTTATTGTCTTATCCCTTTAGATCCCTGATCCTAAGATCATTCTTCTTTGTGTGAGCGAGTGCTTTGAGAGATTGATCTTTTATTAAAGTCATCTGAAACGAAAAAAATGAAATTTGAAACAAATAATAATATTTGAAGTACATGTATAACAATAATTTGAAATGTATCAAAATGAATGCTTGTAATCACAAAACCTTTCAATTTCTAAAAACGATTGTTTTTAGGAGTAATTTAGTTCTTAAAAAGCGCAGCTTCTCTACAACTAAGATCTACTGTAATACCCGCGACCGTGGCCCCGATGACGTTGCGCATCCGCTCGTCGTCGGAGGAGGTGATAGGGATTCCAGTAGATTTTTAGAATTGTATAAGGTTGGTTACCCTGAGGCTTACAGGCGGCAGGCGCGCGGCTGCCGAGCCCTGGTTGATCAATAAAACAATATTATTAAGCCATCGAATGAGTGCACCTGTTTGAAAACTCTGGGCACCAATAAATTGACAGTGTAATTTTCCCTCCCTCCCTGTTTTTATATGAAATAAAATAAAATAAATGCTTATCAAATATAAATGTAAAAAGTGAAAAAAATTGCAGGTAAATTTGTTGCATATAGGATACAATAGGACATACTTACATTTTAGAACTTGAGAGAAAGACTAAACTACATAACTTTTGTGTCACTTTTGAGGAAGACAATTCCATATGACGTCATATGACGGAAAAGAAAAAGGGAAGGGGGGAAGAAAATCTCTTCAAAAGAGTTGGGAGAAAAGGGAATCGTCTTCCTCAAAAGTGACACAAAAGTTATGTAGTTTAGTCTTTCTCGAACTTAATCATTGAGATACTTCGCTTATAACATTGTTCCCTGTAGAAATAGAATTCAATAATCATAAAAATATGATTAAAAATTTAAAAATCAATTTGTTTTAAATGGACGTACGGAAATTCTGTTAATGATTATAGAGTTACTACTACGTCTTCTAAATAGTACCTAACTTTTATAAGAATCCTCTTTTTTGTCAACCATGGTTTAATCTTCTATTTATATATTCGTTATGATTGTTTAAGAATATAATAGAGAGGTAAAAAACAGGAATCTAAAGGGATAAGACAATGGCCGATAGATTATTAATGTACAATTACATCCCCAATGATGATAGAAAAAATTGCCCCTTCTGTAGATTACAGTTATTGGGTGAAACGTTCGAACAATCAACTTAATGCACCTCCCAATCAAAATTCAATTATGTTCTCCAAAGTTGGTTAGCCAACGAATAAGAAAACATTATTATAAAACTTTGGGGACTGGTGCAATAAACATATCATCCCATTGTTCCCATTCTCTCTGGGTAAAAATAGTTTGGCATTGTTCTAGATTAATCCACAGCCAGTGCGACACAAAAACCTTTCTTTAGCAGCATAGCTACTCTATCTAATGGCTTGTCTATATCCATTGCAGTTTGAAATATGATAAAATATTGATTCCTAGGACAACATGGTACAATCATTAAGCTAAGCATCTCTATAATCAAGTTCTAAAAATGTAAGTTTGTCCTTTAACAGTAATCTGTATTTACACAGTTTTGCAACAGAACTCACAATTTTGTTAAGACTTAAACATTTATATTTTGTATAATGAGTTCTGACACACTACAAGTGTCAATGTTCGTTCGTCCTACCGTTTCAGAGCTTCGCTTTTATGGATGTTGTAATTCTTGTTAAATATACTTTATTCTCTACATCTTTAATGCAATGAAACTGTTTAAAAAACAGTCTGAGCTCTGATTCATGTGATTTTTTTAGACTTGTTATGAGCATGATCCAATATTGTTTATTATGAGCATTGAGTATGTATTGTTTTTAAAGTAAAGCTTTTTACTTTTCAGATCTGTACGTCAGTAGCAAATGATAGTTTGATGTCTGACATATCACTTCAGCATTTGTGATCCTATTTGGCCAAAATATTTCGTGGATTTTCCTGAACCATTTATAAATGATTTTAAATAATACAGCATTAGGAAAATTTGTTTAGTATTTCAACCATGTCATTAAGTTTATGTTTTTTTAAGATTTTGAAATTCATAATTTAAACTAAAACCTAACAAAACTTTATATATTGTGTTAGAAGAGCCATGGGTGTGTATGTTGGTATTTATGTGTGAGTGTATTTGTGTGTGTGTGTGAGTTCTAGTGTTGGTGTTCGTGCGTGTGTTAGTGTTGGTGTTTGTGTGTGTGAGTGTGTGTGTGTGTTTGTGTTTATGTGTGTGTGTGTGTGTGTGTGTGTGTGTGAGTGTTATAATTGGAGTTTGTGTGAGTTTATGTGTGCCTGCGTGTGTTTGTTTGTGTGTGTGTGTGATTGTTAGTGTTGGTGTTCGTGTGGGTGTGTGTTAGTGTTGGTGTTTGTGTGTGTGTGTGTGTGTGTGTGTGTACTATACTCAGAATTACATTTTGTCATAGCAGTTTCGCACTGGTAAGAAATGAAATGCAAAAAGTAAAAAATAGTTGTAAAACCTCTGACTAATGAGCTACCGGGCTAAAAGCAAAAAGGTGAACATATTAGCATAAGTACTAGGGGCTGATCCATACACACGGATAATGAATCAGAGCTGAATCTTTAAATTGGTGAGCCAACTTTCCACCAATGAGAGCATAGCATTTTATGAAATGCCGCGCTGTGATTGGCTGAAATTCGGCGCACCCCGATCTGGCTCACTACTAAAATGATTTAAAGATCCAGCTCTGAATAAAATATGCCATTAAAATAAGATATTTAACTCTTAAATTTATTTTTTCGTAAGGAAAGCTACTCTATAAGTGTTAAACAACATTAGCAGACATTCTTCTCTTCCACTAATCAAGAAACAATGTTTAGAAAATAGTTATTCTTCAGGTATCATATCTCCGTCCATGAGCAAATTAAGAAGACCAAGTTGCAAACTTCAGATATTATATACCAATTTTCTACCGTGCCTTTCTTAAATACTAGCGGCTACATCCCTAGAGGCCTCTAAGGGTACTTGAGGGATTCGGAGGTTTTTAAAAAGAAAAAGAACAAAATTTTGCTCGGTAGGTCAATTTTTTATGGGGGCGATTTATCTTTGGAGGATAGAGATAGCTTACACCAAAAGCTACAAGAAGCTTCACTGTAAAGGAAAACCATATCGGTCAAGCGGTCAGAGAAATACATAAACACACAGACAAACATCATGTACTTTTATATAAGTATAAACAAGAACAAGGATGACAACATCCATAAAAATTAATTGAATAATGATATGGTGTAAAACTTTGGTGTCATATTTAGATAAACTAAAGGATTTTATCGTATTCATTCGAATCCGGTGGATAGGAACCAGTTCTTATCCATACGAAAAAACTATGCCTAGCAGCGTATTATATCCAGCTTTCTACGAATATAAAAATGTACAATCATAAGATTAAACCCAGTTTTAATCTTATAATTGTACATTCTATATCCGCGGAAAGCCATTTATAATACGATGCGAGAAATAACTATTCTGTTCGTGATTATAGAGTCGCAATAATTTACAGATTGTACCTTTAATTTTTTACATGAACCATCACTTAAAGTTTCAAGTTATTAAGATGATTCTATCATACCCAAATTAGTGCTCACTCACTTAAAGCTATCTTTAGGATACATACTGACGACCCAAAAAATAGAAAAGTTTTCCATTAAAAAGAGAGTTTAATGCATGTATAAAAAGCCATCTTTTCCAACCATACATAAAAATATCTTGTATTTTATTATAAAACTGGAAAAATAAAGAAAAGGTATAGAATTAATGGATTGAATAAAAAAATGGATCATAAATGATGTTAAATTATATAACAGTATTACAATCTCAACAAAAAAACAATTTGGAATTGTTATGTGTTATTACACAGTCGCAGATAGTTAAAATGCAATGCCTAAAAGGCACAAACAATAAAGCTTTACAAAATGTCTCAAAAATCTGCCATTTGACATCATAAAAATGAGGGATTTTAGGGATTTTATTTCCCACTTCTCTTATCATCCCTCATTTTTATGACGTCACAGGCTGATTTTTAAAGACATTTTGTAAAGCTTACAAACAATTCCATGAATTAGTGCAAAGTATTAATTACTTTTGCGACCTAAAAAGGTGATCTTTATTTCTACATTAAGCTACCATTGCAGTTTTTTTGAGTTGGCAACTTAGATCTAGAACATGGGTGGGAACTCTTAGGGGCGGAGTACATGGGTAGAAACTGTAAGGGGCGGAGAACATGACTAACTGGCTTCATTGAAAAACAGTGAGTAACTGCACTAAAAAATCGTGTATTATCTTCTTTTTTCAATTTTGAAAATTTGAGTAGCCCCCCCCCCATGGGAAAGTACATGGTTAGAAACTGTGAGGGGTGGAGTACATGGGTAGAAACTGTGGTGGGTAGAGTACATGGGTAGAAACTGTGAGGGGAGGAGACATGGGTAGAAACTGTGAGGGGCGGAGTAGATGGGTAGTAACTTTGTGGGGCGGAGTACATGGGTAGAAATTGTATGGGGCGGAGTACATGGGTAGAAACTGTGAGGGGTGGAGTACATGGGTAGAAACTGTGAGAGGCGAAGTACATGGGTAGAAATTGTATGGGGCGGAGTACATGGGTAGAAACTGTGAGGGGCAGAGTACATGGGTAGAAACTTTGAGAGGCGGATTACATGGGTAGAGACTCTGTAGGGCGGAGTATATGGGTAGAAACTGTGAGGGGCGGAGTACATGGGTAGAAACTGTGAGGAGTGGAGTACATGGGTAGAAACTGTGAGGGGTGGAGTACATGGGTAGAAACTGTGAGAGGCGGAGTACATGGGTAGAAACTGTGAGGGGCAGAGTACATGGATAGAAACTGTGAGGGGCGGAGTACATGGGTAGAAACTTTGAGAGGCGGATTACATGGGTAGAGACTCTGTGGGGCGGAGTATATGGGTAGAAACTGTGAGGGGTTGAAAACATGGGTAGAAACTGTGAGGGGCGGAGTACATGGGTAGAAACTGTGAGGAGTGGTTTACTGGTTTCCTTGAGAAACAGTGAGTAACTTCACAAAAAAATATATATCTATAATACAAAGTAGTACGATGTCTGTCTGAAGCTTAAGATCTCAGTAACCACTGAACCGATTGGGCTCTACTCTTCAGGGAATATACTTACTGGAACTTTGTAGGTTTTAGGCTATTTCTCAAAAAAATAAAAAAAATCCCCCACCCCCCAAAAAAAAAATTCTTTTTAAAAATAAAATTTAAAAAGTGGGTCGACAAAACTTTCCCTCTCAAAATTTTTTTTACTTTTTCTTTTTAAATCTAAAATATGAAAAATTAGGTTGATCAAACCTCTTGGGGCGAAGCCGCTAGTATATATATAAATTATTATACACTGTCGTTCGGTCGCCGTACTTTAAAATGAAGTACAATCGTGTTGTACTATTCTATTATATAAAGTAGTAAGGTCTTTTTTTTGTCTGTAGCGTATGATAACTACTTAACCTATTGAGTTCTCCATCTGAAGAAAGTTTAACATAGGTCTGAGGGTGGTTTTAGGCTATTTAAGTTATAGATATAAGTCTTGAGATTATATCAGGCTATTTTTCTGCTTTCCTTTCGAATAATAGTCTCTAGATGTTAGGGGCACAGCCGCTTAGTATGAATATAAACCATCAATATAGGGTAAAAAAGTTGCACTCCTTGCAAAAAGAAATTGGGTCATCGAAACTTCCCCCTCTTCAAGTGCCCCTAGAGGCATCTAGAGACGTAGTCGTTAGCATTATACATTGCCACAATACTAAGAATGTTGTCATCCTTGTTTGAACAACATTATTATAATTTCTGTACGTGCAAAAATTTTGGCAAGTTTCTTATGTTTGATTCTTATCAGCGAATCATTACATTTTTCAACAATTCTCCTTATTTTAAATTCTAATTTTGTAATCAGATAAAAATGTAAATAATGTATAAAAAAAACTAAGGTTAGCGTCCCCAGCCTCTATAAGAAGCCATTTATATCATCATAATAAAATATTTTTCAAACTTAAATTAATGTCGGATCTTTATCACTGGCCAACGTCAAGGATCTAAAGGGATACTGCAATGGTCGATAAATTGATTTACAATCCCACTGATAAAATACAAAATTACCCCTTTTGAAGATTACAATTAGTGGTAGAAACGTTTGGACACTCAACTTAATGAATCAACCAAGCGACATTTAATAATAGTCTGTTAAACCAACTAATAAGAAAACCTCATTATAAATCTTTGTGGACTAGTGTAATAAACAGGCCAATGTCCCCTCCCTTCCTCCCTGGACCAAAGTATATTCGGCTTCTGCTGTTAGTTGTCAAAACTTCAGCTTATCTCTAAAAACATTTTTTTCTGCGGTCTTAAAAAGTCAAGTGAATAAATTGGATCTACTGCATTTCGCGGTAAAATGTTCCTGGTAACGAATATCTTCAAAAATCAATGAGTTTTAATGGCTGCTAGCTGCCAAACGGCTTATCGTACATGTCATGCCCGTACACCATGTTAAGCGGCATAAGAAGCCCTACAAATAATCTGGAATAGTCAAGATCCAATGATGCACAGGGAAAGCCTCACTGAAGAAAAAACGCGTAAAATAAGTCTTTTTCGCGCATTTCTGTGCATTGCGCGATAAATGTGTATTTTTTATTAAAATTTGTGCGAGCAAAATCTATACGTTCTACCGTTTGGCCGTTAGCAGCATTTAAAGTTCATATATTTTTGGAGATAATCGTTACCAGGATCATTTTACCGCGAACTGCACTTGGCTTAATAATATTTAGTGCGTGATTTTGTAAAATACGCAAGCTTATCTCCATTTAGCGGCCACTTAACCACAAAGTAATAAACTCTTTTAGGTCATTTCCCGTAACAGCTTGCAAAAGGATAATCTCATCACGCCATGCCTTACACAAATCAAGAAATTTTACTTTATTTTCATATTTGTTTGGATAACAACTTTTGGGACTTTTATTGAATTTTTATTGGTTGATTAATGAAGTCGAGTGTCTAAAGTTTCAACCACTAATTGTAATCTACAGAAGGGGTAATTTTTATGTTTTATTGGCCATTGTCTTATCCCTTTAGATCCCTGGTTGTCAACACTAACACAAAAATATCTCTAAACTTGAAAAAAACGAAGCCTTAAAAATTTCAATCTTTTAAATAGATAAAGCAATTTTAGAACTATTAGAAATTTTAAAAATTCTTCACAATATATTTGAATTATTCGCTAGTAAGAATTACTATGATTATGTGTAAGAATAAAAATAGTTATTAATCGCATTGTATTCTAAACAGTTTTCCGCGGATATAAAAATTTACGGGTATAGTCCTTTCCACGACATCCCTCCATAAGGGGCGATTAGTCGTATTTTTAAAATGGCTTTTTATAGGTTATTTTAGGTTAGGTTATGTTATATTGTGTTAGGTGATTGCCCCACAGGGTTAGGTAATTGGCCCCGCAGGGTTAGAGCCCCCCGCAGGGGCTAGAAATAGGAGAAAAGCTACTGTGAAAAATACGAAGAATCGCCCCTTATGGAGGGATGTCGTGGAAAGGACTATACCCAAATTTACAATTATAAGATTAGAACTAGTTTTGTGAGCCCCGAAATGCCGAAGTATAAAACTGGATACAATACGATAACTATTTATTCAGTATGGCTTAGAACCGGTTCTAATCTAGCGGATATAAATCGGTTTCGAAGCCATACTGGAAATGTTATGATTTGACTAAGACATGGAGTGTTATCTTTACATCTTTTAACATCCCTTCAACTATACTCTAGCTTTGAAACTTCTTAGCAGCGTTGTGGAGCCGTTTGATTTTGGTGCGTCTCCGGCTCCAGCTCCGGCTCCGGCCTAAAATCAAGAAAAACTCGACATATTTTTTTCCCCATAAAATAATATTTTTTATTTTTGACTTTTGAAGGTTTTGAAAGTTCAATATTTGATAAAAATGGACTTGAAAAACTTAAAAAGGGCATTTGCACATGACAAAACAGAGTTACCAAATTATAATTTATATAAAAATCTCTTTATTTATCTAGTCCGGAGCCAGAGCCGTTTTTTAACGAAAATTACGGCTCCGGCTCCAGCAAAATATGGCGGCTCCACGGCTCCCGGCTCCGGCTCCGCAACACTGCTTCTTAGGGTAGTTAATCTACATGAAGCAGCTTATAGTGCCTTTAAAAATAACTTCAATACAAATTATAGGCGGTATGCATTTTAATTGACTAATGGTAAATTATATACTGACCTTACATTCGTCATTTGTATTGTATGACGTCATTTTTTTATAAGGGACTATAAGCTGCTTCATCTACATTCATGGATATCTAAAAAAGTTTTAACAACAATTTTGGATCTACTGCAGTTCACGGTAAAATATTGCTGGTAACGAATATTGCCAAAAATCTATAAATTTTAAAGGCTCCTAGCTGCCAAGTGACTGAACGCACAGACCATGCCCGCACACTGTTTTAAGCGGCATAAGAAGGCCTACAAATAATCTGGAATAGCCATAAATCAATAATGCATAATTATATCGCAGTGCAGAGAAATGCGTAGAAAAAGGCCTATTTTACGCGTTTTTTCTTCAGTGAAGCTTCCCCTGTGCATCATTGGATCTTGTCTATTCCAGATTATTTGTAGGCCTTCTTATATCGCTTAAAATTGTGTGCGGGTATGATCTGTACGTTCAGCCATTTGGCAGCTAGCAGCCTTTAAAATTCATAGATTTTTGGCAATATTCGTAACCAGCAACATTTTACCGTGAACTGCAGTAGATCCTTAATTTTTTGTACTTAAATAACTTTAAAATGTTATTTCTAATGTTTGTTATCTCATTGTAATAGGAATGCCAATAATAGGAAACAAGAATGACAGCATTCATAAAAGCAAAGCTCTGAACCTGTAGGATAAACGAACATTAAAACATAAAGTGTTAGAACTGAACAATCAGAATACAATGTATAAACTCTATTCGAAATTGTAAGTAAATTTGTTTTAAAAATGCTTAAATGGAGGATTTTAGAACTCGATTATAGAGATGCTTTGCTAATGATATTGTACCTTGGGATGGAAAAAGGTTGTGGATTTATTTTTGTCCTTGGTTGTTCATGGGTGGAGATTTGGATTTTGAAATCTGTTAAAAAAATGGGTGGAGTTATTCTTGAGATGGGAAAAATTTTTATCTTTATGGTTTCCTGCTTTTTTTGGGTTTTAGGATGGAGGAAGATTTGATGTTCTTTTGAAATAACCAAAAAAGTGAAAAAATGTGTACATTTTTTTGATGAAACATGAAATGAAAACTACATGGTGAAAAATGTTGACTCATTGAACAATTGATTTGTGTTTAAGGATAACCTAAATATCAAAGAAGCTTAATCCTATGAAATGTTAACTGTGTTTTATATAGGTTTTTTTTTTATAAAAATTTGCAAATGCACACAGTTAATTTAAGTTTAATGCACATGTCCATGAGAAGATCAACCTCGTCAGTTCAGCGGTTACAATATCTTAACCTTCATTCGGAAAGACATACACCCTGATACTTATATAGACTTTTTTTATAGCATAGGTTATCCTTATAAGGAAGTAACAGGGTGTCTATGTGTGTGTGTACCGAAGGATCTAACTGCTGCTAATGATTAACCTTTAGAGTGTAACTTTTCATAGTCCTTGGAAAGTTTTGTAACTATTTTAAGGAGGGTACCACCCCCTTGTTATTTTTAAATTAGGATATTAGAGTAAAACACTAAAGGGGGAAGGGGTTAAATAACTGTATCTCCCCATCGCAGTATCCTTGTACCTCAATTGGGTTATTGAAAATCAACCAACGGTGTTGGTTATATTAACACAGCCAAGTAGCAGAAAACAATTTGGTAGCAGACTAAAAATTGAAAAGGGGAAGAAGATAGTTATCTGTATATTCATCTATACTATAGATCTGTTTAAGGATGATTGTGTTTTGCCTTTCTTTTAGAATTCTTACTTATAATCGGATCTACTGCGGTTTACGGTAAAATATTGCTGGTAAGGAATATTTCCAAAAATCTATGAATTTTAAAGGCTGCTAGCTGCCAAACGGCTGAACGTACAGATCATACCCGCACACTATTTTAAGCGGCATAAGAAGGCCTAAAAATAATCTCAAATAGCCAAGATCCAATGATGCACAGGTAAAGCTTCACTGAAGAAAGAACGCGTAAAATAGTTCTTTTTCGCGCATTTCTCTGCACTGTGAGATAATTATGCAATATTGATTTATGGCTATTCCAGATTATTTGTAGGCCTTCTTATGCCGCTTAAAACAGTGTGCGGGCATGATCTGTACGTTCAGCCGTTTGGCAGCTAGGAGCCTGTTAAATTCATAGATTTTTGGACATATTCCAAACCAGCAATATTTTACCGTGAACTGCAGTAGATCCTAATGATCATCTATCCTGACATACCTATTTTGTGAAATATCTAAATATTCTGGTCAAAAATCGGTCAGAATTCCCAAATCTTGGAAGAATTACAGGGATGTAGGAATAAGGAAATACTCCAATTTTTAGGTATTTGTAAGTAATAGTGAGGGATGGGAGGGGGTTAGGTAAAGTAGGGGTTTAAGTCATGTGTGAAAACCCCGTATAAAACACTTTGAAAGCCTATTTCTACAAATAGTTATATAGGATTTTATAAATCTATCAAAATCGCTGCTCTACTATTTTCTATCAATCTTATGTTCCTAGCACTTGTACATATTCCTTGAGTTGAAAGACAGAGATGGTTATCAATGTAAATTCTCTGTTACAAGATATAGTTTTTTTTGTGTAGCGCTGCTACTTTATAACAAAGATATGTACGTCCATCTTAACGTCAATGTTTGTAAATTTATTAATCTTTATATTGTGTTAATATATGTGGCTTCAACTCTAGCACATTAGGTGGAGGAGGTCCTATCCCATTCCCCTATAATTAAAAAAAACTCTAATGTCAACCGTCATTTGGGTTCTACTCCCATTTCAAGAGAACATAAGGTAATCATCATCCGCTCGTCATGGGATTTGATATGCTTCTATAGGATAAAGGTTAAGTAACATCCAACAGACAACCAACACTTTGTTAAGCGTCTGTAGGTCCTAACTATGCAGAGTAATAAGATATTCTGATTAATGGCCATGCATTCCTCTCAACCTAACAATTAGTAGGTACCATGTTAAACGTCTCTAGCATAACACGGTGTCGTCCAGACTCTAACCCGTCACCTCACAGACGCCCTCATTTACGTTAATGTTGTGGGCTGTTGTTGTTCTTGTTTATAAATAGTTAGAACAAGAGTAAGATAAATACATGAGGAAAGATACAGGGGCGTCCAGTCCAGCATTCAGCCATTGTTCAGGCAGACTAGGTCATCAGGTCCTTAAAAATTGATTTCTTTTGTTTACTTTTTAAAAATAGAAAATTTTAAATTTTTTAAAGTTAACTCACGTGCCTCTAGGGGCGTGACCACTATTATAACAGAAACAGTATTACAATTAAGAAATTAAATTTGTTTAAGTAAGATTACTGCTTCGGACTTCTTAAAAAGTAGATAAGAATAAAAAAAAGTTTTAAATAATAATATCAAGACTATTTTTCGGGGTGCTGCCACTTCTACGACTAACAAAAGTACAGTAACTGTGTTTTTGTCATTTTTTATGTAAAATTTGCAATAAATTTTTACCCCCCGTCAAAAAAATTATAAGATTAAAACCAATTTTGTTAGTCCCAAATGCCCGGTCTAACAATGCTGGTATTAACTTTTCGATTTTTATTTTGATATTTGTGGAAAATTGTCCGTATTTCGATGGCACTCATTATTTTTCAGTATGACTGTAAACCATTTCTAATCCAGCGGATAATAATCGGTTTCGATGCCATACTGGAAATTGGATTACTAGGAACAATGAACTATTTAATATGACGTAATAATACAAAAGACCAATGATAAGCCAAAACACAGACTAAACTACCAATGACAGGCCAGTATACATTTTAATTTACCAATGGTAGGCCAGAATGATGTCATTTTTTGTGGTAAAATCATGAGGACATTTAATGTTGAAATAACAATCATTTTTATTTTTCATGAACTTCTTTATGGTACGTATGTTTATATTAGAGACGAACTCTTTGATAGGATTTTATGAGAAGCTACCCTGTTAAGGAGAACCCGATCGGTTTAGCGGTTAGCGAGATCCTTCGGTACAAACACACATACATCCTGTTCCTTTTTATAAGGATTTTTGACATATCAATTATATAGTTACTTCGCTACTTAAATTTAAAAAAAACGTGGCTTATATAATTTAAAATATTTCATGGCTATAATTGAAATATAATTGAATTACGCTGATCAATTAATATCCAACAAGAATCTCTATTTATTATAATAAATTATTGTATTTGCTGATTGAGAAATTCCTTAAGGTAATTTATTACGCGTTAGAATTATATGGATATGGGGACAGGTCCTGCGAAGCGAGAGAGTGGGAGGGAAAAAATATTTTTTGGATAGCGAAGCTACTCTTTAACTAATGTAATTAAGACCGAACGTCCATTCCATCGACCATGAACCAAGGTCACATAGCTCTTATCGTGAATTTGGGCATGTTTAAATCGTTCTATCGATGTTAAACTTTCATGATTCCTGTAATAGTTATATATGATTTTAAAAGCGTAACAACTCTACATATAATCGTTACCAGAAAGTTCGTACGTCTATTTAAAAAATACTTATCTTGATTTATCAACAATTTTGTGTCTGATATAATTATCCTATTAATCTGATTTTATTACAACAAGGTACAATGTTTTTACCAAAGCATCTCTGTAATCAAGTCCTAAAAATGTAAGTATGTCCTTAAACAGTATCCTGTATTAAAGCAGTTTTGCAACAAATTACTTACAATTTTGTTTAGACACTCTACAAGTGTTTATGTTCGTTTGTCCTACCATTTCAGAGCTTCGCTTTTATGGATGTTGTCATCCTTGTTAGTTTCAAACAGTGATAATTGCTTAATCTACAAGTGTTAATGCTCGTTTGTCCTACAGTTTCAGAGCTTCGCTTTTATGGATGTTGTCATCCTTGTTTAGTTTAAAATTGTGATAATTGCTTAACAATCATTAAATTAAAGAACGACGCAGCTGTAATAGACTAGGGTTGGGCCGGATACTTTTTTGGCCGGATACCGGATATCCGGTTGATTTCTAATGCGGAATATCTGATATCTGGCCGGATATCTGGAAAACGTTTGATATCCGGCAAATTATCGGATATCCGGCATTATAAATCAGCCGTATATCCGATATCCGGATATTTTCAATATCTGGTATCCGGCCAGATATTGAAAAGGTCCGCTAGATATCCGGATATCCGGCCCAACCCTATAATAAACTTGGATTTTAACTTTGAGGCAATTTTAGACTCCAGAAGGTCAATATGGCCATTTAAGTCCCCAATTTTAAAATTGTGTAAAGTACTTTTTTATGGCGATGTTAAATTCCATGTAATATTTATCAAACATTTTTTTTTAAATCATAAAAACTATTGTAATAAGATGTTGAATTCCTAAGGACTTTTTGTGTAAATGTATGAATTTAAAACGTTTTCCAGTATGGCTTCAAAACCGATTAATATCCGTACTAAAAGATCACGTATGCATCGTAATTTCAGACAATTTCCCACGAATATAAAAATATAAATCTTAAAAATTAATACCAGATTTGTTTCCTTTGGACGATTAATCGTTTAAATTTTATCTTTATCAGTTTTTTAATTTTAGTTATTAAGATGCTTTAGTTTTTTTCAAAAAAGTATATGAAAATATCGATTCAAAACAAGAATTATATTTTTAAATAGAACTGTAATCTAAAATGATCTTCTAAAATGTGTTGTGTATGTATGTATGTTTAGCTTAACAGGGATCTAAAGGGATAAGACAATGGCCGATAAATAGATAATGATACACAAAATTACGCCTTCTGTAGATTAAAATTAGTGGTTGGAACGTTTGAACACTCAACTTAATGAACTATCCAATAAAAATTTAATAAAAGTACCCCAGGTTCTAAAGCTAACGAATATATAAGATAACATGATTATAAAACTTTGGGGACTAGTGTAATAAACAACCCATTGTACCCTCCCTCCCCCTGATAGCAGATATAACACCCACCTTGACGCCTCTCCTATTTCAATCTAATTCTATTGAAAATTTATCCAAAGTTGAGAATACAAAGAAAAGTGATCTTGATACCCTACAATTCTATCAAGTATGGCCTTTAACAACATCTAGGCTTTTCACCACGGAGGAAGGGAACAATGGGTTGTTTATAACACTAGTCCCCAAAGTTTTATAATAACGTTTTGTAATTCGTTTTCTTAACAACATTGGGACTTTTGATTTCTTGATGTATTATCATGTACATCAATGTATCGGCCAATGTCTTTTCCCTTTAGATCCCTGCCTTTAACAAAATCTAGGCTTTTCAGTTTTCACAAAACTATATTTAAACATATGATAGTTGTTGGAATGTTAGCGACGATGCGACGTCTTTACGAGACGATATAAGCTTTAGAGAGAGGGCGGGAGAGATAGAAGGGGGAGGGGGGGTTGAGATATTGAGTTCACATATGAACATGTACATATAATACTCCCAAAGATATGAGTTTATATGTAACCGCAAGCAGCGCTACATTCAACGGTTAGACTGCGTTCCCATCCACGTACATACACACCCAAGTCCTCTCCCACCCACCCCCATACCCATCGAGTATCAGAACTCAAGAGTAAAAAAGCTAACGCACAGTTTTAAATTAAAGCTTTCAGAGTGAACAGTTGAGCTATTGATACTTGTGGTTACAATAAATACCAAGGATTGTGTTAAATAGTTAACGGAAAAAGATAATTGGATACGCGAGGGAAAAGTAGTGATTACATAAATTATCAGAGCAACTTTTAAAAAAAAATGATGAAATTAATATGTTATCAACCCTAAAATCCACCATTTTTTTTCTAGATCAACTTAAATTGTCGCTTTGTTTGTTGTGCGTCTAGAATAATGTGTGATAATATATCTGTATCCCCAGCTAACTTGGCTGCCTATAAGCACCATGAAAAAACAATTAAAGTCGTGAAATATTAGTTGTTTAATCGCGGTTGCAGTTTCAATCTTCTAAAGTAGCGCTGTACCATAACAACCCAGCAGCATGCCATATTAAATATTATGTACATGAAATATATATTTTAAAGTTTAAAACATTCATTCAAAAAAATAATACTATCAGTGTCAGTGAACATATAAATTGGGGGCGGCAGCAACCTCGAGGCCATGTACAATCCAGTCATCCACAAGGATGGCCTCCAGTTCAGCCCAGGCGCCAGCCGCTCATTGCCGCGACACTTTACCCAGGCCAAGGTTGCCACCAAGGCTGCTCGGGCCAGGTCTAAATCACCTGGACGGCCACAGCTGGCGCTTGTGCTGTGTCCAGACTATCAAGAATATCCGGAGGGAATGGTTGAATACAGCCGGCCCAACTCGCCGGCTGCCATGGTATCCTCACGGCCGTCCTCGCCGGCGCACAACAAAACAAACCGGTTTCCATTCCCTCCATCGCCGCGTCCTGTTCCGCATTCGTTGGCCAGGACCCGCGGAGATTATCTTATTCGTGATACCCACTCCCTGCCCAGCTCACCGATACTGAACCGGGTCAACCGGATGGGAGGCGGGGCGGGCGGCGGAATGCTTGGGCGGGAGCTAAGCCTGCCCGGCTCCCCCGCTCTGCCGAGAATCCATGTTCAGGATTATGAGAAGGTTCTTACAGAATCTGAGGTAAATTGGTTTATTTTTGTGTTTTTTTAGAATTTGATTATCCGTAAAAAGTCTTAATTCCAAAAAACATATGTTAGGTTAAATTAATCTTTTACAGCTTTTTCGTCATGATATAATTAGGGCGAACAAAACGACCCAAAAAATCCAGCAAAAAAATAACAATCAAATCAGGGTATATAATTCTCACAAAAAAATGGTTATTAACATTTATGGTTTTATTTTAGCTTTGTTGTTTTTTGTATTGTATACAAATATTTTTATTAGGACATTATTGGTGGACGAAATGTGTCTTAGCGTCAACTTTGTTGTCTTTATATTATACCCATAACAAGGATGTCAACTTCCATAAAAGCAAAGCTTAATCGGTAGGACAAACTAACATTAATACTTGTAGAGTGTCAGATCTGAATAAGTAGAATATAAATGTATAAGTTTATTCAAATTGTAAGTATATAAATTTGTTTCAAAACTTCTTAAATACAGGATACTATTTAAGGACATTGTTATAGGAATCATAATGCAAAGTTTAAAATCGATAGGACATTTCTTACATATTTAAATTGATAAAAAGAGTCAACCGTTCCAAACGGACCGACCCTAATCATTGCAAAGTTTCACTTTAAAAAAACCGAATCCTAGAAAGCCATTAAGCTCTATAATTATTGTATGAAAGATATAATTAGTAGCGCAGCTATTCTAACACTAGTGCCTGTCCATACGTCACTTCATCCGAGTAAGAAAGGGCAATCTTTCTTGTTTATTGGTCGATTTAAACAAAAAAATGTTAAATAAGTCTTCTAACAAGTATGAAATATTTAATATAATGACAAAAATTAAGATTTATTCATGACAACCTTTTAAAATCATTATTTGACTAAAAATGTTCTAATCTATATATTTACTGTACATATTATCTACTACTAGCGGCAGTGCCCCTAGTTGCCTCTAGGGACGCGTAAAATATTTTCTCGTTTTCATTCGAATCCGGTGGATAGGAACCGGTTCTCATCCATACGAAAAAACTATGTCCAGCATCGAATTATATCCAGCTTTCTACGAATATAAAAATGTACAATCATAAGATTAAAACCAGTTTTTTTAGCCGGTGCCTTCGGCACCTCGGGGCTAAAAAAACTTTTAATCTCATAATTGTACATTCTATATCCGCGGAAAGCCGTTTATAATACGATGCGAGAAATAACTATTATTAAGACTAGCTGTTTATCAATAAATATTTATACAGCCGCAAGATATATCTTAAAGCGATTTCTCTTAAGAGGGTGCTGGCACATTCCCCCAAAATAGCTATGAACCTTCTTAGGACCTAAGAGGAGCTACGCTTGAATGGAGAACCATATCGGTTCAGCAGTATGCGAGTTCCTCGGTACAAACAAACAGACAAACAGACAGAGATACTGTTACTTTTATGTAAGGATTATAATGCTATGGATACAATTTATCTATAAATTGCATAATTAAATGAAGTAAGGCATATGCAATGCATATTTTAACTAAAACTTGGAGGTTGTCGTAAAAAGTGTATCAGGATATCTCCATACTCCACACACACACACGAACACACACACACAAACACACACGCACAGGGCATGTTAGTTTACAACCCTTGTCTTTGCAGGGATCTAAAGGGATAAGACAACGGCCTATAAATTGATGTACATCTCAAATAATGATACTCAAAATTACCCCTTCTGTAGATTACAATTAGTGTTTGAAACGATTAAACACTCATATAATAAACCAGCTATTAAAAATTCACTAAGATCCCCAAAATTGTTACGCCAACGAATAAGAAAGCGTAGACTTTGGGGACTGGTGAAATATTCAGCCTTTTGTCCCCTCTCTGCCTGCTTTTGCCACAATTTGCTTAGCTTTTTCCCGATTTATTTTCAATGAGAATTTTTAACTGCGCAAAAGTTTAATGCATTATATTTTTCTACTGTGGGGGCCTACTGTATCCCTTATCCATGGGTATGTATTAGCCAAGTTTTACTATAGGGGCCTGCTGTATCCCTTATCCATGGGTATGTATTAGCCAAGTTTTACTATAGGGGCCTTCTGTATCCTATAGGGTTGGGCCGGATATCCGGTGTGGCCGGATATCCGGCCGGATACCGGATATTGAAACTATCCGGCCGGATATCCGGCTCTATAATTTTTTATACTTTACACCAAAAAATCTCTGCTTTTTAAAATTTTAAATGGTTATAATTTTCTTATTATTGAAGCTAGAAGAACATTTTTTCTGAACAAGTTTAACTTTATGTAAATTAATATAAGATTTTTGAAGAAATTTTTTTTTGCTACTTTAGTATCTGGTAATTTGGCCGGTTATCCGGCCGGATATCCGGTAATTTGGCCGGATAACCGGATATCCGGCGTTTGAAATCAGCCGGATATCCGGTATCCGGCCAAAAAAGTATCCGGCCCAACCCTAGACTATCCTATATCCATGGGTATGTATTAGCCAAGTTTTACTATAGGGCCCTGATGTATCCTTTATCTATGTGTATGTATTAGTCAAGTTTTACTATAGGGGCCTGATGTATCTCTTATCCATGGGTATTTATTAGCCAAGTTTTACTATAGAGGCCTGGTGTATCCCTTATCCATGGGTATTTATTAGCCAAGTTTTACTATAGGGGCCTGGTGTATCCCTTATCCATGGGTATGTATTAGCCAAGTTTTACTATAGGGGCCTGGTGTATCCTTTATCCATGGGTATGTATTAGCCAAGTTTTACTATAGGGGCCTGGTGTATCCCTTATCCATGTGTATGTATTAGCCAAGATAGCCTGATATCTAGTTGCCGAAAGTGTACGCAGTTTCCTGGGTGTTTCCTCATCCTAGCTCAATATTTACTACTAGCCAAAAAAGCTTCAAACTTCAAAAAAAAAATCAAAATTTAAAAAATTCAAATGTATAATGTATAAATCGTTTATACATTCAAATTTTGATTTTTTAAAGGGAAGTTTGAAGATTTGTAGCTAGTAGTAAATATTGAGCTAGGATGAGGAAACACCCAGGAAACTGCGTACACTTTCGGCAACTAGATATCAGGCTATCTTAGCCAAGTTTTACGACAGTATGTATAGTCAACATTTATGAAATACAGCATGCACTAAAGTCATCCAGGAATAATCCTATTGGTAATTTATTAAACTAGGGATAGGGTAATGGAATATTAATTTATCTTTTCTTTATACCTTATGTGTTAAATTATCTCAATTTCTTAATGATAAAAAAATAGTTTTTTGTTGATTTATGGATTTTTTCATCCTGTTATTGGTAAAAATGGTGTAGGTAATTTAGAACTAAAATAAGCATGTCAGACTTTTTTTATAATGCAATTAAATTCATCATTACCTCCCTGCATATTTCCTAACTTTTTGTGATTAATATTAAGTGGAACATTTAAAAATGATTTTTTAAAGATTTGTAGCACATACAAAAGTGTTTTGTATTTTTGTACCACCACCGTTTAATATAATGTTGAAATGTGAATCTCCTCCAGATTAAAGGACATCCTTATTGCAAGAGTGGGATGGGTAGATTTCAGGGATCTTAAGGGATAAGACTATGGACGATAAATTGATATGCATCCCCAATGTTGATAAATAAAAATCTCTTCTGTAGATTGACTTATTGGTTGAAAATTTTAGATACTGCTGCAATGAACAATCAAGGCTTAATAAATGTCCATAATGTTTTTGAGCCAGTGAATGGGAGAACATGTTCTTTAACTTTGGTTACATGTGTATTTTTACAGTTCCCTGCCTCCCTGGAAGAACTAAGAACTACATAGCTAGGTAGCAGAGAGAGAGGGGACAGTGGACTGTTTATGGCACTAGTCCCCAAAGTTTTATAATAACGTTTTCTTATAATAGCTTCATAACTTTGGTGACTTTTAATGAATTTTAGTTGGTTGGTTTATTAAGTAGAGTGTCCAAACGGTTCAACCATTAATTATAATATACGTATGGGGTGATTTATGTTATAACATGTACATAAATTTATCGGCCATTGTCATATCCCTTTAGATCCCTGGCTAGGAGGGCACATGCAAAACTTCAACCTTAACAATAATGTTACATTTTTTGTCGCTGATTTGATAACCTTCTGCGCCGATCATATGGGTTAAATGTTAGTATATTATGTTTCCTGAAATTTAAGAAGAAAAAATATTAAATTCGTTTTATAGTGAGGGATCTAAAGGGATAAGACAATGGTCGATAAATTAATTAACATCCTCAATGATGATACACAAAATTACCCATTCTGTAGATTATTATTAGTGTCTGAAAGAATTTGAACACTCAACATAATTAACCAACCAATCTAAATTTATCAAAAGACACCAATGTTTTTTTCTAAAGCTTTTAATTGAATTAAAAGTCGTTTTAAAAAATTGGATCAATTTGGAAATAAAAAGCAAGTCACTTTTGGCAATTTTAAAGACTGTTTACTGCCAAACCGCTGACTGCTTCGTCGAAATATTTACTCCAGGTAAACTGGCCCAGGCCCAGCTTTGCAATCAAACGATTCGAAATCTTATAGACCAGGTATGCGCACGGCTAAAGAAACCCGCAAAAAAGACACTTTACGACGCTTGCAAGCGCATTATTGAGTCTTGCTTACTTTATATATTTTGTATGCTTTTTTATCAGCCATTAAAGATGCCGAAAAATAATTTAAGTAGTTAAAAAATTTCTTCAGAACAACATGTTGAATATGGACTTACAAAGTACAAGAATATAGATAATAGAGTTGCTTTGCTTTCTAAATTGTACCCAACAACATCTTCAGAAACAATTTCTCAAATTTACAAAATTGCTAGGACGATTCTAACACGCCTAAGACGTTACAGATGTTACATAACGACCCTAATTATATAAAATCTTTGCTTTTTGAAAAAAAATAGGTTTTAAAGGTTTGTTTTAAATATATGGCATCTTAATTGATTTGTGATTTAGGCTTTGTTCTCCTATGGTGAAGATACTTTGGTTAATAAGGATATTGTGTGAAGAATTCGCGGCATTCTCACCTCGTCATGCGCATGAGAAGCTACGTGCTGTGAGGCCGCTATCACCCCGCTACCCACCCAGAGGGCCGGAAATTAATTTTCACTCCTTTCCTCACAAAATAACATTTATTTTTGTTTTGTTTGTTAAAGATCTAACTGTTTTTATTTTATTTTATAAATAATTTTGTATTCTTTAGCATAGAGAGAGAGGGGGGGGGGATAAGCTGTTTATTACACTAGTCCCCAAACGATTTTTTATTCGTTGGTTTTACAACTTTGGGAACTTTTGATAAATTTTGATTGGTTGGTTTATTTACTAGAGTGTTCATACGTTTCAGCCAATAATAATAATCTGAAGAAGGGATAATTTTGTGTATCAACATTGGGAATGTAAATTAATTTATCAACCATTGTCTTATCCATTTAGATCTCTGAGAAGAATCTCACTTTTGAAATTAAACATTGAATTGTGACAATATTACACTGCTGCAAATATATATTGCCCATTAATTCAACGCTACTTTTTTTTAATTAGTCGACATCTTTTTTAATCGACTAATTGTCAATTAAATAATACTTAATATGCACAAGGGCATGCAGTAAGGGGGTTTAGAGGGGTGTCAACACCCACCTTAAAATTGAAATTGGGAAACCTTCCCATTTTTTCACGCCCTTGTGGTTTTATACACCCTTGGGAAATTGTTATGCACGCCACTGATTAAGATTTAAGATTTTATAATTAATTTTACTATACTACAATTGATTTTACCTTATATATATTGTCATTGCTACGCTACATTTTTATATTTCATCTTTTCAAAAGGAAAGCTTTTTTATAATTAGGTTTGGTCCGCTCGTCCGTAACAGATAGCTCTTATCGTTACTATAGGCATGTTAGAGTTGTCCTATTGTTCTTAAACTTGACATAATTATTCTTGTGAAAAGTTAGGTATGATTTAGAAAGCGTGGCAACTCTATAACCGTATGTCCTTGTTGATTTTAAAACTTTTTGACAACAATTTTTCATTTTTATCCTATTCATATGATTTTTGGAATATTGATTCCTAGGACAACAAAGTACAATGTTAAATGTGTAGCATCTCCATAATCAAGTGTTAAAATGTAAGTATAACCTTAAACAGTATCCTGTATTTAGCAACAAATTTACTTACAATTCTGTTCAGACTTATACATTTATATTCTCCTTATTTAGTTCTGACAGTCTACAAGTGTTAATGTACGCTTTTATGGATCTTGTCAACCTTGTTTAGTCAAGCAATAAAAAACACAATTTTTGGCTATTTTTCTGTCATCGTAAGATTGATAGAGCTGAAATGTAAAAGACAAATAAAACAATTAAAATGAGTATGTCGCTATAGCCGCAGGGAGATAAAAAAGATTAACTGGTTGGGGCAATGACAGATTAATACAAAATGTATGGTAATTATCAGGGCTAGACTAGTCCCCAAAGTCTTATAATAATGGTTTCTCATTTGTTGGCATAACAACCTTGGGGTCTTTTATTGAATTTTGATTGGTTGGTTAATTTAGTTGAGTTTACAAAAGTCTCAACCATTAATTATAATCTACAGAAGGGGTAATTGGCCGTTGTCCTATCCCTTTATATCTCTGGTAATTATTAACTAAACTGTACAACATATGTAAAGTTTACTGAAAATGAGAAGACGAAGAAAGTCCCTCAAAAATCAGCATGTTACGTCATAAAAACGGGGATTATCCATCTCTTTTTTAGGGGTTTTCTTTCCCACTCCTCCTCTCCTCATCCCTCATTATTATGACGTCATTGAGGGACTTAATTCGTCTCCGAAAATGAATAATAGTTTTAATAATTCTTAATATCAAAGATAAAAATGTTGTTTAAATAATTGAATAGAAACAAGGATGAGTGCATTCATTAAAAGCAAAGTTAACTTATATTCATTAAGGCCTAAACAGCAATCTGCTTTTCATCATAGTGCAGATTGCCTAAACTTAGGGAGGGAGGGGACATCGGGCTGTTTATTAAACTAGTTCTCAAATTTTTATTATAATGTTTTTTTATTCTTTGGTTTAACAATATAAGGGACTTTTTTCCCCCAAACATTTTAACCACGAATTATTATCTACAGAAGGGGTAAATTTGAGTATAATCGTTAAAAATTTGAATTTTGTTAACCCTTGAGACGTAATTAAAGAAGTAAAAGGCTATAACACGATTTTACTATTGTGTCTAATCGTTCTAGAAATTACCTTGTCAAAATATCAAATCTACAGAATAATTCTACTTTGTTAAAATTAGTGTAGAAAAAGGCTGAAAAAAACGAGCTGTCCACTAAAACAAACATACTGACAATGTCTATAGATTTACCACGCTACCAAAATTGTACAAAATCGTTCAAAGCCTAAACAAAAAGAGGATTTTAGCTAACCGTTACAGATGTTCGCGCTGAATATCACACCCTAAATGCAGAAAACCTTTGCCTGCACTGATATCACTAACTTTTAATAAAAGTCTTTTGTTTCATATCTTTTTATAAACAATCTTTTGTTCACAAAACACACTAATTAATACATTAATGAAGACACTTTATGTATAAGAAGATAACTTATAAAAGCAAGGCTTTTCTATATTTTGGATGTATACTGACATCTCTTATGTATTTTATTGATATAAGTACTGTAGGAGCAACTTTTTAACAATGATCTAAATGTAAGTACGTCCATTTGAAATGAGTTTCATATTCAGTTTATTTTATTTTGATTTTCTCAAAAAATTATAAAAGATTATGAGTGGCATAAATTTTATAATTTTTATTTTATTATTCGTAGAAAATTATCTGCAATACGATGCTATAAATGGTTTTTCAGTGTTGCTGAGAACCGGTTCTAATCCAGTGGATATTAATCGGTTTCGAAGCCATACTTGAAACCTTTTATTTTAAATCTTCATAAAATAAGATATTTTACCATGGTATATGAGTTTAATTTTGTCAAAATAAATTACCCTTCATTCTTGTATGGCAAAAAATTTTGTTTTGAAATATCCTCATTATTTAAGTAAAGTTATGCAGCACAAAATATTATTTTTTTTAATAATACAAAATTCTTTAATTCTAAAAAAGAAACATTTTTTATTTAGTTCCCTGTTGTAGGTCCTAACCAGGGAGGGAGGGGACATTGGGCTGTTTATTACACTAGTCCCCAAAGTTTCAAAATAACGTTTTCTTATTCGTTAACTTTACAACTTTGGGGACTTGCATGAAATTTTGATTGGATGGCTCATTAAGTTGAGTTTCCAAATGTTTCAACCACTAATTATAGTCTACAAAATGGGTAATTTTAAGTATCATAATTAGGGATGCAATTCAATTTATCGGCCATTGTCTTATCCCTTTAGATTCTTGGGTCGTAGCGCAGGAAATTATCCCATCTAAATACTACTAGCAAGGTTTCCTCACAAATCTTGACGTTCCTAAAACACGAGATGGAATAGAGGGGAACATAACATCAAACTTATTTTTTTTAAAGCAAATCTTAAATTTTTTCCAATATGACATCGAAAACTATTAATATCCGCTAGATTAGTATCGGTTCTCACCCATACTGAAAAATCATGTATAGCATCATATTACATTCTGTTTTCCACGACTATTAAAAAAAATCATAAAATTAATACCAGTTTGGTTAGCCTAGGCCCTCGGCCGGTAGGGACTAATAAAACTTGTTTTAATCTTATAATCTTTCTTTTTAATAACCGCGGAAAGCTGCGATGCGATAAATAACTAATACTAATTCTGCAACAAAATATTTGTGTCTTTTTTGTAACTTATGGCTTTTATTTCGCTTTAAAAAATTTCTATTAGTTTAGATGTTTATTTGTTGGTTAGTGCATTCTTTAAAATTTCTTAAATGGCAGTTACAATTTGTTTTGTTGATAGAAGCTATGTACTATTTTATTTATTTTCACTTTTCAGGATATTTTTGAAATTTTGTATCACCTCTATATTTTTGTGAATTATCTCTAGGTTCATTCTAAATTAGATGTAAATGTTACAAAACAGAACATTATCAAACAGGTGAGCATTTTATAAACTAAAATTTTTCTAACTTAATTTATTTTAATTCTAATTTCATTAAATTTTTATGTAGTTACATAACAAACTTTTATCAAAATATTTCATGCTAGCATCCTTCATCAAAGGGCTTCTGAAGGTCTAGAGGAGGACAAAAAAATAGCCTAAAACCATCCCGTGATCAATGTGAAGCTTCCCTAAAATCAAGAAATCAATCAGCTTAGTAGTTATCAAGATCTTAAGCTACAGACAAAAAAAGACAATTATCTACAAAACTAAAATGAATAATGTAAAAAAAAAGATGATAGATAGATATTTTTAAATGTTATTAGGCATACCTATATGGTAGATGGACAATTTAAAGATTAGGTTCACCTATGTATTAGTTTCTTTAGCTTACTTTAAAAATTGGTACACCGTTCTTAAGATAGGTATTTTTGTTTTATTTAAATCATTTTAAAACTTGTAAAATAGTTATCAACTCGCTTAGTGATAAATTGACTCAAAATTTATAAAAAAAAATGAATACTTTATATCCAAATTATCACTATAAAGTCAATAATAAT
Organism: Acartia tonsa; assembly: GCF_053477335.1. Classification (NCBI taxonomy): domain Eukaryota; kingdom Metazoa; phylum Arthropoda; class Copepoda; order Calanoida; family Acartiidae; genus Acartia; species Acartia tonsa. The sequence goes on along the minus strand of NC_137263.1, from coordinate 51,564,590 downwards.
AATATTGAATAACAAGGAAGAGAGACAATGGCTGATAAATTAATGTTGTACATCCCAATTGATCATACAAAAAAATACTTATTCCATTGCATTGATTAAAATTAGAGGTTAAACACTAAACTTAATTAAACAACCTATCAAAATTCACTGTATTCCCCAAAGTTGTTAAGCCAACTAATAAGAAAACGTTATTAGAAAACTTTGGGGACTAGTGTAATAAACAACACATTGTCCTCTCTCTCTCTGGTAGCTACTAGAAATGAGGAACTTAGTTAGCTAGTGACAGTCAGACAACTAGCTTCTAGGTTAAATTAAATATATTTTACCTAATTATGTTGTATAAAATAAAGTATTCCATCAAAGCTGTATAATTTATATTTAAAAAAGCTATTCTCTAAATATCACATTTACAAAATTTTAATTTATTAGTATTGTATGGTTGAATGCATAATACGAAAATTTTGTACAAAACACTATATGTCTTTATCAACTGTATGTCATTATGTCCTTTTACTTAGTTGACCCTTACACAGGAATCACCATGCAAAGTTAAAAACGTTAGGACAATTCTAACATGTTTGAATTAACAAAAAAGCTATCCGTTCCGGACGGACGAACCGACCATAATAATAGAAACTTCTCTTTTAGAAATAGGCTATTTTGCGGGTTTGTTACAACAGTGAAAATATTGGGAGTGATATGAGGAGGATGCCATGTAGACGCACTTTAGTCATAGGAGGGTGGGGGGGGGGGGGGGATAATTGTGATTGTGGCCCCCAGTCATGAAATCATTCAAGGATTTAAGAGTATGAATCTTTTACAGCTAACCTTCAGTTTTATTAGTTTTTAATATTTTTTAAAGCGAAGCTTTTCTATAATTAGGGTCGGTCCGTTCATCCGTCAGTCCGTAACGGTTAGCTCTTTTCGTTAATTTAGACATGTTATAACTGTCCCATCGATTTTAAACTTTGCAAGGTAATTCCTGTAGTAGTTAGGTAGGATTCAGAAAGCGTAGCAACTCTGTAATCGTTACCAAAATGTCCATTTTAAACGTGCTAATTTTTAACTTTTTTAACAGCAAATTTTTATGTGATAAAATTATTCGATTGATCTGATTTTTGGCATACTAATTTCTAGGACAACAAAGTATAACGTTAGAAGCGGATTATCTCTATAATCAAGTCCTAAAAATGTAAGTATGTCCTTAAACATTATCCTGTATTTAAGAAGTTTTTCAACTTATTTACTTAAAATTTTGTTATGACTATGTACATTTATATACCGATTAATTAGTTCTGACACAATTGTAAATGTTCGTTTGTCCTACCATTTCAGAGCTTTGCTTTTATGGATGTTGTCATCCTTGTTTTTTTTACGTTGAGCCACCCTAAGAAGAAGGCTTAAAACTATTATACTATGCAATATATATTAAGGGAAAGCCTTGAAACCGAATAATAATGGCAGAGCCGTTACTGAGATCAATTGCTTCAGGCAGACATCAAAGTACTTTTTACACTTTTTTTTTTACATAATAGCTCATTTGTAGAACCAGACACTAAGCGAAATAATTTAATTTATGCATTAAGTTTTAAGTATAATATTTTTAAAATAGTAGTAGTTAGGTACGATTTAGAAAGCGTAGCAATTTTATAATTATTACTAGAATGTCATTGTCCATACGTCCATTTTAAACATGTTGATTTTTTTACTTTTTTAACAACAAATTTTTATATGATCTAATCATCCGATTGATCTGATTTTTGGTATGTTGATTCCTGGGATAACAAAGTACAATGTTATAAGCGAAGCAACTCTGTAATCAAGTCCTAAAAATGTAAGTATGTTCATTGTCCTAAATCAAGCATTTTTTCAACAATTTTACTTACAATTTTGCTTCGACTCCTATACATTTATATTCTGATTATTCAGTTCTGACACTATATAGGTGTTAATGTCCGTTTGTCCTACCGTTTCAAAATTCAGTGCTCTGCTTTTATGTTGTTATACTTTTTTATTCCTAATTTGATGTAAAAAAAACTATTCAGTTTGTTTTATTAATGAAAAAAATCAACTGAAATCATTGAAGAAAATAAACCTACTTATCAAAATACGAAAGCATATAATAATTTCTAGTATGGCTACGAAACCGTATAATATTCACTGGATCAGAACCGGTACTGAAAAATTATGTATAGCATCGTATTATATCCAGTTTTCTACGAATATAAAAATGTACAATCATAAGATTAAACCCAGTTTAGATGCGATAAATAACTATTCTAAAAATCCTTGTAAAGCTTTCTACATTCTTCAATAATATCCCAGCTTGGTATCATTGGCTTCTAGAATATAAATAGCCAACCCAAACCACGCCCTCCTAGCTTTAATATCCATTATGCCTAGTTGTCTATAACTAATAATATAATACATTCCTTAGTAGAGCACTAATAGGGCGCATTTTGATGCCTTAATGATAGTGCACTCAGATACAGGCAGGGAGGAGACATTGGGCGGTAAATTACCTTGGTACCCAAAGTTTTTAAAAGTTCTAAAGTCATTATTGGCTCAAAAACTTTGGGTTCTTTTATTGAATTTTAATTGGTTGTTTTTAAACTGCAAGTGTTCAAACTTTTTAACCAATAATTTTAATCTACAGAAGAGGTTTAACATCACTGGGGATGTATATCAATGTATCTGCCATTGTCTTATCCCTTAGTCTCCCTGCTTGCGCCTATCCAACCACTGGCTTACTAGCCTACCCATTGATTAGTTAGTTAGTTTTCAACGGCAGTGGATATGCATTCAGATATTTTGATCTAATTCAAATCCTATCATATATCATCATTCGATAGGGTGGTATTAATGCTGATAAACAAGATTATCCCTTCTGTAGATTAAAATGATTGGTTGAAACGTTTTGACACAATGAGTTTTTAACTAACCAATCAAAATTTAGGAAAGGTAAGATTAAGTTGAAAAATTTCAGGTACAGCCCAATGTCCCCTCCCACCCTGGTTTATTGTAGATAAATTTGAATTTGATTACATGTTGAAAGTTACAAACTGTTAACATTTAAATGTTCTATTATATCATTTGACTTACATGTAGTGGCGTGCACAGGGGTTTGACACCCCCCTTAAAACCAAAATCATGGGAGGTGTAAGCTATAGGGGATGTAATTCAGACTACAAGAGGAGTGTAAGTTTATTGTTAGAGGGGTGGATACACTCCCTACCCCCTAGGTGTCAACCTCGTACGTAATCAACATACTTAAAAGGTAAACTAATGGGGGGGGGGGGGTAACTTTTACACCTTGACACCCTCTTTGGCTGTTTTACGGTAGTGTATCAGGTGGGTGTAGGTTTAGGGGTGTGGACACAACCCCCATAAACTTGCCAGGGGGTTGGAGACACCCCTCTTCTGAATGCCCCTTCTTACTTCAATTAAAATATTAGAAAATTTATGTCTGTCCTGGAGTTTTCTAAGATGCTAATACTGCACTAAATTAAATAGGCACTGTGTGATGCTAATCTTTCGGACAGTTCACATCATTTTTTGTTCTTTTGTTCATATTAAAAGAAAATGTATGTTAGTAGAGATAATCCTTATAATCAAGTAACAGGATGTCTTGCTAACCGCCGCACCGACATGGTTTTCCTTTTCAGTGTAGCTTCTCATGTCCTGGGAAGGTTTATAGCTATTTTTTGGAGCGGGGGGGGGGGGGGTTGGGTTACCACTACCCTCCCAAGAGAAATAGCAAAAAAAAACATAACCAACCCCATCTAATTTATTGGTAAACAGCTGATCATTTTACATGCCTCTAGAGGCATCTCACCTATTATATTATTAATACTCAAAAAATGGTCCAAACCGATATACACTGAAATGCAGTGTGTAAAATGAAACTCTAAACTTCATGCTATTTAAAACAAATGTGTTTAATATTGAAAAAAAAAAAAAACAAGAACGGTAAGTTTGCACAGCACTGTTGTAGCTAAAACTGAACTATATATAAACTATATATGGACAAATGTTTTGGTCCTCCCTTACTAAGATTAATTAAGTGCTAGGTGCTCGAAATCCATGAGTAGTAGGTTAACTCAACTGCTTATTGTTGACCTATTGGCTGCTGAGGCTTCTGATATTGATTACTAAAATCTAGCAGCATGTTGATTAAATTGCCAAAAATCAATTAAAAGGTTTCGTTGGCCGTAAGATGAAATGCCACTAGTCCTAAAAGTTTTAAAATAATGTTTTCTTATTCGTTGGCTTAGCAACTTTGGGGACTTTAGTGAACTTATGAACTGTATTATCATTGGGGATGTACATTGTTTTATTGGTCATTGTCTAATCCCTTAAGATTCCTGATATTAAATTATCCTTTACTTTTACAATTAAGCTATAACAACCATTTTGTAGGAATTTAGAACTTAAGAACAAAGTAAAGTGTATAAAAGCAGCAAATCTCAAGAATGCACATAGCACCCTGAAAGGGCAATTAATGTCTCATACACAATGAACAATCTAGCGCAAAGCATGCCAAAAATATTTGATATTAAGCCGAATCAAATCTCTTTATTAATGAAGTCATTATGGTGGTGGAGAGCTATACATTTAGATACTTAAATAGTATTTTTAAAAGCGTAGCTTTTCTATGACATACGTATTGTTTAGCTCTTTTCGTTGATTAAGGCATGTAAGAGTTGTCCTATCAATTTCAAACTTTGGATTATGGTTCATATAAAAATTAAGTAGTATTTCTAAACATGCTGTTTTTTTCAACTTTTTTTACAGCAATTTTTAGTATGATATAATTATCCTATTCATCTGGATTTTGTAACAATGATTCCTAGGACAACAAAATAGATACAATATTTTAAGCGAATATCTCTATAATAAAGTCCTAACAATGTAAGTATGTCCTTGCCTTTTATATATACAAATAGTTTGTGCTTAATTTTGAATAGTTATGTTACTAAAAATATACTAAATTCGGGTATGGTCCCTTTCGTAACATCGCTCCTTATGGGGCGATTCTTCGTATTTTTCACAGTAGCTTTTCTCCTATTTCTAGCCACTGTGGGGGGCTCTAACCCTGCTGGGCCAATTACCTAACCCTGTGGGGCAATCACCTAACCCAATATAACCTAACCTAACTCAAAATAACCTATAAAAAGCCATTTATGGGGCGATGTTACGAAAGGGACTATTCCCCTAAATTCTTGTGTTATATACAAGGAGGGCGGGGACATTGACTGTATATTATAGTGGTCCCCAAAGTTTTAAATACACATTCTCTCATTCGTCGAGATAAAACTTTTAAAAATCTTGATTGGGAAATAACAGTGCTCTTATTTCAGGGTGCATATCAATTTATCGTCTATTGTCTTATCTCTCAAGATTCCTGATAATACCGCACAGTTTCTATGTTACACAAATAGATACCAAACAATCATTAAGAATATTATGAATATATCAGAACATTATTACAGGGAGGAAAAGGAAAATGGTGTGTTTATTAAACTAGTCCCCTCATTTTTAAAATAACGCTTTCTTATTCGTTGATTTAATAACTTAGAGACTTTTATTGAATTTTTGTCGGTTGGTTTATTCAGTTAAGTGTCCAAATGCTTCAACCATTAATTGTAATCTACAGATGTGGTAGTTTTGAGTATCATCATTGGGGATGAACATCAATGTATCGGCCATTGTCTTATCCCTTTATATCCCTGAGATTATTAGCGTATAGTAGAGGGGGTGGGGGGATTGTTGAATGAATTAAATGAGCAAAGGGAGCTGAAACAAAAAAAACAAAAATGACAATATTCATAAAAACAAAATAAGTAAATAAATAAGTAAAAGAACTATAAAGTAAAAAAGCATTAAGCACAAAGGCACAGATATTAAAAAGAAAGAAATGAAAATCAAAGACTTTCCTTAAAAAGCAACAAGTTCTACAATTTCATCATAATACAAAGTAGAACGATGTCTGTCTGTCTGTCTGTTTGTTTGTTTGTAGCGAAGGATCTCGATAACCGCTGAACCGATCGGGTTCTCCTTTACAGGATAGCTTCTCATGGGTTCCGGGAAGGTTTATAACTATTTTCTTGGAGACACCCCAAACCCCCCTAAAAAATAAAAAAATACCCTCCCCACCAAAGAATTTTTTTTACATTCTTAGTTTAAATCTAAAATACGAAAATTTGGTTTGAGCAAACCTCTTGGAGCCCAAGCCCCTAGGGGCGAAGCCGCTAGTATTATATAAAGTAGTAAACTTTTTTTTGTCTATAGCGAAGGATCTCGTTTACCGCTTAACCGATGTGGTTCTCTTTTAAAATGAACATAGGTGTAGGAAAGGTTTTAAACTATTTTTTAAAAAGTATCTCTTCCTTCTCCCCCTCCCCCAAAAATATTTTTATTTGAAAACAGAAATTGAAAATGGGGGGGGGGGGTCGACTTTCCCCCTCCTACCTTAAGTGCACCTAGAGGCTTCTAAGGGGCGTAGCTGCTAGTAGATTATAAAGAGATAAATAAACTGGGTTTAATTTATATAGATATATCATGTTATGCACTAAATTATGATCAACGCCAATTATAACGACACACGGACAAACATGCTTTTTGTTCGTAGAAAAGTTTTGCTCCTAAAAATACACCACAACCAATATACTGACAAGATTCGTCTAATTATATCGGCATCAATATTGAGATGAATAAATAAGGGTGGGGTTTCAACTATGTATAGCGTATATGGATGTATGTATATATATAGATAGGCCTACTTGACTCATTTTTACTCATTTTAAGCCTTGAAAATTTAAAGTTTTATGACGTTTTTACCTCCTTATTAATTTTATGGGTTTTGTTTTATATTTGAACTAGCGACTACGCCCCTAGAGGCCTCTAGTGGCACTTTAAATGTTTTTTTTTTATATTTAAATATGTCTATGTTGGGTTTGACGTTTATGTTTCGTTGAACTCTCTTTGTTAAGTCGAAAAACGTAAAAAAATTGTTTTTTTTTTGTGATTTCTCTTGGGAGGGTGGTGGTACCCTCCCCCAAAATAGTTATAAACCTTCCCGGGATCTATGACAATCTACCCTGTTAAGGAGAACCCGATCGGTTAAGCGGTTAGCGAGTTCATTCGGTACAAACAAACACACAGAATACAAATAGACATCCTGTTACTTTAGTATAAGGATTGATTTTGTCAGGGATCTACAGGGAAAAGACAAAGGCCGTTAAATTGATGTACATCCCCAATGTACACTCAACTTAATGAACCGACCAATCAAAATTCACACTCTTTTCCTCAAAGTTGTTGAGCCAACGAATAAGTAAATGTTATTATAAAGTTTGGGGACTAGTGTAATAAACAGCCCATTGTCTCCTCTCTCTCTGGATTTTGTATAGAGGTAAATGTATGTCATACTTCTTATTTAACCCCTGTTGTAAAATGTATACAGTCGTTTCAGAGATCTTATTTAACGTCGTAAATTTCTAATTACGGTAAACATTATGTAAGGTTTAAAGAAAATGTTATAAAATCTACTGGATAAAATGAATTCAAATACCCAGACAAACAAGGATAACAACAGCCATATGTTGCGAAACAAAGAAAAAAAAGTTATTTTACGTTTTAACATATAGATATAGTCATTGTGAGTTATAGAGTATATTTTTTCAAGTCAGAGGAAATTTTTGCTGTCTCTATCTCTGAAAGCAGCCAAGTAAAATACATTCTTATGCATGTCTTGTGAGTATTTCCGGTAGCCAAACTCAAAGGCTAGAGAATCTTCACAAAAAAAGCAGATGAACGAACAGACTAAGTGAGTTGTTAAGTAGCTTTGCTACTTAACAAGGATGCCAACATCAACGAACATTAACTCTTGTCAAAGTAAAAGTCAGCAAATTTTAAATGGACGTATGGACTTTCTGATAACTATTATATAGTTGCTACGCTTTCTAAATCTTACCTAAGTGTTAAAGAAATCATCCTGCAAAGTTTGAAATCGATAACAAGTCTAAATAACTGACGCACGGACGGAACGACACAAATATAGAAAATCTTCGCTTTTAAAAATTGTAGTTTTAATTTTGTTCTGCTGACAATACTTAACTTTATTTATACAGAAATCTGATTTAGTTTTCCACGCAAAATTTATTTCTGCACAATTTTAATTTGAAAAAAATAAACAATTAAATAATTTATTTCCTTCAAGGTATTGTACTTTATAATTGCAATTAGAATTTTGCGGGGAGGGAAGGGACATTGGGCTGTTTGTAAAATCTCAGTTACCGCTGAACCGATTGGGCTCTACAGGGAATATACCTACTGGTCCTCTGGTGGTTTTAAGCTATTTTCTTGGGGGGGGTGGGACACCCCAACCCCCCCAAAAATAAAAAAAATCCCCACTTCCATAATCTTAAATTTTTCTTTTATTTTTGTAAACAAAAATCAGTAATTGGGGTGGGGGAACCCCACTGCTCCATGGGGCGAAGCCCCCATGACCCCCCCCCCCCAATTTTTTTTTTTATATTTTTTTACGAATTGAAATTTTTGTGTATACGGAAAACAACCTGGGTTTAATTTTTACGAATTGAAATTTTTGTGCATACAGCGAACAACCTGGGTTTAATTTTACCACAGAGTAATTAAACAAAGAATAACTTTTTTGAATATTTCTATTTTTTTCAAGGGGCGAAGCTCCTAGAGGCTAGGGGCGAAGCCGCTAGTAGCTAGTAATCTATAATACAAAGTAGTACGATGTCTATCTGTACGTCTGAAGCTTAAGATCTCGGTAATCGTTCAACCAACAGGTTTGTGCTTCTCAGGTAATATAGATACTGGTCCTGCAGAGGTTAAAGCTATTTTCTTTAAAAAAAGCACCCTTTCCCCAAGAGGCTAGGTGCTAAGCAACTATTACTTATAAAAACCGACTCCTATCATTAAAATTATCATTAAAATCTTTAACCTTTTTCGTTAAGCAGCAAATCTTTATTTTATTTCAGTAATAAGTTTAATCATCGTCTATAGCATATAATACCACATATCTATAATACAAAGTAGAACGATGTCTGTCTGTCTGTCTGTCTGTCTGTCTGTCCGTCTGTCCGTCTGTCCGTCTGTCTGTCCGTCTGTCCGTCTGAAGCTTAAGATCTCAGTAACCACTGAACCGATTGGGCTCTACTCTTCAGGGAATGTACCTACTGGTCCTGTGATGGTTTTAAGCTATTTTATTGGGGGTTGGACACCCCCAACCCCCCCCAAAATGAAAAATACCCCCCCCCAAAAAAAAAAAATTTTTTTTACCTTTTCTTTTTAAATCTAAAATACGAAAAATTGGGTTGATCACACCTCTTGGGGCAAAGCCCCTAGAGGCTAGGGGCGAAGCCGCTAGTGTACATATATAGGAGAATGATTTGGCTTTATTTGGGGCTGAAATGTTAATATGTTTATAGATAAGTATCTTAATTAGTAAGCTTTAGTATGATAAAGAGCGAGGGGGGGGGGGTTAAACTTTGTATGGCTATATTAAATTAACTGATTAAGCTACTATATAACTTACTATCAAATACATCATAGGTTTTGTCGGTAAGATTTTTCTTCTAGCTAAAAATTAAAGGACATCGCAGGGCTAAAATTTTTATTATAACCTAGTGCAATTTTGCTCCTGATCTAGTACGATAAAAATATTATAACCTAGTGCAATTTTGCTCCTGATCTAATTTGAAGATTATCTTACTCTTGTCTCGGGGTTTTGCATGTTTTTGTTCTTGTCATACCTCTCTTTTAGTTCTTAAGTCTTATGCATTATGCTATGCACTATTTTTCATTCTAACATTTGGTCCAAATTTTAACATTTTTTTCAGCAAATTTTTCTCCATGTCTATTGTTCTTAACATTCTTATATTTTTTTCTACGCCATAAAACATTCTTCATATCTTAATTCTCTTGTCCTAAAGAATTGGCTCATGCCTCAGCGACCCGTGTGAGCAGTTTTTTTTGGGTGTATGTAGAATGTAGATTATATTTTTGTAGGCAGAGAATAGTGGGGGCGGAGTTTCATGTCTCTATCTATATCTGGAAAATATTCTTTACATCTACAGCATGACCCTCGAAAAAGTATTTTTAAGCATCTGCAGCCTATATTTCTCAATAAAATATTAAAAGATTCATATGTACTTGTTATCTATAATTTTCTACATCAAAGGATATCAAAATATTTTTTTTACATCAATTAACAGCCGAGATTTTTAAAGCCAAAGTTTGGAAAAAGTGCTTGAGAAACTGGATATTGCTAAATATTTCTTAGTTTTTATTAGTATATTACTTTTTATCAACCAGTTAAAAAACAAATAAGAAAGAAGAGCAAGTTTACAATTGATACATTTTTTATTGCATTAAAAAACGTTACTTTTACATATAAAAACCACTTTTCAAATTTTACTGAATACATTTTTCTTATAACCATTTTCCCTCAAATCTTATAATATCTCCCACTTATTAATATGACCTTAAATAAACCCCTCCCCAATTTATGCTCATTGCCGGAAGATTAGCGCAACCTTTACCAATAAATTCACGCCCACTCATCAAATTAATCTAAGAAACATAAAAATCATTTAAATTGTTAAATGTTTAATAAAAGTTTGTAGCTGTAACTTTTTGTTTTTTTAACTTATTTTGATAAAATAAAAAGTGTTTGATTTCTGTTTATGTAAACTTTCAATTTGCTACTATTTTTTATAGGATTTCTTTCTGTAAGGGTGTTTTTGCAATTTACACTAATCTAAAAATGCCTTTTAGAGCAAGTGAAAAAAGTGCTTTCAGCATGAAATAAATTTCTTGGAAACATCTTTATATAAGTTTTATAAAAAGTATTGAAATTATGAGGAAAACACGTCATTTCACTTTAAAAAAACATTTTTCTTGAAAAGTTACTTTTTCCTCAGCCACTTTTAAAAAACTTTGGCTCTAAAAATCTCAGCTGTTAATTGATGTAAAAAAAATATTTTTATATCTACTTATGTGGAAATCTACAGAGAACAAGGACATATACATTTTTTGATAATTCATTGAGAAATATGGGCTGCAGATGCTTAAAAATACTTTTTCGAGGGTCATGCTGTATTTTGTTAAATATTAGATTATTAACATGTGGATAAGGTATTTACATGAAATATCTTGAAAAAAAATATACAGGTTGATAGGCAATTAATTTAAAGAAATGCCAATCGCATAAAACAAAATATTAATTTTTATTATAAAAAAACATAATAAAATCATTTTCCTGTAATGAACATTTAAAATTTGTATTTGAAACATATAGTTCAAAAGCTATTAGGATCTATTTAAAATACTAAAAAAATTTAAATGTCACTCCATCTAATCTATTAATCCTAGATATGTTAACTATAAGAAGCGTAGCTTCTTGTCAAGCTAATGTAGCATTTACTTTATGTTAAACTAGCGATTACGCACCTTGCCTCTAGGGGCTCTGTATAAAGACTAGAAAAACTAGCTCAAAACCGTCTTAAGAGTAAAATATGAAAATAGAATGGCCTAAAATGATTACAGGAGCTATGTGAAGCTTTCCTAAAAAGGAGAACTCAATCGGTTCAGTACTTATTGAGATCCTATGCTTCAGACAAAATAACCCTTATTACTTTATGTAATAAAATATTGAAGTCTCGTTTTAAAATTCACAATTTCCCATCCGTTTTCCTGTTTCCCATTTCTTCGCCCCAGTTAGATATTAACGTTCTTGTTTATATTATTATAATAGTTGGCCGGTTATAAAGCCATTATCTTCACTGGAAAACATTAATCAGAATATTAATGTTGTGCGCGCCCATCCTACACCTTCGGTTTAATGTACTTGTTGAAAGCGAAGCTTTTCTATAATTAGGGTCGGTCCGTCAGTACGCCTGTGCGTTCGTCCGATATAAAATTTTAATTGTTTAACGCAAAGATTTAAATTAACAGGGTAGTCCCGTCCGTCCGTCTGTCCGTATCGGTTAGCTCTTATCGTTTTTTTAGGCATGTTATAATTGTCCGTTCGATTTAAAACTTGACATTGTGTTACCTTTAGAATGTCCGTGCGTTCATTTAAAACATGATGATTTTTAACCGCTTTGACAATTTTTTTATTATCTAACAATCCTATATATCTTATTTTTGGAATACAAATTCCTAGGACGACAAATTACAATATTATAAGCGAAGCTTCTTCATAATTAGGTCCTAAAAACGAAAGTATTTCCTTTAAACTATGTCCTGTATTAAACATTAAAAAGTTAATGTTCGTTTGTCCTACCGTTTAAGAACTTCGCTATTTATGGATGTTGTCAACCTTGTTCACAAGATGACTAAGCTTTTAAAAGCGAAGATTTTATAACATTCTTTATGTACGTTCGCTTGTCGCTCTGAAGCTGCAACCACCATTTGCGCAGCCGAGATTACCTTTTTTGTATTTTCGTCAGTCAGCTATGTAAAGGGTGAAACGTTTACATTTAAGAGCTTCGCTACTTTTGGGTGTAGTAATCCTTGTATTAAAGATATTCTTCTTTAAGATAAACATATGTATTGGATTACAATGGCAAACAAAACCTATACATATAAAAATAAAATCATATTGGTGTTTGCAATTTAAAAAATATTTTGAATAAAATATATTAGAATGTTTTACTTAAATACTTTTAAAAACTTTTGGCTTTGAAATTTTGTTTAAAAAAGCATTTTTTTCAATATCCGATAAATCTGAGAAATTCTACATCACTTTTAACTAGAAAAACTTGAAATATTCAATATAATCTATATTTTGTACTAGGGATCTAAAAGGAATAAGACAATGGCCGATAAATTGATGTACATCCCCATTGATGACACACAAAATCGCCCCATCTGTAGATGAAAAAGCTAGTGGTTAAAACGTTTGAACATTCAACTTAATAAACCAACCAATCAAAATTCAGTAAAAGTCCCCAAAGTTGTAAACCAACAAATAAAACTTTGGGGACCAGTGTCATAAACAGCCCATTGTCCCCTCTTTCTCTGATTTTAAATTTTTAACACATTCCTATATATATATTTATATGCTTTCCATGCATTGCAATTCAACGAAATGTGAATACTATTTTAGATTTATTTAATAAACAAGGCCATAACATGACTTAAAAATACAAGTACCTCAGTAGCGAATTTGTTTAATATTGAATTGTTAAATGTATTCGCTACTTATACACAGAAATGTTCTCGTTGAAATTATACTCTAAACACTGCAGTTGAAGTGGTTTACATATAGCTTTATTGTAAAAATGTTTTTAAGTACTTCTAAAATTTCATAAATGTTAATTCCACTTTTGTACAATTTACATCCTTATATAAAACTTACAGGATGTCTAGGAGTCTGTAAGTCTGTCTGTCTGTACAGAAAATTCTCTCTAACCGCTACACCGATATGGATCTCCTTTACAGAGAAGCTTTCAGAGGTCATTGGTAGGTTTATAACTATTTTAAGGGAGAGTACTACCACCCTCCCAAGAATTCTCCTCTTTAAAAATGACCCCAAATTATTTTTACGTGTTCTTATTAAATTCCCCCAACTCATGTGCCTCTAGAGGCCTCTAGGGGGCGTAGCCACCACTAGTATATTACATTTAAAGCCCAAATAAAAATGTTGATATTTTGGCTGCATATGATCTTATATAGTGGTTTGGCATAGCAATTACATACATAAATAATATGCAACTGCTACAGGGCTCTGCCCATCTAACTATTAGTCATAACACATCAAGGTACCAATTGTGATCCATTTGGGTGGATCCTATTTATTGTGTACATTCACTCGATGTTTGTATTCTGTACTTTCAAAAGAATATATATAAAGTAAACACCGAAGACATTACAAGTACAGTTCAAATAAATCAGGGATCTAAAGGGATAAGACAATGGCCGATAAATTGATGTACATCCCCAATTAAGATGTACAAAACTTCCTCATCTGTATAATACAATTGTTGTCCCCTTCGTTCCTGAATTATCAGGGGCGTCCAAGCTTTTTTGTTTGGGGGGGGGGGGGGGGGGGTAAATTTTTTTGAAGGGGGGGGGGTAATCACCACTTTACCCCCCTCCCTTGGACGTCTTTGGTTTTAGACCCGTCAAATCAATTTGAAACTTGTCCCCATTTTTTTGCGCCAATAAAGACAGTCTCTTCAAAATTGATTTTTAATCAATATGTAATAGTAGTGATACCTAGTAAGATTTATAAGTTGGAAAGAATTTTAATGTTAGAGGGAGATTTGAAATCTGCATCAAATTTTAAGGATTTTTTTTTTTATAAAATTCGTTTTTTGTATAATTCTTTATCTAAAAGCGGAAATACAATTTAAGTTAATTAATTTTGACATCTGTGATTGGTGGATTGAAAATTATCTTCGCTCCAGCTTAAGTGTCGCACATCATTCAACCAATTAGAGCGCAGGTAGTTTCCAATCCACCTATACTATTGGACAAAATTTATGAACTTAAATTGTATTTCCGCCTTTAGATAAATAATTATACAAAAAACGAATTTTATAAAAAAAAAAATCCTTAAAATTTGATGCAGATTTCATATCTCCCTCTAACATTAAAATTCTTTCCAATTTATATATCCTAATACCTAGGCCTAAGAGAAGGAAATCTAATAAAAATTTACAAAAATTAATCATGAGCTTAAAGATTCTTTATCCTTATAATAAAGTAACAGGATGTCTGTCTGTCTATTTGTGCTAAAAGATCTCGCTACTCTCTGAACCGATGCGATTCTCTTTTACAGTGTAGCTTCTTATTGGCACTGGGAAGGTTTATAGCTATTTTGTAGTAGAGTACTACCACCCTTACAAGAATAATATCCCCCCCCCCGCACACACAAAAAAATTGTTTACTAAAATTTAAAGTGGAGTGGGTTAACTCCCCCCCACACACTTCAAGGGCCACTAGAGGTCTCTAGAGGCGTAGCCGCTGGTATAAAATTAATGTATCATTGGCTAAACATAGATTATGGTTGAATGATACTTTATAATTTACTTGAACTAATTACTAAATGGATTGAAATTGAAGTTTAAATTGTTCTTATCATTATAGCTTCAATATCAAGTCAGTTTAACATATAAAATATATTGATTTACAAATTATTAAATTATTTTAGTTCTAAATAATTTTGACATGGTCGCTTGTTTCTCAGCGATCTAAAGGGATATAACAATGGCCGATAAATTAATGTACATCCCCAATGATGATACACAAAATTACCACTTCTGTAGATTACAATTAGTTGTTAAAACGTTCGAACGCTCAACCTAATGAATTAACCAATCAAAATTAACTTAAGTCCCCAAAGTTAGTTAGTCAACGAATATGAAAACGTGAAAACAGTAAAAGTGTCGAACTATGACGTCAGAAAAAATTAACAATTAACCAATGAGAAGCCAGTATTCACAATGGTAAAATATACAGCGGCCTCTCATTGGTTAATTGTTATTTTTTTCTGACGTCATAGTTAGACACTTTTACTGTTTTCTGAAAACGTTATTATAAAACTTTGGGGACTAGTGTAATAAACAGCTTATAATTTTCAGTTTTGTTTTTTTTATGGTAATGGTTAGATATTGTTTTAAAATGTAAAAAGGCACCAAGGCATAAAATTTGAAGCTGCTTTTATGGCGTCCCCTGCATTCCAATGGTAACAGATACGCCAATAAAACAATGGGGCCCAGACTAAGACTATGGTAAAAAGAATGGGGACTTATGAATACTTTCACACAAGGGTCGCAGCGGTTATTCTATAATTTTTTTTTCGAATCATAAAATTGTACAATTATAAGATTATTAAAACCATTTTGATATAATTTGAAATTTTTGATTTTTAAAAAGTAAATAATGACTTGGATACGGATTGTTGAAGTAGAAAAATTGAATCCCGCGGATCTGCTGCAACCTTTTGACCTTCCTGCGGCCACGGCTGTGGCTTCAGTGTATGTTTATCTTGGTTCGTCGGTCTGTCGGCCGTGCTTCAAAAACATAAATACAAATACAGATGGATCCCCTAATTAGTTGCCTAAAATTGTACTTTTATAATTTTATCAGAGTAATATATACATTTTGGGATAAAGGGCTATTAATTTTTTCGTTGAATTATGTGTTAAACGTGTCATTTTATTTTTTAAATTTTTAGAATAAAATTAAATTTGTGTTTTTTCAAATTGGGAAGAAATAATTGATGCAGTTACAAAATTACAGAGAGAGAGGACAAAGTGCAGTTTATTACACTAGTTTTCAAAGTTTTATAATAATGTTTTCTTATTCGTTGTCTTAACAACTTTGGAGAATTTTACTGAAATTCGATTGGTTTGTTTATTAGGTTTAGTGTTCAAACGTTTCAACCACTAATTTTAATCTACAGAAGATGTAATTGAGTATGTCATCATTTGGGATGTACATCAACTGTCTTATCCCTTTAGATCCCTGAGAAAAATACCATTTTATATGATTGACATTAGATATACATGTTATTTGATTCTTGTGCATATTTTTCATTTATTATAACTGAAACCTTGGGTACAATAAATATATCCAACTTTATGGTTCATGTTATCCGTCAGTTTAAATGCCTATTTGAAAACCCAATCATACACATTTTTATTATAATAGTAATACTAAGTGTAGAAGTTGATTGAACTCCAAAGAATAGTTATTTATCGCATCGTATTATAGACAGCTTTACGCGGATATCAAAATGAAAAAAAAATATAATGATAAAAAGCAGTTTTTTATTCTTATATACTTCTATCTCTTTCTTTTTAAAAGCGAAGCTTTTCTATAATTAGGGTCGGTCCGTCCGTACGTCCGTAACGGATAGCTTTTTCCGTTAATTTAGGCATGTTAGAATTGTCCTATCGATTTCAAATTTTGCATGGTGATTCCTTTAGTAGTTAGGTACGATTTAGAAAGCGTAGCAACTCTATAATCATTACCAAAATGTCCGTACGTCCATTTTAAACATGTTGATTTTTTTACTTTTTTAACAACAAATTTTTATGTGATCAAATCATCGGATTGATCTGATTTTTTGTATATTGATTCCTGGGACAACAAAGTATAATGTAATAAGCGAAGCAACTCTATAATCAAGCCCTAAAAATGTAAGTATGTCCATAAAAATTATCCTGTATCAAGCAGTTTTACAACAAATTTACTTACAATTTTGCTTTGACTCATATAAATTTATATTATGATAATTAAATTCTAACACTATACAAGTGTTAATGTCCGTTTGTCCTACCGTTTCAGTGCTTCGCTTTTATGGATGTTGTCATCCTTGTTTACTGAAATTCTGCGCTATGATTCACTTTGTCCATTTAAATAAAGTATTGAAATATTAATGTTTACTATCTTATTTCAGGTATGTCATTTGTCAATTAGAAATATTCTGGATTTATTTAGCCTCTGCTTAATGTTCTCTTGAATGATTTTTACATTATTGCTGTATATAAAAAATATATAAATACAACTTTTGATTGTACGGCCATTGTCTCAAGTACCAATTCTATTTCATCCTTCAAAGCATTGTTTCCAACAAAATGATTTGTCGGTGCTTTCCTACAAAGTGCTTCCTGTACATAAAGAAGGTTTGGGGGATAATTGTTTCTCCTTTGCCAAACCCATTCTGGAGCCGAAACCCTGCTATTCCTGTACCCGCCTTGCATTAACCATACGGGGCTACCCAGTACATGATTTATAACCTAACCTGCCCTGATATAATAAGTAAACAAACGAAAAAACACCTTCCCATTATTACTTTCAATCTTTTTCAAATAAAAAGGGGGAGGGGGGTATTTGTACTCAACCAGATACTTTAAAGGAGAACGCCAATGTTTTTTTTTATCTTGAACTTTTCGCAGATTTTAGAGAAAGGTGTAAATCTGATGAAACCTATCGCCGGACACAATTGAACCAATTTTACGGGTGCATTTCTATTTGAGAATGTAAAATTTTTTTACAATCAAATGTTGGCTCTGGATATACATAAAAGTTATATTTATATGCATGCAGTGATCTAAAGGGATAAGACAATGGCCGATAATTGATATACATCCATTATGATCAATTTAGGGTTGGGCCGGATACTTTTTTGGCCGGATACCGGATATCCGGCTGATTTCAAATGCCGGATATCCGGTAACCGGCCGGATATCCGGCCAGCGCCGGATATCCGGCAAATATCCGGTTATCCGGCCAAATTACCGGATATCCGGCCAGATAACCGGCCAAATTACCAGATATTAAAGTAGTAAAAAAAATATCTTCAGAAATCTTATATAAATTTACATAAAGTTATTCAGACAAAATGTTCTTCTAGCTTCAATAATAAGAAAATTATAGCCATTTAAGATTTTAAAAAGCAGAGATTTTTGGTGTAAAGTATAAAAAATTATAGAGCCGGATATCCGGCCGGATAGTTTCAATATCCGGTATCCGGCCGGATATTGAAAATGGCCGGATATCCGGCCCAACCCTATTATGATGATACACAAAATTACTGCAAATGTAGATTACAATAAGTGGTTGAAACACTTGGACACTCAACTTAATGAAGCAACTAATCATAATTCTACAAAAGTTCCCAAAGTTGTTAAACCAACGAATAAGAAAACGTTATCATAAAACTTTATGAATAAGTGTAATACAGCCCATTGTCCCCTCTCTCTCTCTCTCTCTCTCCGGTATGCATGCCAGACAAGTGTGGCTCTCAAACAACATAAAACTTGGGATGATTTTTTTTGCCATGTAGTTTTTTTTCTGATATATTATGCACAGTTATGGCAATATTAGAAAACATTTAGTAAACAACCAGTTCAGTAACTACCAATTTTCAAAAATAGCTGCGTGCAGCTCAAAATATTGCAGCAAAAAAGGACATGCAACTGCTACTGTCAAATTTCAAATAAACAAGAATGACAACATCCCTAAAAGCGAAGCTATGAAATGGAAGGACAAACGAACGTTTACACGTGTAGATTGTCAGAACTAAATTAGCAGAATATTAAATGCATCAGTACAAACAATATTGTAAGTAAATTTGTTGCAAAACTGTATAAATAGATGACACTGTTTAAGGACATACTTACATTTTAGGACTTGTTTATAGAGATGTATCGCTTATAACATTGTACCTTGTTTAAATAAAAATTAGTTTTAAAAAATCAGAAGAATCGGATAATTTTAACATACAAAAATTTGTTGTCAAAAAAGTTAAAAATCGACAAGTTTAAAATGGACGTACGGACATTCAGGTATTAATTATAGAGTTGCTACTCTAAACTACTACAGAAATCATCATGCAAAGTTTGGAATCGATAATACAATTCTAACCTGTTTAAATTAACGAAAAGAGCTAACTGTGACGTACGTACGTACGTACATACGGACGGTAGGACCGACCCTAATAATAGAAAAGCTTCGCTTTTAATAATTACCATAAATAAATGACCATCGTTTAAATACATTGTTTTATCATAGATTTTCATAAGTTTCCATATCTGATTAGTAGACTGACTTGCAAGTGATTTTTTTTCTAGAAAAGGCCGACTGAACGCAGCTAAAAAATAGACAGAAAAACAAATTTTTATGCGTTGCAAAAGTTTTAAATTTTTTTCTTTAACAACTAAGATCTTGTATCCCCATGTCAAATATAGAACCTCGAGATGCTAGGAACGCAGTGTCGACTTAAATTACTAAGATCGTGTGTGTGTGTCATTGCTGACTGCCAAGTTAAGCAGTGCAGCTGGTTGAGGGCGGAGTTACTTAACCATACAATGAAGAAAACAAGTCATTCTCCTCATTCTTTAAATTAGAACTGTCATATTCAAACAAACAAACATTGAAAGTTTGGCAGACAAGTTTATGGGGCTCGGCAGCCGCGCCTGCAGCTGTATTTAGCCGCCGTAACTCACAATCATATTCATCCGTTCAAGTTTTGTAAAATCCATATTATGATACTATTCAGCCGTTTGCAATATTTTTTTCATCCGCACCAAATCAATCATTCGAAGCTCTAGTCAATGTTTCCCGTAGCTGGTGCCATTCAGCTGCTGCCATTCAGCTGCTGCCGAGTTGCTATTTACTTAACTGCTGCCGAGCATTATAATTTTGGCAAGGTCTACACAACCCAGGTAGGGAGCGGACATTGGGCTGTTTTCTTATTCGATGGCTTAATAACTTTGGGGACTTTTATTGAATTTTGATTGGTTGGTTCGCTAAGTAGAGAGTCCAAACGTTTCAACCTCTAATTTTAATCTACAGAAGGGGTGTTCTTGTATATCATCATTGGGGATGTATACTTTTCGGCCATTGTCTTATCCCTTTAGATCCCTGGCACAACCACCAATACAAACATTACTTTATATATTTCTTAAATAGATAAGTAGACGTTCAAACAATATTACATAAAAAAAATATTGGATTTAAATAACATATTGATCAAGGACCTATTTTAGTTTATAATGTACAAATGTGCTTTTCAGTGTTTTTTTCTCAACTTAATAAATTAAATAAAAAGAGGTGGTTAGAAACCATTTTTCTCAGATTGTATAAACATTCTTTTTATATGAAAAGAGATCACATGCATGACTCACTCACACTTCAACCCTTTCATTCACAATTCATTCACTTTCATTTATCATACAATTTTTAAAAGGGAATCTTTTCTATAATTAGGGTCGTTCCGTCCGTACTTACGTCCGTCCGAGATAGATAGCTTTTTTTCCGTTAATTTAGGCATGTTAGAATTGTCCTATCGATTTCAAACTTTGCATGGTGATTCCTTTAGTAGTTAGGTACGATTTAGAAAGCGTAGCAACTCTGTAATCATAACAAGAAAGTCCGTACGTCCATTTTAAACATGTTTTTTAAAAATTTTTTAACAACAAATTTTTATATGACATAATTATCCGATTGATCTGATTTTTGGTATGTTGATTCCTGGGACAACAAAGTATAATGTTGTAAGCAAAGCAACTATATAATCAAGTCCTCAAGTCCCAAAAATTTAAATATGTCCATAAACATCAGCCTGTATCAAGCAGTTTTTCAACAAATTTACTTAAAATTTTGCTTATACATTTATATTCTGATTATTTAGTTCTGACACTATATAAGTGTTAATGTCCGTTTGTCCTACCGTTCCAGTGCTTCGCTTTTATGGATGTTGTCATCCTTGTTACACTAGATTTGTCTTCCTTTTAGATTAACTAACAAAAATTCTAAGATTTTTCTTTGTTTTTAAAATAGAACTAAAAAGTAAAAAGTACATAATATGAAAAGCAAAAACAGTGCTAAGTACGTATAAGATATATCACATTACTTTGATTTATTTCCATAATGCTTAAAGTTTAAAATTTTATACGATTTGTTGAAATAATAGTTTTAAATTAGATTTTTCTTATAATAATAAAATAGTACTCTGTAATCAGTATTTGTTTCTCGGACCTCGCAAACCACTAAACCGAATGAATGAATTCTCCATTTTAAGAAATTATTAAAAAGATTCAAGGATGGTTTCAAGCTATTTTACTCCCTTATTACACGCTAGGATTGCTGCCGCTAGTATAAAAAAAGTAAGATATACAGGGATCCAAGTATCATATAAATTTGAACTGAGGGGGTTTTTAAAAACTTTTTTGTTTGTGGTTAACGTCTAGATTTTTGTGTGATGTTATTTCCGAAAAAAATTTCAGTTCTACTTCTCCGTTTGTGTTGATTTTTGTCTGTAGCTTAAGATTTTTATAACTACTGAACCAAATGAGTTCTCCATTTAATGAAAGCTTCTTATAGGTACCTGGATAATTTTAGGCTATTTTTTTTATATCTAAGTTCGGTTTTAGACTATTTTCCTACTTTCCTTACTAATTCGAATATAGAGCTCCTAGATGCTCGGAGCGCAGCCACTAGTATACATATTATATTAATCTAAAAAAATTGATTTGACTTCATATTATCAATCCCTGTATCCCTGTAAGATACACTTGATATTATATTTGAATATATTGGCGCATGGTTATATGAGGGTATCCATTTCTTTACCTCTCACATCACCACACCTCAATAAACTTGCGAATAAATCCCTCAAAACCTGTGGACCCTCCCCCCCCCCCATCCTGGATCTGTCAACTATAATAGTAAGGTTAAAATTGCGTTTTCCTATAAAAGTTAGACTTTGAAAGTAGTCTTGAATTTGAGAGAGGGAGGGGACATTGTGCTGTTTATTACACTAGTCCCTAAAGTCTCATTAATGTTATCCTATTCATTAGCTTAACCACTTTGGGGACTTTTATTAGATTTTGATTGCTTGGTTCGTTGAGTTGAGTGTCCAAACGTTTCAACCACTAATTGTAATCTACACATAAGGAGTAATTTTGCTTACTATCATTGGGGATGTACATCAATGTATTTTATCCGTGCTTGAATTTATTAATGAATCCATTTTTCTTTTCCGGGCACCCCTTTATTTTTGAAATTAGCTTAACCACTTTGGGGACTTTTATTACATTTTGAATGGTTGGTTCATTGAGTTGAAACCTTTTAAGCACGGTAATCTACACGGAAGGAATAATTTTGTGTAATATCATTGAGGAATGTTCATCAATGTATCTTATCTCTACTTGAATTTATTAAAGAGTCAAAGCAAAATTGTAAGTAAAATTGTTGAAAAACTGCTTGATACAGAATAATTTCTATGGACATACTTACAACTTTAGGATTTGATTATAGGGTTGCTTATAAAATTGTACTTTGTTGTCCCAGGAATAAGTATACCAAAAATCAGATCAATCGGATTATTATATCACATAAAAATGTGTTGTTAAAAAAGTAAAAAAAAACATCATGTTTAAAATGGACGTACGGACATTCTGGTAATGATTATAGAGTTGCTACGCTTTCTAAATCGTACTTAACTACTACAGGAATTACCATGCAAAGTTTGAAATCCATAGGACAATTATAACATGCCTAAATTAACGAAAAAAGCTATCCGTTACGGACCGACCCTAATGATAGAAAAGCTTCGCTTTTAAAAAAATATTTGGAGAGGAGGGAAGGATTGTGGTACAATACTGCTTTCAAGGATTCGTCTGCACTTTTTATTTAATTTTGCAATGTCAAGCCCAACTGATTTTATTTATTGAGCAGCTACTCTATAATTCACAATTTATTACAACCTGTACATAGGTTTCTAATATCATACGGTGGATATTTTGTTAAACAAACATGGATTTAAAATCAAAGATTAATAAGGGGGAGGGGGTAGTTTGTGATAAACTTCCGTAAAAGTGTGAGTTTTAAGGCTTAAAAACAGTCATAGAAAGATAATATTCATTACATATGTGTAACTCTTATAGAAAAGAACTATAGACAAAAATATCTTTAAAAAAATATAGTGAATATTATCGTTCTACTACTGTTTTGAAGCCTTAAAACTCACACTTTTACGGAATTTTAGCACAACCTACCTTCCCCTTTTAAACACAATTTGTCAAGTAGTAGCACGATCTTAACCTTCCCACTTTATGTAATAGGTTTAAATATATTGTATAAGAACAAGATCCTACAAATTTGGTAAAAAGTGATCCTTCGACTTTAAGACCTTAGTCTAAATTTGCATAGTAATAATCTCTGAAGCAGCTTATAATGCGTATTAAAAATGACGTCATACCATACAAATGACTAATGATAGGCAGTATACATTTTAATTGACAAGTGGTAGGCCTCTTATCTCCTGTTAGGGTCAAAATATTTAATCTACTTTTACTGTAAATGCCACGCATCTGACATAACAATAATAATATAAAGTAAGTTATAAGGATAAGTGTTTGTCTGTCTGTCTATACCGAAGGATCTCGCTACCTGCCGAACCGATATGTTTTTCCTATACAGTGCACTTCTCATAGATACTGATAAGGTTTATAGCTATTTTGGGTGATGGTACTACCACCATCCCAAGAGAAAACGTAAAAAACACAAAAAATACATAAGATATAAAAGAAAACTTTTTACATGTCCATAGATGCCTTTTGGGGCGTATCCGCTAGTAATTTCATATAATTACTATGGATCATTTAAAAAGGGAAATTTTTTCAGTATGGCTTCAAAACCTACTAATATCGGCTGGATTAGAACCGGATATCAGCCATAATAAAAAAATATGTATATCATCGTATTACAAACAATTTTCCATGAATATTAAAATAAAAATCATAATTAAAACTGCTTTTAATCTTCTATTTTTTTCCCTTCATTTTAATATCCGTGGAAAGCTGTCTATAATACAATGCGATATATAACTATTCTAATATTATAAGTATGACGTAAGACTGAGATTGTTTGCTTGAGGGCAAGATTCACTCCTTAAAGCTCTTCCCGTCAATTTTTTACCCACATTCTTGTGTCGACTGTAGATATATTGTTCAATGTAAAGTACTTTACAGATAGTATGTAGAATCCATTATTAGAAAGCGGAGCAACCCTTACCCCTCCTTTCCCTTTAATTCAAAATTTTAAATAAAACAAGGATGACAACATCCATAAAAGCGAAGCCCTGAAACGGCAGGACAAACGGACATTAACACTTGTATAGTGTTAAAACTGAAAAATCAGAATATAAATGAAGCAAAATTGTGAGTAAATTTGTTGAAAAACTTCTTGATACAAGATAATGTTTATGGACATACTTACATTTTTAAAACTTGCTTTTAAAGTTGCTTTGCTTAAAATATTGTACTTTGTTGTCCTAGGAATCAGTATACCAAAAATCAGAACAATCAGATAATTAGATTACATAAAAATTGGTTGTTAAAAATGTAAAAAATCAACATGTTTAAAATGGACGTACGGACATTCTGGTATGATTATAGGGTTGCTACGCTTTCTAAATCGTACCTAACTACTACAGAAATCACCATGCAAAACTTGAAATCGATAGGACAATCATGCCTAAATTAATGAAAAAAGCTATCCATCTCAGACGTACGGACGGACCGGCCCTAATTATAGAAACGCTTCGCTTTTAAAAACTCACAAGAGTATCAGAGAGGCAATGGGCTGTTTATTACAAAAGTTTTATAATAACGTTTTCTTATTCGTTGGCTCAACAATGCTGGGGACCTTTGTGAATTTTAATTGGGTTGCTCATTAAGTTGAGTGTTCAAGCATTTCAACCACTAATTTTTATCTACAGATGTGTGTTATCATTGGGGATGTACACCAATATATGGGCCATTGTCTTATCCCTTTAGATCCCTGCTAAAGTATTGAAAATTATATTTAGAGAATTTTTGAACCTCAAAAAGAATCTTTTAAAAAATATTTTCCGAAAATAAAAGCATTATTGGTTAATTCGATCCACTTGTCAATTGTGGGATTTTACCAGATATTCTTTAAATTGTTAAGTGTATTTAAGTATGGGGTTTTTGTTTTAAGTACAAATTTAAAGATATAAAAAAGCTTATATTCCAAAAAAGCAAGCGACTATATATCAAAAAGGATTTCATAGAAGTTCTACCAACATGGGTTGTCCCTAATGTCGGAACCGCCGCCCATAGCTTTTTCGACGGCGCGCCATATCAAATGATTTAATGGGTTGAAATTCTTTCATCATGTTTACTATAAATATGGATGACAACAGCCATAAAAGCGAAGCTCTGAAATGGTAGAACTAACGAAAATTAACGCTTGTAAAGTGTCGGAACTAATTAAGCAGAATTTAAATGTATAAGTCTAAACAGAATTGTAAGTAAAGTGGAAAACTTCTTAAATACAGGATACTGTTTAAGGACATACTTACATTGGTTTGACTTGATTATAGAGAAGCTTTGCTTATAACATTGTACCATGTGGTAATAGCAATCGGAACTAATTAAGCAGAATTTAAATGTATAAGTCTAAACAGAATTGCAAGTAAAGTGGAAAACTTCTTAAATACAGGATACTGTTTAAGGACAATCTTACATTGGTTTGAATTGATTACAGAGAAGCTTTGTACCTTGTAGTAGGAATATTTTTTAAAAAAATTAGATGAATCAGGATATTTATAACATACAAAAATTAGATGTTAAAAAAGTAAAAAAACAGCATATTTTAAATGGCCGTACGGACTTTATGGTAACGATTAAATAGTTGCTACACTTCCTTAATTATACCTATTATACCATGCAAAGTTTAAAATTGATATGACATTTCTATCTTATATAAATTAACGAAAAGACCAAAACTTTTACATTTTATTATTTTGGCTATGCTACTATTTTATATAATTCATTCTTGTTTTAATGGCAGAGGAACATTTATTATAAACCAAAAATAATAATGTCGTCAAATTTGATGGTTAGTTTGCAGTCTTTTAACAGCTACATATATCATTGGAATTGTCTTTAAAGTTTACAGTACTACAAAATTATTAAAAAGAAAGAAGCTGTTTTTAGTGCCTATATTAAAATTACGTCATACAATACAAATGACCTATGATAGGCCAATACACATATTGAATTACCAATGGCATGCCAGTATACATTTTAACTGACCAATTGTTTTAATTAGCACTATAAAAAGTTTAAAAAGAAAGGTAAGCATAACGAATCAACGATCACGTGTTTTTTTAAGCAATTGAAAAAAAGACGAAAAATAACATTTGGGTAATTAACTAAGTAAGTTTAAAAGTTTAAATGCATCTTAGACAAACAAATTAAAATTCATTTCGTTTTTACTTTACAAAAAAAAAAATATAAATTTTGTGTCACTTCATGAAGGGCGGTACCCGCCACCCCAGGAGTGCTCCACCACAGGGATCTAAAGGGATAAGACAATGGCCAATACACCTGAGGTCATCTTAAATCATGATATTAATTATTACCCCTTCTGTAGACTATAATTAGTGGTTGAAACGTATTGACACACAACTTAATGTACCAACCAATAAAAATTTAATAAAAGTCCCTAAAGTTGTTAAGCCAACAAATAAGAAAATGTTCATATAAAATTTTGGAGACATGTGTAATAAACAGCCCAAAGTCGCGCCTCCCTCCCTGGCTCCACCTACCACCCCCAGAGGGCTCCACCTCACCCCACACCACAGCACAGCCAGCCCAGACAATAACTACCTAAGAATATTCAAATATACATGTGAAAATGGATGTAAAATATACATGGATATTATTACAGGGAAAATATTGTCAATATAAATGGAACTCATTTATTGATCATGTCATTGATACAGTAGTCGGGTAGATTATGAGGTAAAGGGGATGGATATGGGATATCGTTGTTTTAACCAGCTGCAAACATCACTTTATCAGAGTACATGAAAATGTGGTGCAACATCCAAGTAATAATATATCTATTATATGTGAGCATCATCTGACTAATAATAATATACACATATTCACATATAAAAACCACATATACAAACAAGCACCAACAAAATATATGCTCCAAAAACCAGGGAGGGAGGGGACATTGGGATGATTATTACACAAGTCCCCAACATTTTATAATAACTTTTTCTTATTCATTGGCTTAACAACCTTGGGGACTATTATTGAATTTTGATTAGTTGGTTCACTATGTTGAGTGTCATAACGCTTATGTATATAATCATTGGGGATGTATATCAATTCATTGGTCATTGTCTTATCCCTTTAGATCCCTAAACAAAAATATACAAATAAACACTAGAGGATCCACTGATTTTAACAAGTTTAATTTACATAACCCAGACCAAACAATACTAAAGATAGATAGAGAGATATTTTTTAAAATATACAATTCGAGAATCACTTTTAAAACTGCAGACCCTTTTTATTTTGTAATTAGATTTAGAAAATATTTACAGTCAGGATGAAGGCTATGTAGTGTATGTCTACATAAAACTTTACAAAACTTTTTTGGTATATTTTTTTTTTAGAGTTTACTATTGAATGTTTAAGGACAAATATTGCAAGGTCTTCATCTTCGTGTTGTCTAAGCTTTAATACAAATTTTAAATGGTCTTTTTTTTGAGACCTTTATTAATTTACTTTAAATTTAGACAATATACATATTACTACGTCTGGTTTCTTTACTTTGCCATCGTAAAAGTCGTGGGTCCCAAACATACCCACACACACACACACAATTACACACAAGCAGACACACACACACACACGAGATTGGTTATGAAGCCTTGACATTTATTTGTGTTTTGAGTTTGTGTTGGGTATGTGTATTATTATGTCAGGAATCAAAGAACATCAAAAAAATTTATTTTACAGAATTGTATCTTTTATAGCAGCCGAAGAAACGAAGGTTTTCTAAAATTTTTCTGAAAATGCAAATATAAAAGCGCTGGAAAGTTTCATGGCTGATGTCATAAAAATAGTCTAAACCCATCTTTTTTTTAGATTTTTATGACGTCACACATGACACTTTCCAGCGCATCGCAAATATATAGAGGCAAAATTACTTTTAAAATAGGTCTCTTAGCGGAAAGGATATCCCACCGCGAACCATCTCTAGTTTTTATGAATACACGCCATACCAGGGATAAAAGGATAGGAAATTCAACACAATGCAATAGATTATTTCTCCATCCTCATTCTTATTTTAATTATGCCATTAGAATCTTGTTTTTTTTTAGCGGAAAAAAAGGAATAAAGATTAATCTTAACACGCCATGGTCCTATATCTTCCTACAGGGGAGAGGGGACAATGGGCTGTTTATTACACTAGTCCCTAAAAATGAATAACAACGTTTTCTTATTCGTTGACTCAACAACTTTGGGGACAGTTATTGAATTTTATTAGTAAGTTCATTAAATTAACTGTCCAAACGTTTTTACCACTAATTGTAATCTACAGAAGGGTTAATATCATTATTGGGAATGTACATGAATTTACGGCCACTGTCTTATCTCTTTAGATCCCTGCAGCCACCCTTTATCATAAAGATATTATTATGCAATGATTTAAACGGCAGGATAAATGCAATTTATGAACTAGTGTAAAATTTAAGATGTGCAATGGCTTTCCAAAAGAGGATTTGTTAACATAATATCAAAAAGTGTATATTGACATATGAATAGCACTGTTTAAAGTAAAAGAAGTCAAAGCCAGGGATATCACCTAAAGTGATAAGACAATGGCCAATATATTGATTTACATCCCTAATAATGATACAAGCAATTACCTCTATTAGTGATTAAAATTATTGGTTGAAACGTTAGGACACTCAACTTTAAGAACAAACTTTAAGTTTTACCCAATGAATAAGAAAACAATTTTATAAAACTTTGAGGACTAGTGTAATAAACAGCCCAATGTCCCCTCCCTCCCTGCGTCAAATAAATAAAAATGATCATCATTGACATGAAGTTATTCTGGTTACATTGTAACCTTGTCGCGTAGGGGTGGGATTCTCCTTCGTTTTTATTGTGATCATATAAGAATCCAGAACATCATCCACTTAAAATGGGATTTAATCCTCTAGCACCCAAGGATATTAAGTTAAGTAACTTCTAACATACAACCAACCCTTTGGTTGCACGACCTTTGTCTGAGAAATCCTAACTGTGCATAGTAATGAGTTGCGCCTGTTTATGGGCCAAGGCAATGTCATAATGACGGAATCATTGATTTTAGTGCATGGCACTTTTGTTGTTTGCGTCATTGAAGAACAAAATTTCCAAGGTTCATCTCTTTGTTATTGTATCATGTATGTTAACTAAAATTATTTCTTCCTTTTCATTTCCTTCTCTTAAAAAAATTTTGGTTTGCAATTAAAAAGCTTCAAAAATTTTTGGTCCACAATTAAAAAGCTGTAAAATTGTTTTATTTTTTACTTTTTTCATGATTGATTTTGAAGTGTTAAATAATATCAGGGACAAGGTACTTGTTTTAGCTTAGTCTAAACGATTAATTTACTTCAACTTGATTTAGACATCGCCAATATCCTTTAGGGGCTTCACCCAAAAAGAGGAGAATTCCCACCTGCAGCACCAGTGTCTATATTGCTCAAGAAGCACAACCTTGGCGGTTCAGTGGTTAACCGGATCTTTTGCTTCAGACTGTCATCGTACTACTTTATTTTTAGACTAGCGGCTACGCCCCTAGAGGCCTCTAGGGGGCACTTTAGGAGGAGAGAGTCAAATTTGATAACCCAATTTCTTATTTTAAATTTTAAAAGAAAAAGTAAAAAAATATTTTTTTGGTGGGGGGGAATTTTTTTGGGGAGGTGCCTCCCCCCTCATTTTAAATTTTAGTTAAAATTTTTTTTTTTTAATTGGGGGGGGGATTTTTCATTTTTTGGGGGGTTTGGGGGTGTCCCCCCCCCCCAAATAGTTATAAACCTTCCCGGGACCTATGAGAAGCTACCCTGTTAAGGAGAACCCGATCGGTTCAGCGGTTAGCGAGATCCTTCGGTACAGACATACAGACAAACAAACATCCTGTTAATTTAGTATAAGGATTAAGACCCTAGTTTTCAACTTTTGATATAATAAATATTTACAATTTCAAATAGAGAATAGATGAAAACTATGTTAACCATAAGTTAAAGGCTTTGCTACTTGCCCTGAAAGTGCATATCGAGCATATAGTCCCACCAACCCCGCATCTACGATGCCTAAAGCCTACGGGGTTTCCCTGTTCCTAACCTAACCAAAAGTAAAATACAAACACACGGAAAATTCCCTTCCCCCTATTTTTTTACTTAATATGAATATTAATACTTTTTATGTTATTATAGGTAAGTTATGTTTTGCAGATTTTTTTTTATATCCAAACAATAAATCGGCCTTCTTAAAGTCGTAATGTTATATTGAAATGTGTCGCAAATCAACAAAAATGACATATGTAAGAAAAAAGGTTAAACACTTATGTTCCATTTCCAAATTTTTATTGACTATTAACAATATCATAAATCCTCTCAAAATTTGTGATATGTATTTTACAAGTCTATAAAGTAGTAAATCTTAAATTTTACAGATTTTATTGTTGTTTTGTTGTAAACAGGGAGGGAGATTACATTGAAGTTAAATTGATCCATTCGTATTTCCATCCCCTAATACTTACAAGATACTAATGGGTGAATTTACATTTAAAATAAGTAGTGAGGTGAGATTTATTTATATTCCAATGTGTTATCCCCATAACCCCGGTTATCAATATCCCATGATTTAAATAGTAAGTTTTTTCTTCTGAAGCTAAAAATCTCGGAAATGCAGGTTGGAAATGGGTATACTTTCAGCTACATAATCTATATAAATGTTTTGGATTGGTTTTAGGCTATTTTCCTGACTGCCACGCCCTCCCCTAGATGTCCGAGGCACAGCTAGTAGTAACACATAAAGTTAGAGGAGATTAATTTATTTCCATTTCCCAATCCCTGTTTATAAATCCTTATACTAAAGTAACAGGATGTTTGTCTGTGTCTGTGTATCTGTGTGTCTGTACCGAAGGATCTCGCTAACCGCTGAACCGATTGGGTTCTCCTTAACAGGGTAGATTCTCATATGTCCCGGGAAGGTTTTTAAATATTTTGGGGGAGGGTACCACCACCCTCCCAAGAGAAATCACAATAAAATCGAAAAAAAATCAAATATTTCCGCCGCAAAGTGTCGCTAGCGTAGTTGCGCTGCGTAGAAGAATGAATTTAACAGCTAAATAGACAATCTTTTTCTCAAATTAGATATTTAAAATAAAAAAAAACATTTAAATGCCACTAGAGGCCTCTAGGGGTGTAGCCGCTAGTATACACATAAACACACACACACACAGAAAAAAACATTACTTGTTGATTATAGTTAGTGTTGGCTCAGGGAGGGAGGGAACATTGGGCTGTTTATTACACTAGTCCCCAAAGTTTTATAAAACATTTTCTTATTTGTTGGGTTGCAACTTTGGGGTCTCTTACCTAATTTTTATTGGTTTGTTTATTAAGTTGAATGTTCAGACACTAATTATAATCTACAGAAGGGATGATTTTATTTATCATCATAGGGAGTGTACATCAATTTATCGGCCATTGTCTTATCCCTTTATCTCCCTGGTGTGTTGACTGCTCCCCTGAACTCAATCTGCAAACAATGTATTTATGAGGCATTCAAAGTGCCAAAGTCAATTTTTTGGTTCACAGAAGTCAGCGCAATTTTTGTAGCATCCAGCGCATTGTCTTTCCACGGATCGAAAGGGATAAGACAATAGCCGATAAATTGATGGTCATCCCGAATGATGATACACAAAATAACCCCTGCTGTAGATTACAATAAGTGGTTGAAACGTTTGGACACTCAACAAAATAAACAAACCAATCAAAATTTAATAAAAGTCCCCAAAGTTGATGAGTTAACTAATAAGAAAACTTTATTTATAAACTTTGGGGACTAGTGTAATAATCAGCCCAATGTCCCCTCCCTCCCTGTTTGTCTTCCATAATATCTCCCACCACCAGCAGGGATATGGGGATAGGACATCTGTGGTAATTATAGAACTTCTTTTGCCTAACATGGTATCTAAATCACATTTAACTAATAAAAAAGACATAAAATTAAAATAGATATATTTAAACAGATTGTCTCCTATACTGTATATACCTGCATTAAAATACAATATCTTTTCTTTCATTATGGTTTCGAATCCGATTAACATTCGCTGGATTAGAACCGGTTCTCTGCCATATTACAAAAACAAAAATCACATTTAGCATCTTATTTCATACAATTTTACAAGAATATTAAAATAAATATGATTAAAACCAGTTAGGTTAGCCCAGCCTTCGGCCTTTCGGGGCTAACAAATAATTTTTCATTGTAATCTCAGCGGTAAACTGTCTATAGTACGATGCGATAATTAATTATTCTTTACTGGCTTGCTATTTTATTTAGAATTACTTTTAGTTTTTATTTTTGTCATTATTTCAATAAAAGACTTAAGTTTCAAATTAATATTGAGTTTTTTGTTTTGTTTTAGTTAATCAATAAATAATTGATGTAATAGGGATCAATATTTAAAAAATCATAAGAATGGGAAAATTATATCAAACAGAAAATTGTTGTCAAAAAGTTCAAAAAATCAAAATGTTTTAAATGGACGAAATAAAAGCTATCCGTTACGGACGGACGGACCGTCCCTAATTATAAAAAAACTTTTCTTTTAATAATTTAGGCAATAAAAACATGGATGTATGAAATACATAAAAAATTTTAATTAATGCCTTGCCTTTACAAAATTATATCCTTGAAATTGGTGTAAAGATTTTCATATGACAAAGATATCTTAAATTGGGGTCATAGAGACTTCCATACTTTACAATGAAGATGATTAAAGTCCCTCCAAAGATTATGACGTCATACGATAGAATAGCTAATGAGAGACCAGTATACACTGTAATTGACCAATAGTAAAATTCATGCTGGCCTCTCTTTGGTTATTTTATCGTATGACGTCATAATCTGTGGAGGGACTTTAATCATCTTCTTTACAATTATTCGGCTCAGATTTTATCATATGCACTAGAAATATTTAATTTAGATAAGTATTTTTAGTTGTGAACTGAAATATTTTCGAGGAATTTTTGTGAAGATATATTTATATTATTACGGTTAGGCAATAACAGACATAGACATATATAGATTAATAAAGGTTTTGTGATTTTATAATATTCTGAACATCTGATCTATGACTCACTATGTCCGTTTGTCAAGCCAGCCATGATTTATAATTTATATGCTTTGCTACTTAAGGATGTTATCATCCTTTTATTCGATAAACTCAACATTTGTAGTTTAAAGATGCGTAGCACCTCTACAATGTTTCAATTGCAACGACTCAGCTTTTCTGAGGCCTTTGATTATATTTTGATTTCTTATAAAAAAAAAAGTAACGATCTAAAAACACGACATCTAACTGTAAGTTAAAATTAGTATCACACATTTTTATTTGATTTCGACGCATTTTTGTTTATAAACTTTTCAGTCAGGGATCTAAAGCGATAAGAAATGGCTGACAAATTGATGTACATCCCCAACGCTGACACACAAAATTGCCCCTTTTGCAGATTAAAATTAGTTGTTGAATCGTTTAAACACTCAACCTAATAACCAACCAATTAAAATTCAGTAAAAGTCTCTAATATTGTAAAGCCAAGGAATAAGAAAACGTTAATATGAAACTTTGGGGACTAGTGTACAGCCCATTGTCCCCTTTCTCTCTGCTTTTAAGGTCTTCTTTAGGTGCATTTAAGCTGAAAAATGAATATAAAAGTAAATAATTTCGTGCATATACCGATATTTCTCAGAAACAAGGATGACAACATCCATAAAAGCGAAGCACTGAATCGGTAGGACAAACGGACATTAACACTTGTATAGTGTCTGAACTGAATAATCAGAATATAAAAGTATAAGAGTCGAAGCAAAATTGTAAGTAAATTATCGAAAAACTGCTTAATAAAGGATAATATTTATGGACATACTTACATCTTTAGGACTTGATTATAGAGTTGCTTCGCTTAAAATATTGTTTTTTTTGTTTTTCCAGGAATCAATATACCAAAAGTCAGATCAAACGGATAATTAGATCACACAAAAATTTGTTGTTAAAAAACTAGAAAAATCAACATATTTAAAATGGACGTACGGACATTCTGGTAATGATTATAGAGTTGCTACGCTTTCTAAATCGTACCTAACTACTAGAGGAATCACCATGCAAAGTTTGAAATCGATAGGACAATTCTAACATGCCTAAATTAACAAATAAAAGCTAACTATCTCGGACGGACGTACGGACCGACCCTAATTATAGAAAAGCTTCGCTTTTAAAAATGAGTCCTTAAACTTGACAGTCAAAGACGAATGCTTGAAATATTTCCTGAAAACCGCAGCAAAAACGGCAAAACACACACACGCACACACCTACTTACAAATGCACACACACACACACACACACATACAGGGTGTCCTAGATTCAAAATAGTAATAAATATCAAGGTCAGCTGTTTTTTTACTATAAATAAACTTTTCACCTCTAGATGGGGTTAGTTATGTTTTTTACGATTTTTTTGGGGGGTGGTATAAACCTCCCTTAAATTGGCTACAAACCCTCTCAGGACCTTTGAGAAGCTACACCGTTATTAAAAACCATATCGGTTCAGCGGTTAGCAAAATCAGACAGACAGACAAACAGACAGTGTCCCTGTTTCTTTTGTATAAGGATAACAGTTTAGGAAATTTGACAATTTAAGCGACGCAGCCTGTACACAAATATACATGTATGTATGTATGTACAGGGAGGGAGGGGACAAGTCCCCAAAGTTTTATAATAACGTTTTCTTATTCGTTGGCTCAACAAGTTTGAGGAATTTTCTTGAATATTGATTGGTTTGTACATTAAGTTAAGTGTCAAAACGTTTACACTACTAATCTACAGGGTGGGTTATTTTGTGTATCATCATGCATGATGCATTAGGGATGTACATTGAGGAATGAGAAACTGTCCCAATTTTGTATAACTTTAGCGGAACAAGTTCCAATTACGTCAAAAAAAGGGAAGGGGGGAAGAAAAAAGAGATGGGAGAAAAGGGGGTTTTCCCCATCTCTTTTGAAGAGATTTTCTTCCCCCCCTCCCTTTTTCGGGAAAGAAAAATATGACGTAATTGGAACTTGTTCCGCTAAAGTTATACAAAATTGGGACAGTTTCTCATTCCTCATGTACATTACTTTATTGGCCATTGTCTTATCCCTTTAGATCCCTGAAATATATGTACCACACAATTACATATGTATATATCCATGGACGCACAGGACGGGGTGCAGAGGAAGTAGTTAAAGCGCATCCTGAACTGCATGTTGCGCAAACCATTTTAAATGGTGGCACTACAAATTGTATAATAGTTATTTATTGCATCCTATAATAAACAGAATTCCCCGGATATGAAATGTACAATTATAAGATTAAAACTAGTTCTGTTAGCTCCGATTGTACTCTACATATATGAGTGTACATTTTTATATTCGTAGAAAACTGGATATAATTCGATGCGATGCATGATTTTTGAGTATGGCTTAGAACCAGTTCTAATCCAGCGGATATTATTCGGTTTCAAAGCAATTATGGAAATTTTTTTCTTATATTATTTTTCTCTCGTGTCTAAGAAGCCATTGGAAATTTAAAAAAGTAAAAATTTAATGTAGATAATTTCAATTTATGGAATGGCATAACTCGGACATGCAAAATAAGATTTACTTAATTTGAAGAAAAAAGAAAATTTATATTAAGGCAAAGTTTTCAGTAAGGGTCATATTTCGAGGAGGACAGACCTTACCTTCAGCCCATGTAATTCTTTGACTAATACAAAACTCCTTGACAAACCATACTAAAAGTACATGTTTACGTTCTGCGTTCTTTTATTTAAAAACTCATTAGATAAAACAAATAAAGACATATAAAAGTATAGGTATATCAAAATCCTATTTATAGAATATTTATACATTTAGAATTAGCTATTTTAAGAAAAATGTTGTGTGTATCACCAAAGTTCGTGGTCTACTTCATGCCAGAAGTTCTGCATAAAATTTAAAATTTTTCTTGTCATGAAATCTGCTTCTAAACTGGAGAAGAGATAACCCCCCATGGTTCAGAAATTATCCTAATGGTATTTATTTATTTTTAAATGTTATGATTTTTAATAAACTTCATCAGAGAGAGAGAGAGTGGTCAATGGGCTGTTTATTACCCTAGTCCCCAAAGTTTTACATTAAGGTTTTCTTGTTCGTTAGCTTAACAAATTTGGCGACTTTTCCTTTTGATTGGTTGGTCTATTAAGTTGAGTGTTTAAACGTTTCAACCACTAATTTTATTCTAATTTTAAAAGGGTAATTTTGTCTGTCATAATGGAAGATGTAAATCAATTTATCAGCCATTATTTTATCCCTTTAGATCCCTGAAACTTCTAATAATGGGGATGGAGGGTTCCTTCCCTAAAAAATTAAATCTTTGATTTAAAAAAAATGTTTTTAAGCATTTCTTTAAAGGCAGACAAACAGACATACTCCTTATTAGGATGTGCTGATTTTAACTTCATTTCAACTGTGGTTTTCAGGAAAGCTTTTATATTTTTCTAGATTCATTGATTAACACATTCATCTTTTATTTTTTGCATTTGTGATTAAATTTACTACATGATTCTTATAACAGTTAGGTACAATTTAAAAAGTAAAGCAACCCTATAATCATCACCAGAAAGTCTGTACGTTCATTTAAAACATGCTGATTTTTTACTTTTTTGACAACAAATTTTTGTATGTTATAATTATCTTATTCATCAGATTTTTTGAATACTGAAGTACAATCTTATAAGCGAAGCTTCTCTATAATCCTATATTCCTACAAATGTAAGTATGTCCTTAAAAAGCTTTCTGCATTTGAACGTCTTGCAACAAATTTACTTACAATTATGTTTAGACTTATGCTTAATATTCTTCTTATTTAGTTCTTACACTCTACAAGTGTCAATGTTCGTTTGTCCAGAGCTTTGCTTTTATGGATGTTGTCATCCTTGTTTTCATGTAATAAATACTCCCTTGCTTGAGGGAGATGTGTGGACACCAGGGATCTAAAGGAATAAGACAACGGCCGACAAATTGATGTACATCCCCAATGCTGATACACAAAATTACCCCTTCTCTATAGATTAAAAATAGTGGTTAAAACGTTTGTACACTCAACTTAATGAACCAACCAATCAAAATTCAATAAAAGTCCCCAAAGTTAAAAGCCCATGAATAAGAAAACGTTATTATAAAACTTTGGAGACTAGTGTAATAACCAGCCCATTGTCCCCTCCCTTCCTGGTGGTGTTGCTGTTGGCAACAGTAATTACAACAATATAAAGCCATAGTTAACCATATTATTACTACTTTTAGTAAACATTTACACTATTATCATGACACAAATGAGTATTTAAATACTTCCTCCCCCTTTCTATACACACTGTTACCCCATGTTGAAATTTGTAAAAATTATAACTAGAACAAAGTTTAAAAATTAAAATGTAGCAACTGACATCGCTCCTAGTATCAAAGAAATTATAACGCGTGATCGTGACTCAACACAAAGCGGATACGCTCGTCGTCGGGGAGGTGAAAGGTTCGAATCTTGGCTCAACACCCCGTCATAACTAAAGAGATGTTAAAAATGATTCCTTCTGCTGCTACAAAAGGTGCCGGTCATAAATAATCAGAGTAGGGGGAATGTCATAGCCCCGAAAAGGCACAACTTATTACCAAGCACAATTAAGACTTTCAGACAAAGGTCATGAAGTCAAAGAGTTGGTTTTTGACGAGTGATACTTAAACTAATAAACCGGATCTTTTGACAAAAAGTTAGTTATCCTGGGTTGTTGGACCTGAGGTTTAATAATTGTCATGGATAGCAGCTTCGCCCATATGAGGTAAATCTAGAAGATCAACTTCCGTTTAAGAGATTATTTGCTTTGGATAAGAAAAACATTCTACTTAACTTAATAATATAAAGATAACCTTTGGCAGTTAAAGTTTTCTTGTTTTTTTAAAAACTTGTTAAAACTTTTTTTAAAAATTAGCTTTATTACAAATTTTTACTTTTTTCATACTATTTTACTTTATTTATCCTTTTTTATTCAGTAGGAGTAATGATATTCTATAATTTGTTAAAAAGAACAAGAAAAGTGGAAAGTTAAACTACTGATTATACATATATTATGCAAATTGTTAAGCCGTGGCCATTTCTTTAATCAATTTTATTCATGGTTTCATTTCATTGTTGTTGAGTTTTGGCCTCAAAAATCAACCAAAGGAGACATATTTGTTTCTATTTACATCAATGGCGTGCACAGTGATCAAGCAAGGGTTAAAAAAGGGGAAGGCAGGCATTTCTAATTACAAATTCAAGGCGGGTGTTGACACCCGTCCATAGAGCTTTAATATTTGGCAGGATATGTAATGATTGGGAAACATTTGTTAAAAATGCATCTTTTCTTAATTTAAGGTCGGTCAAATTTGTTAGGGTGGCATCTCTATAAAGTTTTAAAATAAGACTTAATATTTTTCAGCAGCCAAAAAAATGTGAACGTTATCAAATGAGCACTGAACAGTAGCTTCCTTGTTTCTTGTTGGGTTTCAAAAATCAGAACATAAAAATTGGTTTACTTTTGGAGATCTTTAAAAAAAATAGTCATTCTTAATGATTTATTGACAAATTGATGTACATATCCAAAATGATAACACATAAAACTATCCTTTCTGTAGATTGAATTAGTAGTTGAAACGTTTAAACACTCAACTACATAAACTAACCATTAAAAATTTAGTAGATGTCCCCAAAGTTGTTAAGCCAACGAATAAGAAAACGTTAATGTAAAACTTTGGGGACTAGTGTAATAAACAGCCCATTGTCCCCTCTATCTTTGATATATTGCAGTATCAAGCATTTTTAAAATTTAGATCATCGGTCGCGAAACACACTTGAAAGCATTTGTGTTGAAGTCAATGGCCAGGCAATTGAATGCTCAGGCCTTAAAAAGTCAATTCATTGGATAGAATGGGCTTTCAACGAATCAGCAAGGGTTGCAAATGCATTTGGCAATTAGGTTTTCACATTTCATCTAGTTTCAATTTAACTCAATTATACATTTAGTAAGAAGCCTTTCAAGCCCAAAATCTCAAGTGCTTATTTTTAGTTTCGATTCTACTTTACTAATCAGAATGTTGGTCTGTTTCTAATTGTTTTAAGATTAAATTAACTTTTGCTCTATAATCTTTTTCTCTATTCAGGGGGGAGGGGGGAAGGGTTCATTGGGCTTTTTATTATACCAGACCCTATGATAATGTCGTTTGGGTGAGTTGCACCTGGACTGAACAGTAAGATATATAAGTTTTCCGGAATTTTAAAGTTAGGGGGAGATTTGAAATCTGCATCAAATTTTGAGGATTTTTTATAAAATTCGTTTTTTGTATAATTCTTTATCTAAAAGCGGAAATGCAATTTAAGTTAATTAATTTTGGCATCTGTGATTGGTGGATTTAAAAAATCTGCGCTCTGATTGGATGGCGTACATCATTCAACCAATTAGAGCGCAGGTAGTTTAAAATCCACCTATCCTATTGGTCAAAATTAATTAACTTAAAATGCATTTCCGCTTTTAGATAAAGAATTATACAAAAAACGAATTTTATAAAAAATCCTTAAAATTTGATGCAGATTTCAAATCTCCCCCTAACATTAAAATTCCGGAAAACTTATATATCTTTCTGAACAGTCAACTTGTCAACTCAAGGCCAGACTCTTGGTCCTTCACCTCATACCCGTAGTACAGTACATTACAGACAACCAACTCTCTGTGATGCACGACCTTTGTCTGAGAAGTCCTAACTGTGCATGGTAACGAGTTGCGCCTGTTTTGGGCCAAGGCATTCCCCCCATTCTAACTATTTACGTCGCGCATTTGACATAGTAGCAGTGGGAACCATTTTTAACGTCTTTAGTTTTGACGCGGTGTCGGACCGAGATTCGAACCTATCACCTTCCCGACGACGAGCGAATGCGCTACGTGTTGAGCCACGGTCGCGGGTTAATACCCTAAGTCTTATAATAAGGTTTTATTATTCGTTGTCTGAACAACTTTAAAGACTTCTATTAAATTTTTGGGTTGCTTTAATTACTGCAGTTTCCAAACGTTTTAACCACTAATTGTAATCTACATAAGGGGTTATTTTGTGTATCATCATTGGGAATGTACATTAAATAATTGGCCATTGTCTTATCCCTAAATATCCCTGCTGAAACTAAAAGTAAATACTAGTTCCTTCTCGATCATATTTGATTAAACCTGAAAAATTGCACTAAGTTTATACCTTTGCTTTTATTGGACCATAAACATATTTTATTATTTTTTTTGATAAAGAACAGATTGAATACATGTGGGATATGTTTGGGAGACGAAATGTGTGGTGTGTATGTTTTAAAACAAAGCGTCTCGTGGTTTGATGTATTGATAACGTCAATGCGTAGGGTATAATCAAACACAGATAAATAGACAGATTGATTTATTGTTTTTCTTCGGCTAATAACACCGATTTACTCAAAATAGAGCTCTCCCACCCAGGGAACTAAAGGGATAAGACAATGGCCGATAAATTAATTTTGTAGGTTTTTTCAAAAAAGAATAGAGACAAGGAAGGAAAACTTTTAATTTTTTCATTACTTGCAGCTACGCCCCTAGAGGCCTTTTGGGACACGTAAAATGTTTTCTTTTTAATCTATGTTAAGGACAGCTGTTTATCAAAAATAGCTATAAACCTTCCCAAGACCTATGAGAAGCTACACTGTAAAGGAGAACCATATTGGTTCAGCGGTTAGAGAGATTTTTTGGTACATTGTAAGGATAGAGCTATAATTTTACATACAATTATGTTCTGTTAGCTCTACAGTCTACAGGGATGGAATTATATTGGTCTGGGAGGGGGAGGGGGGGGGGGGGAATGCACAGAGTATACACTATGGATATAAAAAAAGGGTAGGACCTAAAAATGAGTTTACCAAAATATAATGGTTGTTTAATTGTTAGAGCTCTCTAAGGGTGGTGGCAGGGATCTAAAGAGATAAGACAATGGCCAATAAATTGATGTACATTCCCCATGACGATACACAAAATTACCCCTATTGGTTGAAACGTTTGGACACTTAACCAACTGAACCAACCAATCAAAATTCAATCCAAGTACTCAAAGTTGTTTTGCCAACTAATAAGAAAACGTTATTATAAAACTTTGGGGACTAGTGTAATAAACAGTCCAATGTCCCCTCCCTCCCTGGTGTGGTGGTATTTGGAAGTAACTTATTATAGAAATACGGTCTTCCTAAAACCACGGCATTAAAAATTATATAAATTTTTGGTTGAAGATTGTAGTTTAAAGTTATGATTTTAATAATTTTAATAGAAGATGAAATATTTTACAGAATGATTTAAAATTTTTATAGATTAAAAACATGATGTAAATATTCATGTTTCTTAGAATAAATCTGAAATAAAATTTTATCCAAAAATAGATAAATATAAATATGTATGTTTAATTTTTGTAAGCAAACATGTATTTATTGTTATTGAGTTCTTATAAAGACAGGTTTATAACTTTTTACAGCAGAATAAAATAAACAATATTGTAAATGTATCTTATAAATATCGGTTCAATTCACAAAATTAATTTTAAATGTTTGATTACCAATTTTTTTATATTAAAGTTATGCTTAACGTTTTTCTGAGCGAAGCAAATTAGGGCATAGACAAGGTAGAAATAATTTGAAAGTCACATTTATGCACATCCTACTACTCTAGTATACAAATAAAAACTAATATGAAGATATTAAAACTGACAGGATAACCGTCATGTCAATTTATTTTAAGACAGTCTCTGTCAGCAGGACACACAAATTATACCTGGATGGACAACAGTGACACCAGAAATTATACCTGGATGGACAACAGTGACACCAAAAATTATACCTGGATGGACAACAGTGACACCAGAAATTATACCTGGATGGACAACAGTGACACCAGAAATTATACCTGGATGGACAACAGTGACACCAAAAATTATACCTGGATGGACAACAGTGACACCAGAATTATACCTGAAAGGACTATCATGTCAGCTCATTCATGTGTGCATTTATGTCCTGTAAGATATAGAATACTATCCCATTATATAAAGTAGTAAGGATCTGTAGCAAAGGATCTCGCTAACTGTAGAACCGATATGGTTCTCCTTTAAATTGTAGCTTCTTAGAGGTCCATGGAAGGTAAATAACTATTTTTTGGAGGGTAACACCACCTCCCAAAAAAGAAATACCCCCTCCCCTACTCTAAAAATTTACCTTTTTAAAGCAAAAACTTAAAAATGGAGGGAGGGTTGACTTCTCCCCCACACACCATAAGTGTCCCTAGAGGCCTCTAGGGCCTAGTCGTTAGTACATAATAACGTAAGACTGCAAAAGATAATATATGCATTCTGAACGGGGGAAAGTGGGCAGTTTTGTGCGTTTTCCTCAGAGGAGAAATTGCAGAGATCATAAGGGATAAGACAATAAGGTGTAAGTTGATGTAAATCCCTGCTTATGAAAAACTAAAATATCCCTTTTGTATATCAATATCATTTGTTGAAAAGTTTGAACATCTTCCCATCAACCTTGGGCTCATATCGTTTTATTTTTTTAAAAAATGAATGTTGCAAATCAAGAATAAATTGTATTATTAAAAAAACATTAGCGACTATTTTAGTAACTGGACACAGTGTCTAAAAAATCAGCCATGTGACGTCATAAAATGAGGGAGATGAGAGGAGAAGTGGAAAAAAACATTCAAAAAGAGATGGATAATTCCTCAATAATATTTTAAGATAAATTTATTAGAACTTGGCGGTCACAGGTGAACAACTCTTAACAGAGTGACAGATAGACAGATACAATCAAATACAAATCTGTCAATTAAGAATATCAAATTCAAAATCATCCATTTCTTTTCCATTTTTCTTTTTCTATAATACTTGCAGGTGCGACCCTAGAGGCCTCAAGGGGGTACTTGAGGTAGGGAGAGAAGGTTGCGGAAAGTTTAAAAAGAAAAAGTGAAAAAAATTTGGGAGGTGATATTTTGTTCAAGGGCCGATTTCTCTTTGGAGGGTAGTACCTTACCCCAATA
Source organism: Acartia tonsa (assembly GCF_053477335.1). Classification (NCBI taxonomy): domain Eukaryota; kingdom Metazoa; phylum Arthropoda; class Copepoda; order Calanoida; family Acartiidae; genus Acartia; species Acartia tonsa. Next base: position 51,520,789 of record NC_137263.1, on the reverse strand, counting down.
TTTTTATAAACCTTCCCAGGACATATAAAAAGCTACACTGCAAAGGAGAAGCACATCGGTAACGCGGTTAGCTATATCTTTTGGTACAAACCGACAGACAGACAAACCTCCTATTACTTTTATATAAGGATACATTAATGATTTAACACGAGGCGGTTTCTTTTTGGCAGTAATCTTTATCGTGTTTGCTCAAAGTTGTTGCTCCATGGATGGGTATATATAAATAATTGTAATATTTGCATTATTCAGAGAGGGAAGGGACATTAGGCTGTTTCTTAGACTAATCCCCAAAGTTTTATAATAACGTTTTCTTATTCGTTGGCTCAACAACTATTATTGAATTTTGATTGGTTGGTTCATTTAATTGAGTGTCCAATCGTTTCAACTGCTTAGTGTAATCTACAGAAGTTGTAATTTTGTTTATCATCAATAGGGATGCACATTAATTCATCGGCCATTGTCTTATCCCTTTTAGATCCCTCAATCATGTTCAAAAAGATTCTTATTTTCTTTAATCTGAAATCTCTTAAAATTTTGTAGGTATATGCAGATTAATTTAACAATTTTTTATCTACATTTCATTGCCTAAAAAAAGGGAACAAATGTGATTATTGTCAACATAACTGTATGTCGTAGCTGGACAAAGTGTCTCAAAAATCAGCCTTGTGACGTCATAAAAATGAGGGATTATCCATATCTTTTTTAGGGGTTTTCTTTTAAACTTCTCCTTTCACCTCCCTCATTTTTATGACGTTACATGGCTTATTTTGAGACACTTTGCTCACCTACTGTATATCACACATTGAATAAATCTTCTATATGGATACACCACATTTACAAGAAATAGAATTTGTAAGATCTAAAAAAAATTTCCCTTATTTGAAAGATATGAAAACCAGAATATTGAAAAGTTGGGTCCGCCCTTCCACAATTCAAAGTCCATATCACAGGGCCGTATTCTTTAAAGATTATTAGATTTATAATGATCTTTAAATTAAGTTTAGATAATATAATTGTGTCGAGGAAATATTGGACTGTAAATTATAATAATACTAAAAGGTTTATAAACACTTTCTCTCATTGTTTGGCCTAAAAAGCTTTGAATACTTTAATTAAATTTTGTTTGCTTGGAACGCAAACAAGCTATGACCAAACTGTTTAACAAATGATTTTAATTTTCATACAGAAGGGGTAATTTTGTTAATAACTATTTGGGTTGTATATAGATTTATCGTAGATCCCGGTTCTAAATCTCTTCAAATGAGATGTTTAGAGAATAGTGTGACTTGTGGCATTTCTAGCAAACAATATCAAAATATGGAAGAGTTTTGGAATCCTTATTTTTTTCTTGAAGGTTTTGGTTCTTTTCAATTTTCGTTTCAAAATTTTTGTAAAAATATTGCTTTGTTGTTGGTATACCCGTCCTTAGTTGGGAGCACGAAACCATTTCTTACTTCTTAAAAGGACTCTCCACAGAAAAATCAACTTTAGATTTTTGAAAATCTAACCTGAAATTATTATTCTCTGTTCAATTTTAGGCATTTTTTGTTTTTGTGGCATCGCGATCGAAGCCCTTTGAAATTTTTTACCTCCTTTAAGTGAATCCTCCCGCCATTTAATTTGTGCTGCTTTAGTGATTTTTAGCTTCTATTTTTGCCGCCGTTGCCGCATTCATCGCCCTTCTCCGCCGCTACTCCGCTGTACGTCGCTTTTTAATACATGCTCCCCTCTCCCTTGTTCAGAAATTAAATGGAGGCTGGGGGTGTTGTGTATAGCTACGTACGCAATGTATAGCGGAGTAGCGGCGGAGAAGGGCGATGAATGCGGCAACTGCGGCAAAAGATGGTTATATTTGGCGGAGGCGAACACAAAATGGAGGCGGCAGGATTGTCCAGTCAAGGAAGAGGATAAATCGTAGAGCGGCCGGTTGCAATGGAGCAAATGTTCTTTAGCGGCAAACATATATTGAGTGGAGGAAAGTGTAGTATATATTGTTATAGCGGCAGTACAAATAGGCGGCGGACAAAATTTTCAAAGGGCTTCGATCGCGATGCCACAAAAACAAAAAATGCCTAAAATTGAACAGAGAATAATAGTTTCAGGTTAGATTTTCAAAAATCCAAAGTTGATTTTTCTGTGGAGAGTCCTTTTAAAACTTAGTTTCAGGTTATTTTTTCCACTTCTTATACTTGTAAAGAATACTAACCATTCCTTAATTTTATTCAACAGCCTGAAGGCTACATAAGCCACCAAATAAGCCTGTCTGTCAGTTGCGCACCTTACTAAACCAACCAGTAAGCCTTGCCACAGCCACCAACTTTCAGCCTCACTAGCCTCAGCATTCCTCAGCCTCAGCCACTCTTAGTCGCAGCCACCACCTAATTAGCCACAATTAGTGACCTCCAACCGCAGCCATCCCCCAGCACGCGGCTGCCGCTCCCTTGGAAATATTATTCAATTTATGTGAGTCAAGAGAGTTAACCTAATATATATTTATTTAGCATATCTTGTAAAAGCCTTTTTATGTCAATGATATTGAGTAGATAAATAGAAAAAAAACCATTGTAAAAATCAAACTTGCTTTTCACTAGTAAGCTAACTTATTGTTGATTAATGAACAGATAAAGAAAATATTACAACAAAAACACGACTATTGGCAGATTACCCTTTACTGCTAGTGGTCCAACTGCAAGTCCACCTCTTTCATTAAAAAAACTTTTATGATAAAATCTTCCGTTTGGTTAGGTTTTTTGCCCGAAATATTTGAGCTTGCATCGTTAGAGGTTTCTGTATAGGGACTTTAAAATAGTTTTTTAGTAATAAATAAAAGAGGAAGGGGATTTATTTGAGATCTACTGGTTAATTAAAGTGTTTGTACCTCTTTATTTGTCATAGTGTATAAAAAGTTCAAATATCGTGGTGTCATTCAGATTATAATTTGTAAATAAATAAATAAGCCAGGTTTTATATTTGTAACTGACAACAATCTTAGTCAATTATTAATGAAACAGGGCTTGGTAATCTGAATCTGCGACCGCAGCCGCTAAAACCGCAACTGTAAGTCAAATAGCATCCACTTCTGATGATATCTTTCATCATTAGCCGAGCAACCTGTGAAACTCTGCAAAAATAAAGACATTTTTGTTATAAAGTAGGGGGACAAAGTGACTCTAAAATTAGCCATGTGACGTCATAAAAATGAGGAATTATCCATCTTTTTAAAAGGGGTTTTCTTTCCCACTTCTCCTCTCATCTCTCATTTTTATGACGTCACATGGCTGATTTTTGAGCCACTTTGTCCCCTTACGTTATAAGCATATTTTATTTGATATGATTATTTTCCATGTTTTTCTTCTTAAATTTATTACAGTTCATCAAGTAAAGAGTATATAAAAGCTCTGTGTAGATTATTTTATCAAGGATGATAATATCCATAAGCATTTAAAGTGAAAGACAAGTTAAATATTTTTAAGATAAATATATTGGACACTATCAACTTGATTAAAAATCCCTATAATAAAATAACAGGATGTCTGTTTGTCGGTACCGACGGATCTCGCTAACCGATGAACCGATCGGGTTCTCCTTAACAGGGTAGGCTCTCGTAGGTCCCGGGAAGGTTTATAACTATTTTTTTTGAGGGGGGGGGGGATTACCACAAAAAATGGTATTGTAGGATTTAAAATAATGATCTAAAAAGGGTTTTGAGATTCAACTACCCTCTCAAGTGCCACTAGAGGCTTCTAGGGGGCGTAGCCGCAAGTATGCATACCGACTGACCGACATATTAACAACTTAAAGAAGAGCTTCGCTCCTATCCTAAAAAAGAGCTGCAACTCATATAATCTGGGTGGTGCTCCCTTACAATCAAATCAAATAAAACATATTAAAAGTGATACAAGATATTTTCATTTTTTTCAAGTCTACTGTCAATTTTAATTCAATTTAAACTGGCCCACTAAAAGTACAAATATTTTATATTTTTTATTGAAAATTTGTATTAATTTCATGAATGCAATGCTAACAAGGATGACAACAACCAGAAAAGCGAAGCTCTGAAACGGACATTAACACTTGTAGAATGTCAGAACTGAATATAAAACTGAGTATAAAATTGTAAGTAGATTTGTTGAAAAACTGCTTGCATGCAGGATAATGCTTAAGGACATACTTACATTTTTAGGACTTGATTATAAATATGATTTGCTTATAACATTGTACATTGTTGTCCTAAATAAAAGTAATAAAAGCTTGCATAAAAGTTTTTGTTAAAAAAGTTAAAAATCAACATGTTTAAAATGGATGTACAGACATTCTGGTAACGATTAAACTACTAAAGGAATCACCATGCAAAGTTTGAAATTGATAGGACAACTCTAACATGCCTAAATTAATGAAAAGAGGTACCCGTTATGGACGTATGGACGGACTGACCCTAATTATAGAAAAGCTTCGCTTCTTAAAATTGTGGTCGTGTGTGAGTCTAAAAATAGAACAAGAATTTAAAATGTAAATTGTATAAATTTTCTATTTGTGTTCTGATCTTAGTTCTTGGAATTGATTAGATTTTAAAAATTCTTAAAACTAATCTGTATGTGGCAGAAATAGATATAATATATCTAGATATTCCATCTTAATCCAATTTTTGTCAAACTTTAAAAGAGATATTTAGCAGACAAACACTTTTTTATTTTTTAAGTATATACGGGATATATTCAAACAAGGATGACAACATCCATAAAAGCGAAGCACTGAAACGGTAGGACAAACGGACATTAACACTTATATAGTGTCAGAACTAAATAATCAGAATATAAATGTATAAGAGTCGAAGCAAAATTGTAAGAAAATTTGTTGAAAAACTGCTTTATACAGGATAATGTTTATGGACATACTTACATTTTTAGAACTTGATTATAGAGTTGCTTCGCTTATAACATTATACTTTGTTGTCCCAGGAATCAATATACCAAAAATCAGATCAATCGGATGATTAGAACACATAAAAATTTGTTGTTAAAAAAGTAAAAAATCAACATGTTTAAAATGGACGTACGGACATTTTGCTAATGATTATAGAGTTGCTACGCTTTCTAAATCGTACCTAACTATTAAAGGAATCACCATGCAAAATTTGAAATCGATAGGACAATTCTAACATGCCTAAATTAACGAAAAAAGCTATCCGTTACGGACGGACGGACGTACGACTACGGACGGACGGACCGACCCTAATTATAGAAAAGCTTCGCTTTTAAAAATAGCGCGATGATTTACCCAAGAAAAACTTCATCCTATGAAATGCGACAATTTATAGCTGACTAATTATTGTACGAAATTAAAAAAAATTGCCCGTACGTACTTAATTTTGTAAAATGTTTGAACCAATGACAGGTCTGGGATGTACCTTCACTATTCTCCTATTGGCGGATTTAGACAATATGTCTCTAGATTATATCTATAGTCTCATATGGATGGAAAACAAGGACTGTTGTGTCTAGAAGTAGCAAAGCAATAACAGCTTGTTTAAATGAAAAAGGGAACCAAACAAGAAAATTTTATTTTGTATTCAGAAAATAAATGTTCAGCCTGTGTAATTTTATTTGTGGGCGCTACTAGATATATCGAAGCTGTGTAAAAGCTCTATTTTTAATAATATCGAATAGTCTTACTATAGAATTGTATTTATTACAAGGAATTGAGTTTCAAACTATTTCAATTTCTTTTTTAATGTACAATAGTCTTTTAATTGAGGAAATATATCCTATAACTACTGAACCGATTGAGTTCTCCATTTTATGGAAGTTTCACATAGGTCTTAAGATTTTTATGGGCTATTTGATTTAATTCTTTGTATGGTTTTATGCTACTTATCTGCTTTTCTTTCCTAGTAGTGTATATTATAAGCTCTTTTCAGTATGCTTTTTGAGATAATATATGTGGTCTGTATATCAATCAAGCGAGTAGAATAAATAATTCATTCCTACATAATTTTTTAAAAATTTGCTATGTTTCAGAGTTGGGTGGTTGGTGTCCTCCATAATTTTGGGGGTTAAATTTGTAAATTTCTATCTATCTAAAATCAAACTAATTTTCTTTCAATTCCTGTATATTTGTCTGAAGCAAGATATCTATAAAACAGCTTTATTGCTTTGATGTGCTTTTCAAGAAAGCTCTCTATTGGTATTTTGTTACTTTTAATGGAAGGGAGTTATGGCATTTTTAACAAATAACCCCCTCTAAAATTAGATTTATGAAGGGGTGATATCAGTGATATAAAGGGATAAAGGGATAAGACAATGGCCGATAAATTGATGTACATCATTCAATGATGACACACTAAATTACCCCTGCTGTAGATTAAAATTAGTGGTTGAATGAACGTTTGAACACTTAACTGAATAAACCAATCAATCAAAATTCAGTAAAATTCTCTAAAGTTGTTAAGCAATCGAATATTAAAACATTATTATAAAACTTTGGGGACTAGTGTAATAAACAGCCCATCGTCCCCTCTCTCTCTGGGTGATATAATTTCCCCTCCTAGAGATAAGAGAAGACGCTAGCATTCTGATATAATATGAGATGTATATACATAGTTCTAAAGAATGTAAATATACAATTTATCTTAAATTTTTCTTGATTAATTTCAGCTTGTCAGATATTACCATAAAATAAAATTCCTGCGCTTACGAACAGTTTAGCTTATGACACGCATTCATTATAAATGAGGTAGGTAACTTATTTTACAATTTCACTTACATACAGACAAATTCTACATAAATAGCTAGTTTTGGGGATTTTTTAGCATAGTATTATTGACAGCTTTCCGCGGATAGTAAAGTAAAAAAAACATGAAATTAATTTCAGTTTTATTGGAAAATTGACTGTGACACACTGTGTGATTTTTAGTATGGATCAGAACCGGTTCTAATCCAGCGGATATTAACAGGTTTTCAAGCCCTGCGGAAAATATTCTTATAATGTGTTATAATATAAGATAACGACAATATACAACTCTCACTCTATAATTCAAAATAAGAGTTTTATGCGCGGCACTAATATCTGCTGGCTTATACTTAGCTCACATGCTTATAACCATGATAAATGATCTGAATTATAAGAATAAACCTAATCATTTTTAACCATTTACAAGGCAATAAAAGTATGGGGGGAAGGGAGGGAGGAGTTGCATGGAATGTTTTAGGCGCGGAAATCCTGTATCCTCTTCAGATTAACTCCTCATCAGAGGTTTTAATAAAATTTATATCATGGATTTTTTAATATCCTAGATTAAAACAATCCAGTATTAAAATGTATCTTAGATTAAAACCATCCTGGATTAAAATATAATCTAGATTAAAAATAATACTGATAAAACCACCTTGAATCAAAATATATCCTAGATTAAAACCATTCCGGATTAAAACTATCCTGGATTTAAAAATATCCTGGATTAAAACCAACCTAGATTAAAACTATCCTGTATAAAACTATCCTAGATTAAAACAATTCTGAATTAAAATATATCCTAGATTTAAACCAATCCTAGATAAAAACCATCCTGGATTAAAATGTATCTTTTAAAACCATCCTGGATATAAATATATCCTGGATTAAAATATATCCTGAATTAAAACCATCCTGGATTAAAAACTGTCCTAGTTTGAAACCATGCTGCATAAAAACTATAAAACTAGATTTAAATATATCCTAGTTAGAAACAATCCTAGATGTAGTTGTAAAATATCCTGTATTAGAAATATTCGGTATTTAAAACTACCCGAGGAAAAATATATCCTCAAAAAAGCTATCCTAAAATGTGAATTTTTTATTTTTTTTTTAATTTAAGCATTAATAACTAAGGATAAAGCTAAATTTGACAGTTACGCGCTTTTATGCTTTAATGTGAGTGTGTGTTTGTGTGTGTGTATGTTTGTGTGTGTGTGTGTATGGTTTTGAGCCCAACTTTTATTATTAGTATATAATAAGTATCTATCTATAGATTTTGTAAGGCGTACATGATATATATTGCTTTATCTAAATTTTCATTATCTCACACCTTTTCATAGATACACATACACTAACCTTTTTCGGTTAGGAAAATGGGTGAATTACAGATTACTTTTGCGATCCACTTAGTTTAGGGAATTTGAAAACGGGATCTTATACATAGTCCATTTAAGAAGTAAGCAAAACCAATTTTATTTTAAGGACTTTCAAGCTTTTTTTGTAGAATGGGTAGTAAAAAATCTAAATAGGTATTTCATGAAAAGTAAAAAAAAAATCTTTTATATTGTAAAAAAGACCTGTGTCTTTGAGACCTTAATTTGAGTGCCAAAACATTTAAGTCCTTATCAGAGGGAATTTAAAAGGGGGGGGGGGGTTGCTTAATCCTAACCTCCACCCCTTGGACGTAATATTTACTAAACAACGCAAAAATATGAGAAGAACAGCCACTCAAGTATGCAATAATCCACTCATGATCCCCACTCTTTTTATTAGAAAAATTGGATAAAAATTCTTTATAGGCAACTAAATCTTTTCACACAAAAGCGGGATCTCCTTTCTTTGTTAATTGCTTTAACTAAGAATGAAGTTAAGGCATAACTTAATATAAAAGAAAAGTCACGTAAATAATTATATGTATATATAGGTATTTTAATGCTTAACTATTTCAATAATTTATTGGTTTAAGGTTTATAGTTTTTTTTTTATTCAGGCTAATGTTTAATTACCAGAAAAAATGCTTAAATTTTGTTAAAGCTTTTTTTGAAGCTTTTTAAAGAACCATAAAAAACGACTTCATTCTGGCCTATCATTGGTCAATTAAATTGTATACTGGTCTGCCATTGGTAATTTTGTCTGTGTATTGGCCTATCATTGGTTATTTGTATTGCATGACTTCATTTTTTATAGGCTTTATAAAGAGATATTTATGTATTTTTTAATTGGTTTTAAAATCCTATTATATATAGTAGTAAGCGTTTTTTGTCTGTCCCGAAGGATCTCGCTAACCGCTGAACCGATATTGTTCTCCTTTACAGTGAAGCTTCTTATAGGTCCTGGGAAGGTTTTAAACTATTTTTGGAGAGGGAGTCTTTACCCCCCTCCCCCCAAAAAAATATTTTTGAAAACTCTTTTGAAACTCAAATTTAAAATGGGATGAGGTCGACTTATCCCCCTCTTACCAGTGCCCCTAGAGGCTTCTAGGGGGCGTAGCCGCTAGTAATTAATAGAGAGGTAATAAAAAATAGTTTTATTCATTATTACAGAACTGTTTAAAATTTGTATTCAGTCTAACGGACAGACATTTATTAGGAGCACAATTTCGATCCTTTATCAAACTTTAACTTTGAAATTATAAAAATCTTTCTCTGTATTGCATTGGTTTGAAAATTAATTTGTTTCAATTTTGATTGGCCTGATAAATATAAGAAATTGAATTTTGACCCAAGGTTAAAAAATTTAATTAAATTAATATATGTGTATCATTTATATTGATTGAATTGATAGAATTCTTAGATGTTTTGTTATTTTATTTTAACTTTAATTTTTTACACGGATGCTTTAATAATTTTTTTTTTATTTCTTTCCTTCACATCTTAAAACTATTTATACACGAGAACACAGTAGTCAACCAGCGATCTAAAGGGATAAGACAATAGCCGATAAATTGAAGAACATCTCCAATGATGATACACAAAATAACCCCTTCTGTAGATTTTAATTAGTGGTTGAAAGTAAAACATCTGAACACTCAACTAAATGAACCAACCAATCAAATTCACTATACACGAGAACACAGTAATCAACCAGGGATCTAAAGGGATAAGACAATAGCCGATAAATTGAAGAACATTTCCAATGATGATACACAAAATAACCCCTTCTGTAGATTTTAATTAGTGGTTGAAACATCTGGACACTCAACTAAATGAACCAATCAATCAAATTCACTATACACGAGAACACAGTAATCAACCAGGGATCTAAAGGGATACGACAATGGATGATAAATTAATGCACATCCCCAATGATGACATACAAAATTAGTTGTTTAAACGTTTGGACGTTCAAATTAATAAACAAATTTAATTAAAGTCTCAAAAGTTATCAAGCCAACGGATAATAAAACTTTGAAATAAACAGCCCAAAGTCCCCTCTCTCCCTGGTATTCAGCACAATAACAATCTAATTTTACTAGCGATTAACTTTTCTTCAGAAAACATATCCTTATACTAAAACATTTTTTATCTTGAAGCATATTTATAATTTGTAATGCTTCTTGAGTTTACATGAGTCTTTTCAATACTTTAAAAGCGTGAAAAATTGTGAATTTTCAAATGTTTGAGTGACATAAAATTCAATTTGTCATATAAGTTGAGATGTTATCCTAATAGTAAAGTAACAGGATGTCTCTTTGTTTTATCTGTACCGAAGGATCTCGCTAACCGCTGAGCCGATGTGGTAATCCTTCTCATAGGTCCTGGGAAGGTTTATAACTGTTTTGTAGGAGGGTACCACCACCCTCCCAAGAGAAATCACTTATAGAAAAAAATTAACCCTACCTCCCCAAATTATTTTCTATTAAATTCTAAAATAAAAATTGGTGATCAAATTCAACTTCTCAAGTGCCCCTAGAGGCCTAGCAGCCGAAATAATCTACATCAGCAGCAATTGAATTAAAATGGACAACAGGCCATGCCAATATAATGTTTACATTTTTTAATGATTTTAAATTACTAATATCAAAATATTAGAATTAGAATTTTTTTTTTTCACTCAATTTATTCATAAAAATTATGCAATACTTATCAACTAAATAATGTCTTTAAAATTATGTCTTGCAAAGATGAAGCTATTTACTTTTTTCCATGAATGGTTCCTATTCAAATGATCTTGTTAAAATTCATGATTTAACTAAAGCATTCATTTTTCCCTTAAAATGTAAGTAGCAATTTCCTATGCATTCATTGCTAAAGGAATATTAAATATAATTTGTTAAACTTCTTGGCTGTCATATATCAACATAGTATTATCATTACATAAAAGTAACAAACTCTCTGTGTGTCTGTCTGTACCGAAGGATTTCGCTAACAGCTGAACTGATATGTTTCTCCTTTACAATGTAATTTTTCATAGGTCCTGGAAGGTTTATAGCTATTTTGTGGGAGGGTATCACCACTCTTTCAAGAGATATCGCCAAAAAGACAACAACAAAAAATTAGTAGGCGGCGCGACTTACTAGTTTTCCCTTCCTACAAGGGCGCTGAAACTTTTAAAGACCACAGACAAGTGGAGTTGGCGGGTTGACTGACCCCCACATTTTAATTGTCACCTAAAGGCCTCTAGAGGCATAGTTTAGTATATCATAATAAAAGTGGTAAATACTAACTTCGATATATTTTCATGTTGGGGATTATATAAGTTATGACCACTTTCCATCGATGTTAAGATGTCGACATAAGCCGTATAAGTTAAATTAATATTACAATCTAAATCGCAAGGGTGCAAACGTTTGAAATAACTGAATGTAATGTGTTGTTTCTTCTTTGCCATGTCTTTACAGTTGTTTTTTGTTTTGAAATATGTCATTTTTATGTATTCCAAATATGTTGACTTGTACATGGCTACACACATCATAAACATCTTCTAAACAAGTTTAATGTTTTACACAAAAAACAAAACTGTAAAAACACATGAACTCAACATTAAACGGTTTACAAGGTAGGACAGTAAATTTTTAAAAAAATTCATCAGCCGTAGCTGATGTTTTTTTTAATAATGCGCAATCCAAGCCGCCAAAAAGTTAATTTTTTAAAGCACTTTTTGTAACATCTGCAGCCGTGCCAATTATAAAATTGCGACTGCAGAAACCTTGCAAATATACTTTTGCCAATGTTTGAAAGGTTTTACAGGATTTCAAATGTTTCTTATGGTGAATTTAACCCTTATTATTATAGATTAATTTTCTTTAAACTTTGTACTAAATGGTAAATTTTATTCATAGTTTTTCTCCCGGAATAAATTGCATTTTAAGTTATGAAAAAGAGAGTAAAAATAATGCATTTGTTTATAATTGAGTGACTGCATCCACTTGAAGAAATGTTGGATAACAGATAAAAAATTGGATGAAATTGCGAATACGTGTTGCAATTATCCAAATTGATGTTGAAGAATGGACATATTATCACTTGGATCATACACCAGATTTTCATGTTATTTGATAAAATGAATTATGCAGCGGGCTAAAAAAACGATTTCCCCCATCCCCTCCCTCCCCTCTTACTAGTTAAACGGCCCGAACAATAAAAGCGAGGGGAATTTGCAACCTAAGTTGACGAAAATTTTTCTCTTGTCATAATATCCACGTATATTCTACATCCATTTGTTGAAGCCGGGGAGAGTGAAAAAAATGGAACTCAAACTGAATTTCACAACCTTCATTTCTAAGAATTTTTTTATTCTGTTTAGTTTAACTATTGACTTGTACCCTAGCATCATGGGGCTTATTTGAAATAGAGACAAGGATAACAACATCCATAAAAGCTCTGGAACGGTAGGACAAACGAACATGAACACTTGTAGTGTGTCAGAATTGAATAAACAGAATATGAAATTATGGGCCAAACAAATTTTAAGTAATTTTTTTGCAAAACTGCTTAAATCCAGGATATTGTTTAAGGATATACTTACATTTTAAGACTTGATGATAGAGATGCTTCGCTTAAAACATTATACCTTGATGTAATAGGAATCATTATAAAAAAAGATAAACAGGAAAATTTAAACACAGAAAAAAATGCTGTGAAAAAGGTTAAAAATCAACATGTTTTAAATGGACGTACAGACTTTCTAGTAACGATTATAGAGTTGCTACGCTTCTTAAATCGTACTTAATTGTTATAAGAATCATAATGCAAAGTTTGAATTCGATAAGACAATTCTAGCTTGTCTAAATTAACGAAACGGGCTAACCGTTACACGAAAAGATTTAACCCTTACGGCACGGGCGTACAGACGGACGGACGGATGCCAGGACGGACTCATCCTAATTATAGAAAAGCTTAGTTTTTAAAAAACTAAATACAATTTGTTAGATCGAAACACAATGTAATATTTGAGGCTTTAACAAAAAAATATTTTCTAACATTAAATATAAAAATATAACAAAAAATGTTTAACTTATCGAAGATCAAACTAATACAGGGGAAAAAACACAACTCAAAACCATGAGCATATTTCATTTGTTAAGCATTTACAAATTGGTCATTTTACTGTAGATATTTGTTCTTGTTATTATCAGGGATCTAAAGGGATAAGACAATGTCCGATAACTTGATTTACATCCCCGATGATGATTCTACAAAATTACCCCCTTTCTGTAGATTATAACTTGTGGTTGAAACATTTGGACACTCAAGTAAATTAACCAACTAATTGAAGTTTAATAAAAGTCCACAAGGTTGTTAAGCCAACTAAAAAGAAAATGTTATTATATGACTTTGGGGACTAGTGTAATAAACAGCCCAATGTCCCCCCCCCCCCCCTGCCTGTGTTATTATCCTGGAGCCACCCACACGTAATGTGTATGAAGATAAAAACAATACCATAATCATCCCACTTTTTCCTTATTAAATACAGTATTAGTCAGGGGGAGGGGGGAGGAGACAAGTCCCCAAATATTACACTAGTCCCCAAAATTTTATGATGAACTGTTTTCGTGTATTATCATTTGGGATGTACATCTATTTATTGGCCATTATCTATACGTTTAGATCCCTAGGTCTTAGAGATGTCTTATAGCAAGAGATTCAAATCAACACTAATAAGCAACTGAATATTTTTGCATACCATTGTTAACTTAATAATACTAAAAATGCACTCTTTCATAGAGATGATCATTGATCATCTAAAAAAGCGGAAATAAGTAAGGAAAGTATTTTTTATGCAGGTTCATTATCCCTGTTTAACTCCACCTAGGTCTTGACCTGATACAATATAAAAACATTCAGATCTGGTGCAGTTCGCGGTAAAATGTTCCTGGTACCGATTTAGATCTATGAGTTTAAAGGCTGCTAGCTGCCAAACGGCTGAACGTATTTGTCAAGCATGCAAACCGTTTTATGCGGCATAAGAAGGGCTACAAATAATCTGGAATAGCCAAGATCCAATGATGCACAGGGAAAGATTCACTGAAGAAAAAACGCGAAAAATATTTTTTTACATTTTATGAATTATTTATTAAGGACTATTATTTGTAGACCTTCTTTTGTCGGTTAATTTTTGTGCGAGCATAATCAATACGTTCTACCGTTTGGCCGTTATCAGCCTTTAAAGTTCATATATTTTTGGAGATAATCGTTACCAGGAACATTTAACCGTGAACTGCATTTGACCCGAACATTCAATTTCTTGTCACTGATTCGCCACCACCTATATTCAGTTTGTAGCATTCTTTTTTTACCATGCAACACGTGTTCTTTGGATCTTAGCATCCTTTAATAGCTTGCCTGAATTTCTGTCTTTATTTGTTTGTAGCTAAAGAAATATCATATTTTTTTCATCTGGACAATATAATCCTTATAATTAAGTAACAGGATGTCTGTTTCTCTGTGTGTCTGTTTGTATGTACCGAAGGATCTCGCTTACCGCTGAACCGATTGGGTTCTCCTTAACAGGGTAGCTTCTCATAGGTCCCGGGAAGGTTTATAATTTTTTTTTGGGAGGTTACCACCACCCTTCCAAGAGAAATCGCCCCTAGAAAAAAATTTCCCCGACCCCCCCCAAAAAAATTCTCCCCCCCCCCCCAATAAATTTTTTTTTTACTTTTTCTTTTAAAATCTAAAATAAAAAATTGGGTTATCAAATTTGACTCTCCCCTCCTCAAGTGTCCCTAGAGGCCTCTAGGGTCAAGCCACTAGTGTATAAAATTGTTTTATCAACCCTGTATATACAATGATCTCTACTTAGTGTATATACACAATGCGGGAGGGGACATTGGGGTGTTTATTTACTAAACTAGTCCCCAAAGTTTTGTAATCACGTTTGGGGACTTTTATTGAATTGTGTTTAGTTTGTTCATTATCACTAATTGTAATCTACATAATTTTGTGTATCATCATTACGGATGTACATCAATTTATCAGCCATTGTCAGATCCCTGGTATATACATGAAAACCTTTTAGCCAGCAAACGTGTTTTGCCAAATATTTTGTTGATGTTTTTGCGCGCAGATGAGTAGATGAAGAAGCGCTGAGCTTTATTTAGAGTCCACCTTCTCACACACTCGCAGGGATATAAAGGGATAAGATAATGGCCGATAAATTGATGTATAACCCCAATGATGATCCACAAAATTACCCTTTCTGTAGAATAAAATTATAGTTGAAGCGTTTGGATACTCAACTTAATAAACCAACCAATCAAAATTCAATAAAAGTCCTTAAGTTGTGAAGCCAACGAATAAGAAAGAGTTATAACAAAACTTTAAGGACAAGTGTAATAAACATATCCCCCCCCCCCTCCCTGCAGACTCGTCTAAACAAATAATTTAAATATGATACGCTTGGGTGGCTGTGTTCGTTAATATCTCTCAAATCCGCGACCCTGGGCAAACACGTAGCGCATTCGCTCGTTGTCGAAAAGGTGATAGGTTCGAATCTCGGACCGACACCGCATTATAACTACTGCTATGTCAGGTTCGCTTTATAAATAGTTAGAGTTGGGAGAATGCCTTCTCCCACTAACAGGCGCAACTCATTACCATGCATAATTAGAACTCCTTAGACAAAGTTCGTGCAATCAAAGGGTTGGTTGTCTGTTGGATGTTACTTAATCTATTATTCACAAGCGTCACAGTTAGGTAATACCTCCCAAAGAATTTACTAAGATTGAAATGTGGTGTTTTATTTTGATTTATTTTCTTTAAAATGTTTTTGTATTCATATTTTAATAATTTTGAAATTAATATATTCAAAACTTTCGTTTTGGCTTTTATTTATGTTCAATATTAAATTCATTGTTGTGTATATAATTATTAGGCTTTTCTTTTAAGAAGGTTTTATCTATAGTTGTTTCGTAATTATTAATATAGTTATTTTATTTCAGGTTAGTATTGTTTGCTATAATTGGATTAATGAAATTTAAGTGTCTTTCCTATGAGACAAGAGGAAGGTAGGTGTACCTATCTATTACGTATGAATGCATATCTTAGAGCTTTCTTAAATCTGCAACTGGCGGAAACAATTTTTTTTTGTTGATATCGATTCAAAAACCAGCACTAAAATTTACTTTAACAAGGATGACAACATCCATAAAAGCGAAGCTCTGAAACGGTAGGACAAACGGACATTGACACTTGTATAATGTCAGAACTGAATAATTAGAATGCGAATGTATAAGAGTCAAAGCAAAATTGTAAGTAAATTTGTTGAAAAACTGCTTGATACAGGATAATGTTTATGGACATACTTACATTTTTAGGACTTGATTATAGAGTTGCTTCGCTTATAATATTGTACTTTGTTGTCCCAGGAATCAGTATACCAAAAATCAGACAAATCGGATAATTAGGTCACATATAAATTTGTTGTTAAAAATGTAAAAAAAATCAACATGTTTAAAATGGACGTACGGACATTCTGGTAATGATTATAGAGTTGCTACGCTTTCTAACTTGTACCTAACTTTTGTAGGAATCACCATGCAAAATTTGAAATCGATAGGACAATTCTAACACGCCTAAATTAACGAAAAAAGCTATTTAAAAAAGTAAAAAAATCAACATGTTTAAAATGGACGTACGGACATTTTGGTAATGATTATAGAGTTGCTACGCTTTCTAAATCGTACCTAACTACTAAAGGAATCACCATGCAAAATTTGAAATCGATAGGACAATTCTAACATGTCTAAATTAACGAAAAAAGCTATCCGTTACGGACGGACGGACGGACGGACGGACGGACCGACCCTAATTACAGAAAAGCTTCGCTTTTAAAAATGAATACAGGATTTATATATATATTTGAAAGGGATAAATTTGTCGTCAATTAAGCATGCTAATATGGACCTCAACTATTAGTCAGTTCGTTCATCCAGTATGGGGGAAATGGAAGGGGTGTATCGTTATTTTATCCAGTTGCAAGTATTATCAGCACATGAAAATTTAGCGCAACTTCCAAGTAATTATATATCGATTACTTTAAAAGCTAAGATTTATAAAACCTTTGATTATAACATAATTAAAAATCCTTTCTAGCCAAAAAAGACTGAGTTATTATATATGGCATGTATGTGATATAAAAAATTAACTTGCCCAAAAATAAAAGATAATCAATCATTGTGTCCACCAAGCTTCAAATTTTCCAAGATTTGACCATGGATGGCTTTAGTATCAGGGATCTAAAGGGATAAGACATTGGCCAATAAATTGATGTATTTCCCCCATGATGACACACAAAATTACCTCTTATGTAGATTACAGATAGTGCTTGAAACGTTTGACACTTAACTAAATAAACCAACTAATCAAAATTCACGGTTGGTAAGCTAACGAAAAAGAAAAGGTTATTATAAGACTTTGAGGACTAGTGTAATAAACAGCCCAATGTCCCCTCCCTCCCTGACAGGGTAGGGCATACATGTGAGAGCGTACAATAATACATGTCTATAAATAGTCAGCGCACTTTACCCCCTAATTATGTTACATTAATGGAGGGGCCCCCATGTAATTAAGCTCACCCCATGCTGTATCTCATTATTCAAACATTATTGGCACGGACAACCATTTTCATTTTAGAAAAGATTAAATTTCAATCATATGATGTGTATACATACTACGTAATATCATACACATACAATTTTTAAATAAAATTTCTTTATATGATTTTTAAATTAAATTGAATTTAAGAAAGAAAAGGTTCTTTAAAACCTAGACATTATTTATATTTTATAATGTGTCCTAAACCTTATGATGTAACCATTCGACAAGGATGTCTAAGCTTTTGATTTTGGGAATTAGGGTAGTAACACATTTACCCCCCCCCCCCTTGACGTCCTTTTCAAACGAGATAGGAAAAAAGTCCAGGACAGAAGGAGAGAGACGAACACTTATACAAAAGCTTCACTACTAATCCATAAAGGCTAAGACGAGGAGACAAACGAACATTAACACTCGTATTTACTGGTACTACTATTACTAGTGACAGAATTTAATAAGCAGACATTTTTAGGACTTGATTATAGAGATGGTTCGATTAAAATATTGTACCTTGTTGTCCAAGAAATCATTGTCTCAAAAATGGGATGAAAAGGATAGTTATATTAAAATAGTTTTTAAAATCAGCATGTTTTAAGTGGATGTATAGTCTTTCTGGTAACGAGTATAGAACTGCTACGCTTTTTAAATCGTACCCAACTGTTAAAGAAATCACCATGCAAAGTTTAAAATCGATAGGAAAATTCTAACATGTCCAAATTAACGATATGAGCTATCGGAACGTAAGAACCAGTTATAGAATAGCATCGCTTTTAAAAAGTATATTGTTTATTAGCAGCACTACTGAGATTATTTCAAGCTTTTAACCAACAAAAATATGACACATGTGACACAGGTGCACTCGAGCACAACATACCCAGGACCTGAAAAAAAAACTGGGGAAGGATTAGATCTTTTTTTACTGGTGGACGTGCGATGAGCACAGATAAGATTAAAAAGAGTAAAACACGTAGTTTAGAATTAAGCACTTCTTTCACTTTTTATTCTTGTAACAAAAAGTAAATGAACACCAAAGCAGCATTAAAGAAATTCACTTTGGTCAGACAAATAATTTTAAAAAGTTTGACAACACCCATAAAAGCGAAGCTCTAGAATAAGAAGAAGGGACAAACGAAGAATAGCTCTTGTAGAGTGTTAGAACTTAATAATCAAAACCTTAATTTAAATGTCTAATCAAAATTGTATATAAATTATTGCAAAATGGCGTAAATACAAGATACTCTAATTTGTAGGGTTTGATTATAGTGATGCCCTGCTTATAATATTGTATCTTGTTGTTCAAGGAATCATTATTGAAATCGATAGGAGAATTCTAACACATCTGAATTAACAAAAAACCTAATCTTAACTGACGGACAAACCGACTCTAATTATAGAAAAGCTTCGCTTTCAAAAATCTGGCAGCGTTTTTCTTTTCTTTAGTATTGGTAACTTGCAACTAAATATTACAAATAATTATTGTTACTAATGCATTTTTGGTTGAATTATATGTTTAGATACATGGAATTTGTATGCATGCACTGTTAAAAATAATTTTTTTTTTAGCATCAGATGATACTCTATATTCTTCACATTAATGTATAGTATCAATCCGTACCTACTAAGAAAAAAACCTCATTACGATACAAGGAAGTTTTCAATGCTGTATTAAGTATTAGGTAATGTTCTGTGAAGTAACATGTAGTACTTAATAATGTATTTGTCTGTAGAGTATTATCCAATACGCTCTTGGGAATAAAATTCAATATGGTAGAAGTAAGTTTTTAATACCCTCCTTTGCAATTTTTCATATCCTCTATCATAAGTTTTGATACGCTGTACAGTATGAAACTGTTTTACTTTGAATGAAAGATCAGTTTATAATATATTGTTATTATATGTACATATACATTTTGTTATATCAACAAACATACCAAGCAGAGCCATAAAAGTAAAACATTAATTTAAATGTAAATTTAGTAAAAAAATTACTTTAAAGATGTTTAGGACTAAACATTATCCTTAAAAATAAAAACTATGGTCAGTCATAATTACAAAAAACAAAACTATAAATCTGAGCATAAATAGTAACATTTCATCTTTGTCTAAAACGACCAAGCATTGAAACACTTCCATGAGAGGTGTGCACGAATGGTGTCTGTTTCAATTATTCTTTACAGTACAGATTTGTACTCTAGAACGTATAAATAGTTACTATTTTAATAAACCATTCTCTTGCGTATTGTCTGATACGCTACAGCGTATGAAATAGTACTAAATCAAGAAACATTTCTACAGCGTATTTTCCGATACCCTACAACGTATAAAATATTACTATTTTTATAAACTTTTCTACAGCGTATTCTATAGTACCCTAGAGCGTATCAATCGATACTAAAAAAATGTATGGGTTCTGTATAGTAATAATTATTGTGTTATATAGTATTACATAGTGTTATATATTAATTATATAGTTGTAGGGTACTTACGTCCAATACTCTCCAGAGTATCAATTGATACTAAATAAAAAAATTATTTTTAACAGTGTGTAGTAAATCTCAGGAAGGGAGGGGACATTGGGCTGTTTACTACACTAGTCCCCAAAGTTTTATAATAATGTCTTACTATTCATTGGCTTAACAACTATGGGGACTCTTATTGAACTTTATTTGGTGGGTTTATTAAGTTGAGTGTTTAAATATTTCAACTACTAACTGTATCAATATTGGGGATATATATATCAATTTATCGACCATTGTCTTATCCCTTTAGTTCCCTGAGTAAAGGTAACATTTTACATAAATACATGTTATATCTGATTGTGCCAGGTTACTCAGTATTCAGGGAGAGAGAGAGAGAAGACATTGGGCTGTTTATTACTCTAGTTCCCAAAGTTTATAATAACGTTTTCTTATTCGTTGGCTTAACAACTTTGGGAAACTTTGATTAAATTTTGATTGGTTGGTTTGCTAGGTTGAAGTCAAACGTTTCAACCATTAATTGGTATCTACGGAAGGTAATTTTGTGTGTCATCTATTGGGATGTACATCAATTTATCTGCCATTGTATTATCCTTTTAGATCTCTGCAGGATACTACAACAAAATTATATATTGAAAAAACAAGAATAACAACATTCAACAAAGCGCAGCTCTTAAATCAAGCGGCTCTGCTTTTGATTGCTGAAGGAAAGTGTAAGGAAATAAGGATGTACGTGGCTGACGAGAACTGATAAAAAATGTTTTTGATACGGATAAAGAGTCAGGGATCTAAAGGGATAAGACAATAGCCTATAATTTGATATACATCCCCAATGTTAAACACAACATTACCTCTCTTTTTAGATTACAAATAGTAGGTGAAACGTTTGGACACTCAACTTAATAAACCAACCAATCGGTAAAGTCCCCTAATTTGCTAAGCGAACGAATAAAAAAAAAATATTTAAAAACTTTGGGGACTAGTGTAATAAACAGCCAATTGTCCCCTCTCTCTGGAAGGCTTCAGAAAATAAAAGGAAGTTAATATGAAATGTTTTGCACACAATAATATAGGATACACAACACATACAAAATATTGTAATAAAAACTCTTCATTTTGATAACATCCTTCTGTTGCTTTGTCGGTCATTAGCCAATGTAACAGCAGGATATATCAATAAAATACAGGGTGGAACTGGGCGGTTTCCCTGAAAATTCTTTGTCAAGCATAGAACCCCCTCTGCCCAATTATTCTGAAATAATTTATTCAAAAGTCAGGTAAAAACAACTCCTCTTCTCCCCTTTATTTTCAATTTCAAAAGGTAGGAGGAGAGATACTCGCTTAAGGCTTTTTGAGTAATTGCATACTTTAGTAACTAAGGAAATACAAACATTATACTTGATTTTAAATTTCAGGAGTGTATACTTCGCCCCCCCCCCCCCCTCCATGCAGTTAGAAATAATAATGATACAATTGAGAAACCAAAATTGACAAACGTTAAATATAAAAAAAATAAACTTTTGATGCATTGTGACATACAATTTTAATGTTTATGTTGAATAAATGTCACATAATATATTATCGACGTGCAATTTTTCCTTCGTTTTTTCATTTTTCAAATGAAACTATGTACTACTGACCAATAGAGGACTTTATTTAGAAAAATAGGTCCTAGGATTGTTTAAGGCTATTTATTTTTTTATTTTAATAGGATTTTGGCTATTTTTTCTGCTTTCCCATTTATAGAGCTCCTAGATGCTAGGGATGCAGGTGCTAGTTTGTTGATAAAACAACAACAGAACAGTTTGAGGGAGGGGACATTGGGCTGTTTATTACACTAGTCCCCAAAGTTTTATAATAACGTTTTCTTTGGGGACTAATATTGACTTTGATTGGTTAGATCATTAAGTTGAGTATTCAAACGTTTCAACCACTAATTTAAATTTGCAGAAAGGGTAATTTTGTGTATCATCATTAGGGATGTAGATCAATTTATCTGCCATTGTCCTATCCCTTTAGATCCCTGTCTAATTATACTAAAATTATACAAGAATGTGAGTGTCCATTATTTAACTCAAGAGAGGTTTAATCAAACATTCCTACATGTCAATTGTTTCTTTGGGGTTGCGCGGATCTTATCTATTTCATGCCTTACTATTTAAAATACCAATAGCGTAAAGGGTATCGCGTCAGCCAATTGGCCAACAAGGTATTTTGTTCGATCATGTTCTAGATATGTTCGAAAATTTTAGAAATGTTTTTAAAGGTTCATTAAAACTGCTGTCAAGCCGTCGCGTCGTTATACAAATAAACCTGATCCACAAAAATACCTTCCAAATGTCAAAACTCAGGTTGAAATTCCAAAATTGTTGATCAGGCCTCACAACAAAAACAAGGCTCCTGCGCCTTCTTTGTGTATAAGACGTAAAACTGTATGTTTTTAAACGTAAGATACTTTTCAGTATGGTTTCGATTTATAGCCGTTGGATTAAAACCACTCCTAAGCCATAACGATTATAGTCATTTTTCTGGGATGAATAAAATAAAAATCAAAGAATCAATTCCTAAGAAATTATTAAATTAAAAGTTTAGACTAAACAGCTCTATAGAATAAATCCGGGTGATTTTAGAAGTATGCGTTTAATATACTGGGATCTAAAGGGATAAGACAATTGCACCCAAAATAATGTAAAACCCTAATGATGATACACAAATTACCCTATCAGTAGTTTACAATTAGTGATTAAAACGTTTAGACACTCAACTAAAAAAAAACAACCAATCAAAATTTAATAAAAGTCTCCAAGGTTGTTAAGCAAACGAATAAGAAAACCTTATTACATGATTTTGGGGACTAGTGTAAAAAACAGCCCAATTTCCACCCCCTGTCCATGTTTAATATCTCACAACCATCCGACCTCACTTGTAAAGATTATCATCATAGTGACAATTGGGCTGGTTTCTAAGTCTTAGAATATGTTGCATCACAACGGTATATTTGCTGAAGTTGTCCTCCTAACCTGCTGTGATGTTAAATTGAAACATTTAAAAAGAAATGGCTTTTAAGTTGACAATTGCGGTGAGTCTTCAATTCCGCGAACCTTTTTATAGTGCCTACAAAAAAATGAAGCCATACTGGCCTACTGTTGGTCAATTAAAATGTATACTGTCCTGCAATTATTTGTTTAATCTGTGTATTGGCCTATTATTGGTCATTTGTAATGTATGGCGTCCTTTTTTATATAGGTATTATAAGGGGCTTCACTTTAGTTAGTCAGTAATCAGAACAGGGAATTCCAAGAAGGAAGTTTAAAGGGGTGTTTACCTCCCCTAAATTAATTAAAAGTATTATAAATATTACCCCTCTTACATAAATAGAGTAACCCCTTGTGTACATTTTTCCCCAAGGGTAAAATTTTGGAGGGTAAAACAAATTTATTCCGCACTTTGCAAAATTAAATCCACACTATAGATAAAAAGCTTGGATGTCCTTCAATCAGAAAAATCATATTATTACAACAACGCAAACTGAACCTCACCTTTTGTCACCTATAATACAAAGTAGAACGATGTCTGTTTGTCCGTCTGAAGCTTTAGATCTCGGTAACCACTGAACCGATTGAATTATACTCTTCAGGGAATATACCTAGTGGTCCTGTGGTGGTTTTAGGCTATTTTCTTAGGGAATGAGACACCCGCAACCCCCCGAAAAATAAAAAAATGCCCATCAATTAAATTTTTTTTTTTGATGATGCAGATGATACCAATTATTTGGTGCTGCACCACATGTACTAAATTTTTTTAAATTACCTTTTGGGGCAAAGCAGCTAGTATGCTAATAACCAAACAGGCCTGCTAATGAACGACTTTAATTTTTGCTTACTACTTCAATACTCTACGAAATTGAAGACTCACCGACAATTGCATCTAGATGACTTTTTGTAAGCACAAATCTAAATAAGAATGGGCCGATGAAAATCAATTGTGATCAATACCAAAGACCTAGAGGGCAGGAAGGGAGGGTACATTGTGCTGGTTATTACACGAGTCCCCAAAGTAGTTTTATATTAATTTTTTCTTATTCGTTCGCCTAACAACTTTGGGGACTGCGCCCCTAGCATCTGTATTCAAGTGGGTAGGAAGGGGCCATAAAAAATAATCTTAAACTATCCCGGGGTTTTTATCTAAACCTACTTCATGACCCATGTGAGGCTTCTCTAAACTTAATCCTTTCAGTAGTTATTGAAATGTTCAGCTTCTTTAAATAAGGTAAGGATACTTACATTTGAAGACATTATTATAGAGATGCTTCGCTTATAACATTGTACCTAATGATCCTAGAAATTCATAATCCAAAAATCAAGTGAATAATCATATTATATGAAGTAGTAAGCGTTGTTTGTCTTTAGCGAAGGATTTCGCTAACTGCTTAACCGATATGGTCCTCCTCTATAGTAAAACTTCTTATAGGTCCTTATATGGTTTTAGGAAACTTTATTTTTGCAAATAAATCGATGTAAGGTTATAGGCTATTTTTCTGCCCTTCCAAATATAGCTCTTCCATATTCCTTCGAATTAAAATAGATGCTAGGGACGCAGCCGCTAGTTGTTTTAAAAGGAAGTACTATTCTCTTTTTTTATGAAAAATATTTTATCTTTTTATTGTTGCTGGCTAAAGTTTCTTTCTGGTGGTGTATATAGTTATTTTGATCTGAATGATTGGTAAGGTTTCTTCTTAATCAGCAGATTCTCATACAACTAGGACAGGTGTTTACGTATCTAGCGCAGCGATAAAAAGTAAAATACATGAAACGTACAGGCTTTTAGGGCAGTATGGAATACTTAAAACCATGTTTTATTTATTACTTAGAAAAAAAACGGTGGACAATACAAACCCTCAATTTTGAAAATTGACAAAATTACTGCTTCTGTAGATTAATATTATTGGTTGAATAGTTTGGACGCAGCCGTTATAAAACTTTGTAGACCATTATTAGTTAAAGTCCAATATACAATAACTAGCGGCTGTGCCCCTAGCATATTTAGGGCTTTTTATTTGAAGGTGTATAGAAAAATAGCCTGAAACTATCCAACGAATTAAATCTAAAATTAAAATAGCTTAAAACATTCCCTGGACATATAAAAAGCTTCACTTTAAAGGAGAACCATATCGGATCAATGGTTTGTGAGATCCTACGCTAGAGACAAAAAACTACTTTATATGATAGAAAGATAGTTTGCATTGCTGTAAACCTAGTTTAGACCCTTTCTTGCTTTGCCGATCAGCATCAAGAAAATAACAGTAGATATACAGACATACCTTTATTTTGTGCAGTGGCTTTGCTACAAAAAAAAATGTTGATACAGCAATTCGTGTTACTCTTAAACAAAAAACAAACAATATGAAAACATACTATAAACACCATTATCTTAATAAATAAACACAAAACAGTTAGGGAGTTGAATCCATTTTTATAGAAGCAGAAATATAATCTATGATTATGGTTTGGACCCTCTAAAACTGTAATCTACCCTTCCAATTTCCCATCTCTTGGTGAAGATATCTTCAAAGCCGATACGATTTTTAAAATATAAGATTCCACTTTTGTCTCTCTTGTTGAAGATATCTTCACCAAGAGAGTCAAAAGTGGAATCTTATATTTCAAAAATCGTATCGGCTTTGAAGATATCTTCACCAAGAGAGGGAAAAATGGAATCTTACATTTCAAAAATCGTATCGGCGTTGAAGATATCTTCACCAAGAGAAAGGAAAGTAGAATCTTACATTTCAAAAATCGTATTGGCGTTGAAGATATCTTCACCAAGAGAGGGGAAAGTGGAAAGGTAGATTACAGTTTTAGAGGGTCCAAACCATAATCATAGATTATGTTTCTGCTTCTATAAAAATGGATTCAACTCCCTAACTGCAAAAGGAAAACAAAATGTATTTTTTATTCTTAAGTAACAGACGCATAAAATACGCACATGAGGTTCAACATTAAGATATATAAGTTTTCCGGAATTTTAAAGTTAGGGGGAGATTTTAAATCTGCGTCAAATTTTAAGGATTTTTTATAAAATTCGTTTTTTCTATAATTCTTTATCTAAGAGCGGAAATGCATTTTAAGTTAATTAATTTTGACCAATAGGATAGGTGGATTTTAAACTACCTGCGCTCTAATTGGTTGAATGATGTACGACATCCAATCAGAGCGCAGATTTTTTAAATCCACCAATCACAGATGCCAAAATTAATTAAATTAAAATGCATTTCCGCTTTTAGATAAAGTATTATAGAAAAAACGAATTTTATAAAAAATCCTTAAAATTTGATGCAGATTTCAAATCTCCCCCTAACTTTAAAATTCCGGAAAACTTATATATCTTATTCAACATAGTATGATTGGGGTTAAAATAATAAGACAAAATCGATGCTTCCTAGATTATCTAATTCGCTATAATATAAAGATAATTTTTTCTCAAATCGCCAAAACCAGTTATCATAATGTTTTATCTTCTTGACTTTAAGTTAAACTCTATCCATAGTATACCGTTTTTTCAGAGAACAAGAAAGAACGTATGACAATTTTAAACGAACAAGAATGGCAACATCCATAAAAGCGCAGCTTGATAAATCAGACAGTCAAACAAACAAACATTAACAAATACTAAGTGTAAACGCTCTTCAAATTTAATATTATTTCAAAATTACAAGTCTGAACACATTACTAAATATTTGCTTGATGTTGACATTCTTATTATTATTATAAGCGGCTGCTATTCAGCCAATTAATTCCAATTGAAATTGCCGCAAAATTTTGTTGGGGTTAAGTTGGCGTTTAATTTTTATGTGATTGAAGGGGAGTGGGTAATAAGGGGAGAGAAAAGGGAAGGGGGTTGTGTGGAAATTTTCCTTTATAATTGTTTGTCAGAATCACATTTTCTTTTCCCTGATTATTATATACTTGATGATGGAGATGCTTCGCTTAAAATATTGTGCTTATTTGGCATAGGAATCTAATGCCATATTCTTGAATTATTCAACATATTAAAAAAATATAACTGATTAAATTACCCTTATAAATTAACTTAAATAGATGTGAAAAGAAGAAAAAATGATTTTGTATGAACCTACATTAGGATATATAAGTTGGAAGGAATTTTAATGTTAGAGGGAGATTTGAAATCTAAATCAAATTTTAAGGATTTTTTTTTCTATAAAATTCGTTTTTTGAATAATTCTTTATCTAAAAGCGGAAATACAATTAAAGTTCATAAATTTTGACCAATAGGATAGGTGGATTGGAAACTACCTGCGCTTTAATTGGTTGAATGATGTGCGAGACTTAAGCTTCTCCAATCAGAGCGCAGATAATTTTCAATCCACCAATCACAGATGTCGAAATTAATTAACTTAAATTGTATTTCCGCTTTTAGACAAAGAATTATACAAAAAACGAATTTTATAAAAAATCCTTAAAATTTGATGCAGATTTCAAATCTTCCTCTAACATTTAAATTCTTTCCAACTTATATATCTTACCCTACATGGCATTGTATGTTATTGTATACAAAATTTACCAAAGTTCTTGATATTAATGTCCCCCTCACGACGCGATGGCTCTTTTAATATGCATACATTTATACGTCTATCAGTTGAGTGCTAAAAAAACATAGATTGTATTTTTCTATTTTGTAAATGACATATAATTATATTATTTCACAATAAAAGTACTAAATTAAAAAGTAGTCTTTTAAGAATCATGTTAGTTTAATGAGGTGTTTAATAGACCAAATGGGAGTTTCATGTTCAACTTTTTTACTATGTTGTATATAGCCTTAATGACAATATAAATATGCTGCTAGGTGAAAATGGCTTTCATTTTAATCTACCACTTGACTTCATGACTATTTCATTCACCCTACTTTGTATTCTTTACAGCAACAGGCTTTGCTTCATGCACCTAATTATGTGTACTGTACGCCTTTAATAATTTATGCCCAAAATAATCTACACATCTGATTTCCTCCAAATATACATATAAAGACCATTTTTCTTAGAACATGGGGGTGATTTAATTAACATTGTCCTATCCTTGTAGCCCTGGCATTGCCTGCGGAGGTGTGACAGACTCATCTAGATCTGAACTGTAGATGATCCTAAATGACTGGATGGGTGATTATCATCCTTGAGTGTCGGTTTCTAGCAACATTCATTATACTTAAGCACCCTGCAGTTACACGCAATTTCAAGTTGTTAGACAACTGTGATACCATAAGATAAAACAACAATGGAACCAGCTTGGTTATGTGTGCTTATGTGTTTTCTGGTGCTGTTACAAAAATACTTTTCAGTCAATTTTAGACAATAAAAGTTTTTGGGTATGGTCCCTTTCGTGGCCACTCCCCTTTAGGAGCGATTCTTCGTATTTTCACTGTAGCTTCTTCCTATTTCTAGCCCCTGCGGTGGGCTCTAAGCCTGCAGGGCAAATTGCCTAACACTACGGGTTAATCACCTAATCCAATATAACCTAAAATAACCTATTAAAAGCCACTTTAAAAGTACGACGAATCGCCCCTTTTTTATGATTTGTCGCCTCTACCCTAAAATGATTTCAATCCTACAATGGATTGTGTTGAATACCCTTCAAATTTTTTGAGAGAAGGGGGAGATTACTTTAAAAGAGATAAAACTGTTGAAAACCTGATTAGGACTAAAATAAAGATTCACTGATATTTATAGACAAATTTGTCCGGAGGATATATATCTAGCTTCTTAAGTCTATTCCAAAAGTGTTATAGTATTTTGGAGTTAGACAAAATAAACTACAATCATTCAATTTCGTAGCAACACTTCTATAATTGGTTATCTCCATTTAGAACAAGTGAATAGAAAACTAAATATATTTCTTGGTTTAAATTAAACAAAAACGTCTTTGTATAGATGTCGACCCTAGGTTATCTATTCTTTAGAACATTGGGATGTATGTCTGTCTTTTTGTGTGTAAAATAACTTTTGCTATACTAGAGGCTAGTGGCGAAGCCACCATTTTTCTACATAGTGTAGATAACAGCTTGTAAACCTGCCAGTATTTGTAATTATTTATCGTATGACTAGCATACAACAAAGATATAAATTTAGCCACTCAGCCGATGTCATGGTCCACCTAGGAGATCACAGAGTGACTTCCAAGCGATCATCGATTTGCTAATGGAGTCAACCATCAACGCCTTCTCACGCTCAGGACGTGGCATTCAACTCATCATCATGGCTTAGCTATCTATAAGTTTCTAAAAGAAACAAAGGTTATATACTACAGAAATGATTCTGTGAAGTATAATCTTGCTAAACACTGACCTTTTTAGGAAATAGCTTGAAAAGACTATAGATAGGTTGCTGACCAGCTGTAGACCTCCACACACAGCTAGATCTAGTTGCTGTATTGCCTCAGAAATGCTATCTTTATACTTTTTCAAATAGCTGGTGACATACTTTGTTGATGTAACCTCCAGTTGGAGGTCTTCTATTGAAAAAAATAGACACCTAGTGGCCAAATTATCGACTACATAACACACGTGTTTGTAGAAAAAACTCTGCAGCTGCTCCTTGGCAGGTTAGGTGTGAGTAATAAAACAAAGAATATTTTTTTTGCATATTTCTATTTATGAGGGTTGACTTCCCATTACTTCATAGGGCGAAGCCCCCATGCTATTATTCTTTAGAAATAATTTTTCTTTTTTTAGTGAAGCATTCATATAGTCCTAAATACCTCTACAGACTAGTAACTTACAGAGACAAACAGTTACACACTTAGAAGTTAATTTACAGTGGCTTGACTATTTGACTTTTAAATTTACATTTTCCAAACTTTGAATTGTCTTAAAGTTATGTAACTATGTTATTTTCCATTACAGTTTTGTTTTTATTTTATATTTTTAAAATCTGAATATTTTTTGCTTTACTTTTTATGGAAATATATGTCCTTGAACAAATATTATTAATAATTTTTTTAGGAATGAAATACATAGTTTATCATTACTCAGAGTTTTTGACTTACAGTTGCATTCTTGTTTATTGTTTTGTTTTTTTATTTATTCTGCTGATTGTCCCCTTACAGCCGATACTTGGGTGGCTGTGTGGTAACCCTACCAGATCGTGTCAGCCATAAAAACCACGGTAAACATTAACCCCATCATCTATCAACACTTTTTATTAACTTTTATAGCTGTGCAAACTCTTTTTACCCGAGTGTGCACAATTTTGTGCGCTATTATGCACACTTTACCCCCACAATGTTAGTATTTTGATGCTGGGAGGGAGGGGATATTGTTCTGTTTGTTACACAAGTCCTCAAAGTTTTATAATAAAGTTTTCTTATCTGTTGACTAATAATATTTGCGACCTTTATTATATTTTAATTGTTTGGTTTGTTAGATTGAGTGTCCAAACGTTTCAACCTTGAATTGTAATCCACAGAAGGGGTAATTTTGTGATGTGATGATGGTGATGAACATCAATTTATCGACCATTGCCCTATCCCTTTAGATTCCTATTTTGTTGTAAGAAGTAGCTCAACACACAATATTTACTTGTATTTAGATACAATTGCACAGCTATTCTATATCTAAGTAAGTAATCTTTAAAACAAAGTAACAGGTTTTCTCGTATTTATTCGAATCCGGTGGATAGGAACCGGTTCTTATCCATACGAAAAAAACTATGTCTATCATCTTATTATATCCAGCTTTCTACGAATATAAAAATGTACAATCATAAGATTAAAACAAGTTTTTTTAGCCCGTGCCTTCGGCATCCGGGCTAAAAAACTGGTTTTAATCTTATAATTGTACATTCTATATCCGCGGAAAGCCGTTTATAATACGATGAAAGAAAAATAACTATTCTACTCTGCTAACTAAATTATGTTTTTTTTAGGTAAGCTTTGTTTAGTCCTAGGGACGGTTTTGGGCTATTGACAAGGGCCCTTCATGTATTTAGTCCCCTAGAAAGAAAGATTCTTTAATTTTCTCTTCGAAGACTTTCTTTTACCCGTTTTATTTATAAACTGAACACTTTTTACTGCGCTACTAATGCACTTTATTGTCCTATTTTTGTAATATTTGTGCACGATTTGTTTTTTGTTTTGTTTAAAAAAAAGGGAAAAACATTAAAACGTATTAAGGCAATCTATTGTTTTTAAATTTGTTGTATTTTAGATACTATGTAAATTTCCTTAGGTAAACTAGATGAGTTTGAAACCAACTCTAAGTTGGGAACACCCCTATTGAATCCCAGTGCACGCAATTGTTTTCGTATTATAATTATAGAGTTGCCTCACTTTCATTAATACTCTTTATTTTTCCTATCGCAAGATTTGAAATAAAGGGAGGAGTAGGTTGCGGTAAAAATCCGTAGAGTTGTGAGTTTTAAGTTAAAAACAGTAGTGAACGATAAAAATTAAAGTTAACTTTAAAATATTTTTTTGTCTATAGTTCTTTTCAGTAAGAAATACACATTTTAAGTGAATATTACAGTTTTACTACTATTTTTAAGCCTTAAAACTCATACCTTTACGGATTTTTAGCACAACCTACCTCCCCTTTTATGTATATTCAGAGCTATCCGTCATGGAAGGACACATCATAAATGTAGAAAAGCTTTCAAATATCACAAAATATCGTATGCAATAAAATTGAAATTAAATTTGCTCAAATTTAAAGAGGTATTTGATAGCGGGGGGGGGGATTATATGAGATCTCTAAATTAGTATTCACCAAGTGCAGCACACCTGTATGTCAGTCAGCCAGTTTAAGTGCATTAACAAGAAGACGCGGCATTGGTGCACGACATCAAGTGGGAGGGGGGGGGGGGGGCAAACTCCGCATAAAATACCCCCACGCCCCCATATCTTTATTGAATGTGGATTATAATTCAATAAGGGATATCCCAATAGAAAATAATGTCAAATAACATTTCAAATCAAATTATTTTCTTTGATGATAATAATTACTGCAGATTTGTGTATGCGCAACAATTTAAGTTTTTTATAAATCCTATAAAAAATGACGTCATACTGAACAACCATTGGTCAATTAAAATATAAACTGGCCTGCCGTTGGTAATTGAGTTTGTATATCGGTCTGACATTGGTCATTTCTATTGTATGACGTCATTTTTGTCTTAATAATTTTATTCTGTTCTGGCCGAAAAGTTACAAGCAAAATATTTTTTTTTAAAGATGAACTATCCCCTTCAATGCTTTCAATATAAAAGCATTCTACCCCCTCCCCCACCATACGTTTTTTAGCTCTTCCCTCTCAATCAAAATCAATTTGACGATCATGAAAAATTGATCAAAGTGTGCATAAAGATATGAGGGGCGTTCTTTTCAACAATTATTTCAGGGCATTTGCAGCCTATGATGCAAGATAAATTGGTTCCCCGGCCCGGTCTTGTACAAGTCGTGATACTTCCTGAGACGTTCAATAATATTCGCATTGAATAACCCATTGGTTCTTGTGTATGAAAACATCAATTAAAGTGAGGTTTGCAATCTGTCAACATGAGTTTTATCCCAGGCATCTAAAGGGATAAGACAATGGCCAATAAATTCATGTACATCCTCAATGGTGGCACACACCTTCTATAGATTACAATGAGTGGTTGAAACCCTTAGACTTAATTAACCAACCAATCAAAATTTAGGAGAAGTCCCCAATGTTGTTAAGCCAACAAATAAAAACCTTTATCATAAAATTTTGGGGACTAGTGTAATAAACAGCCCAATGTCCCATTTCTTCCTGGTTCTAGCCCCACCTCGTTAGTTTGGTAGGTGGTAACTAAATAGACAATTATGATAGAAATTAAAGTAGTTCAACAATTTGCAAATTTATACATTTTGTTTTTATTTTACTAAAGTTCAAAATTAGGATATTTTTAGCGAAAGCATCTTCCAATGGTTGTCTTTTTTAATGAAGCAGCTTAATGTTCCTGTAAAAGATGACGTAGTACTGGCCTAACATTGGTCAATTAAAATGTAAATTGCCTTAATTGCTCATTTGTATCGTAGACCTCATTTTTTAGGCACTATAAGCTGCTTCCTTTTTATTAATGTTTAGTTTTACTTTAGACGAGCTTATCCTTAATTTAAGGATTTTTTTTATATTTGATTCTATAAATAGTTTATTTTGACCTATAAAAAGAATTGTGAAAATTACAATTTTAAGCTAAATTTGAATAATCATTTTCAGTAACTTTTTGTTTGCTCAAAGGTAACTGTCAAGGATATAAAGGAATATGACAATGGCCAAAAAAATGATATAAATCCTCAAGGCTAAAACATAAAATCATCCCTTCTGTAGATTACAATCAGTTGTTGAAATGATTAGATAATCATCTTAATGAATCAACCAATTAAAATTCAATAAGTTCACAAAGTTGTTAAATCAATGAATAGGAAATTGTTATTATCAACTTTGGGGACTATTGTAAGAAACAGCCCATTGTCTCCTCCCTCCCTGGGTTACTGCACTAACCCTTTACACAATTCAAGGAAATATATTTGTAATTTCATATTGTTAACAATACTTTATTCTGCAACACAAAGTTTTCTTGTTACAAAAAAAACCTTTTTTCCTTAAAATGGTAAATTAATATTTTTAAGAAGCTTTATTTAGCGTCTATAAAAAATGACGACATACTGGCCTACCATTGGTCAATTAAAATGTATACTGGCCTGCAATTGGTAATTTAGTCTGTGTATTGGCCTATCATTGGTATTGTAATTAATTTTAAGAGCAATTTTTAAAAAATAAGAACTTCTTTTAATTCTTTTAATTGGTTGTTGAAACTTATTAGCCAATAATCTTAATCTACAATGAAGTAAATTTGTGTATCATATCATCATTTGGAATGTACATCAATTTATCGACAATTGTCTTATCCCCAATATCCCTGATAACTGCACAACTTCTTGGTAGTCAAATTGGGTGTTACTGTTTCATTTGACCCAAGCACTCACTCACTATCAGGAATCTAAAGGTGTCTCAACCATGACACTTTGGTTGAGTGTGACTTCCGAATTAGCGGGAAGTTCTCGAGATCTGTTGGCGAACATACAAACCCCCAATACCAGGAACCATCAAGTTTCAACAGCAGGTTTGATTATAGATTTATTGATGAAATTATTTCAAAGTCCTGAAATTATAAAATTAATTAATACAAAATTCCAGTTTTTATAACCACGTAATCTTAATTGCTTTTTAAAATCATTTTTCTCTACGGTTAAGAATCTTTGGAAACTTTGGCTTTAAAGGAAAATTATTTGGTTTAATAAATCATTGTTAAATGCAAAAATAAAGGCACATAAAAAATTACTAAAACATAATAATTACTCATAATAAAGTTTCATGTTTAGCTGGCTAAAGCCTTTTAAACTAAATATAATCGTCCTATACACCATTCCACTTAATAAAATTAACAAATTCTACCTGAAGTTCTTATGGTTTCAAACCCCTGGTATACTAGGGTCGTTCACGCACTATGAGACCAATGATAGGCCCAATTTTGTTCTCCGAAATCTTCACACGCTCATATCTCATTCAAAAGTAACAAACGTGGCGCATCAAAATATATAAACAATCCATACCGCGTCACTTTATGAAAGGAAAGTCAAACAAGACGACATTTGCGCTTAATTTGGGATAATGATAAGGAATTAATTTCGATCTTGATAAACACAAAGCTTCCTCGAAAAGAGGTTAAGACAAAAGGGATAAGACAATGGCCTTTATATTCATGTACATCCCCTATGATGATACACAAAAGTTCCCCTTTTAGTAGGTTACAATTAGTAGTTGAAACGTTTAGATACTTAACCTGATGAACCAACCATTCAAAATAAGATTAAAGTCTTGAAAGTTGTTGGGCCTACGTAAAAGAACACTTTATGATAAAATTTTGAGGACTAGTGTAATAAACAGCCCAATGTCCCCTCCCTCTCTCCTCTCTTCAGGTGTGTAAGGATATATCAATGGGGAATTAATCGATCTTAAAACTGTCCCTGCACTGCAATCACAAAAAATAGATGCAAATTTTTGTTTTTTTTTCATTGGAAAAGTATTTAATGATATTTTAAATGTACATAAAGGCAGAATACCCTCTTTTTATTAAGGTAATATAATAGTTATTTCTCGCATCGTATTATAAACGGCTTTCCGCGGATATAGAATGTACAATTATAAGATTAAAAGTAGTATTTCTAGCCCCGAGGTACCGAAGGCACCGGCTAAAAAAACTGGTTTTAATCTTATGAATGTACATTTTTATATTCGTAGAAAGCTGGATATAAAACGATGCTAGACATAGTTTTTTCGTATGGATGAGAACCGGTTCCTATCCACCGGATTCGAATGAATACGAGAAATTAAATTTATCCAATATCCTGACCCCTTTATTTGTGAAATGTTTAGGGTATATGCTAGCTATATTTCCTAGAATAAGACGATCAAGGGACCCAGGAATTGTAAACAGCAAAGGCTACTCTATTTCTAGTAAGTTTGTCAGAGTAAAAATTAACAAGCTAACGCATATTCAGTATGCATAGCCTTTCTGACCACTCATGGGCCTTCATTACAATTATATCTAATTAGCTAGACAAGCGACTGCCTACCTTGCGGCCTCTAGGAGCATTTTAATCATTAATGAGGAGAGAGTAGGGGGGATTAACCCCCACTTTTTTTGTGAAGTTTGAAGGTATTCTCCTCAAAATATTTAAAAACCTTCCCAAAACTCACAAGAACCATATGAGTCTAGCAGTTACAGACAGACATATATCTTGTTTTATTTTAAATTCTTGATATTTATATTGTTGTTTTTTTTGGGCTATTTATGTACAGTGTTTTCCTTGTTCACTATTTTCCCACTGTTCACTATAATTTAGTAAATAGATTCCTAGTACAGATTTCAACAAATACAGATTAGATGCAAACATAAAAGTATATACAGAACACAACTGCACAGGGATCTAAAGGTATAATACAATGGTCAATAAATAGATGTACATCCGCAATGATAATACACAAAATTACCCCTTCTTTAGATTACACTTAGTGGTTGAAACGTTTGAACACTCAACATAATGAACCAATAAATATTCATTAAAATTTATTAGGCCAACAAATAAGGAAACGTTATTTTAAATTGTGGGTACCATGGAAAAAAAACAGCTCAATGTCCCCTCCCTCCCTCTAAATACATCATGTAGAAAATCACAAAAACACACTTACTGTGTAATTATTATAAGTGCATCTACTTTTCAACTATGATATGTTAGTCCGTTCATTAAAAATTAGTAAAGATGAATGTTTATCTGTATCAAGATGGACTATTTCAAACTTTTTCTCTCAATCAATGTTTATTGTAAAATCTGCTATGACATATCAAATAATATGGGTTTAAATTCGATTTTCTAAATGATTTTCTTGGGTTTCTATTAAAACAGAAATTTACATGATTGCTTAATATTACTTTATTAGATTATCTTAAATATAACCATCCTATTTTTTATATTCTTTAATTCGTAATTCGTATCTATTATACCTAAACATTAAAAATACATAAATTTATAGTTTGTTTCATTTCTACCTCAAAATTAATTATATAGAAACAACTTTATTTATCTGAATATTTTTTTTATTACTGTTTTTGTTACAACATTTTATTCAGTGGCGTGCAGTAGGGGGGTCAATACCCCCCTTAAAATTGAAATTAGGAAGGCCTTCATTCCCCCTTTTTTTAACCACCTAATTATTTCACATACAACCTGGTGAATCGCTATTTACGCGTTGGATTTTTATGTTATAGCTGAGCTACTTTTAGACATACTTTTTCCTAGTCAAAAAAGTTTAGCTTCTAATGTTGAAGAAATACTTAGCAAAACTAAAATAAGTTTAACTTTAAAGATATATTAGGGTAATTAGAAGATACATGCTTGCAGGGGTCGACACAGCAGTAATATCCTTTTATAGAAGTAACATGATGTCTGTCTGTGTGTCTTTCTGTACAGAAGGATCTCGCTAACCGTCGAACCGATATAGTTCTCCTTTACAGTGTAGCTTTTTGTGGGTCCTGGGAAGATTTATAGCTGTTTTTGGGCAGAGTACTACCACACCTCCATCCCCCCCAAAAAAGAGAGATTCTTTTTGAAACTAAAATAAAAAATGTGTAGGAGGGTCGAATTCAAGCCCCTTCCACTTCAAAGGCCCCTAGAGGCCTCTGGTGGCGTAGCTGCTAGTTTTGTATAAAGCAGCTATGCTGCGGCTGGGGTTTTTTATAAATAAGGGTCGGCCAGGCTAATGGCAGCTTTATCCATAGGTAGGATTGTTCAAAATTTGCGGCTGAAATAGTCTGCGGCTGCAGAGCCTTTCAAAAGTTAAACTTTGGTAAACACTAAACAAATATTTATTTAACTTTTAAATTAATTTTGCAAATTATTATTCATCAAAATTTGTTTATACCTATTTTTATTTAATATTAAGTTAAGAAAAACCTATAGGTGCCATTCAACCTTATTGTACAGGAATTGAAATTAATAAACATGTCTGTATCATAGCTATCCGTTGTGTAATACAAATAGACGTACGGACAAACAGGTGATTTTCAGTGTATAAAAGCTAAAGCTGATACATAATAGTTTCAAGTGTTAGCTATCTATCGTTCAATTGACCTGTTAAACAAGGATGACAACATCCATAAGCAGCGAAGCTTTGAAATGGTAGGACAAAGGAACGTTAACAATTGTAGAGTGTCAGAACTGAATAAGCAGAATATAAATATATAAGTTAAAACAAATTATCCAGTAAATTTGTTTAAAAACTAATCAAATACAGGATAATGTTTAAGGACATACTTACATTTTTAGGACTTGACAAGAGAGTTGCTTGTACTTTGTTGTGATAGGAATCAGTTTTTTAAAAAGTAAATAAAAAGAATGATTATATTACATAAAGAAATTGTTGTCAAAAGAGGTTAGAATCAAAATATTTTAAATGGACGTACAGACATTCTAGTAACTGATATAGAGTTGGTACGCTTTCTATCTTGAACCTAACTATTATAGGAATCATCATGCAAAATTTGAAATCGATAGGACAATTATAACATGTCCAAATTAACGAAAAGAGCAAACTGTTACGGACGGACTAACGGACAGACTAAAGTGAATTATAGAGTAGCTTCGCTAATAAAAAGTGATAATGAAAAGTTGAAGAAAGAATAATTGTGTGTCAACATCATTTTATGTTAACGATCCTATTGTTGTTCAAATCAAGGATAGGTAGACAACTTTAAGTGTCAGGGATCTAAAGGGATAAGACAATGGCCGATAAATTGATATCCATCCCCAATGATGATACACAAATTACCCCTTCTGTATATTACAATTTGAGGTTGAAACGTTTGGATACATTCAATAAAAGTTGTTAATCCAACGAATAAGAAAATGTTATAATAAAACTTTGGGGACTAGTGTAATAAACAGTGTTACCTTCCTCTCCGGCTTTGGGCGTACCTTCAAAATTACAAAATAAAAATAGATACAAAAGAGGCTCGTTGCCCATTATTTACTAAAATTAAAAAATATACCTGAGAGACGAATATTTTGAATTAAGGAGTAGCTTCGATGCGAAAATAAGTAAACTTTACACATTTATATGAAAATTTAATATAAAATACCCAATTGTAATCTTGCGTAGAATTGGAAGGAAACACAGGCAAAAAGAATTTTAAAGTAGCTACGCTCATTTAAACAATAGTGACAGTCAGAGATCTAGAGGATAATACAATAGCCGATAAATTGATGTACATACCCAATGCTACACTAAATTTCCCCTTCTGTAGATTACAAATTGTGTTTAAAACGTAAAAACACTCATCTTAATAAACCCAACAATAAGATTTCAATGACAGTCCCTAAAGTTGTTGAGCCAACGAATAAGAAAACGTTATTATAAAACTTTGGGGACTAGTGTAATAAACAGCCCAATGTCCAATCCCTCCCTGGGTGACACCAATAAAATATAGATATACACAATGAAATATGAATGTTGTTATCTGGAAAAAGAAATGCTTTCTGAAGAAAAAAACTTCACAAAAATTGAAAATTGAGACAAAACTTGATTTTGTTATCATTTCAAACAATAGCATAAAAATAATAAACATACAGGGAACTTTTTTTCAGTATTGCGTCGACACCGATTATATTCGCTGGATTAGAACCGGTTCTTAGCCACACAGAAAAATCAAATTTTATTTATTTTAATATTCGCGGAAAGCTGGCTATAATACGATAGATAAAACTTTGAAACAACAAATTTGTTTTCATTATTCATATCATTTTTCCAATGGTACATGAGTATTTGTTATGAAAACTCTCTCTGTAGGATATCAATTGAAAGGTCTATTTTATTATTTATGGACACACAATACTTTATATTTATCAAATAAATAATTAGATTGAACCATTTTAGTTTTTATATATAGCTGTAATTGATTATATTTATACTAGCGGCTACACCTCCTAGAGGCCTCTAGGGGCACTTGAGACGTGAGGGGATTTCCTAGGAGCGATTTCACTTGGAAGGATGGTGATGCCATCCCCCAAAATAGTTATAAACCTTCCTAGGACTTATGATAAGCTACCCTTTAAAGGAAAACCACGACGGATCAGCGGTTAGCGAGATCCACCGGTACAGACAGAGACAAACATCCTGTTACTTTATTATAAGGGTATTACAGGATAAAATATTTACTAAGATAGGCTTTCGTTAATGTCAGGGAAGCTTAGTGGTTGTGTTAGTTTTAGTCTACTCTTTAAAGGGGGAGTAAAAATCAAATTACCATTTAATAAACGAATTAATTGTCATATTAGGAATAGGTAAAAAACTTCCAGCTGTTTTTTTTAAATACAAGATATGAAGATTTACTACTTGTGAGCGGTTTATATTTTTTACTCTTAAACTGTTAGGATTTAACAAGGATGACAACATCCATAAAGACGAAGCACTAAAACGGTAGGACAAACAGACATTAACACTTGTATAGTGTTAGAACTTAATTATCATAATATAAATTTATAAGAGTCAAAGCAAAATTGTAAGTAAATTTGTTGAAAAACTGCTTAATACAGGAAATTTTTTATGGACATACTTACATTTTTAGGACTTGATTATAGAGTTGCTTTGCTTATTACATTATACTTTGTTGTCCTAGGAATCAATATACAAAAATTAGATAAATCCGATGATTAGATCACATAAAAATTTGTTGTTAAAAAAGTAAAAAAAAATCAACATGTTTAAAATGGACGTACGGACATTTTGGTAATGATTACAGAGTTGCTACGCTTTCTAAATCGTACTTAACTACTAAAGGAATAACCATGCAAAATTTGAAATCGATAGGACAATTCTAACATGCCTAAATTAACGGAAAAAGCTATCCGTTACGGACGTACGGACGGACGGACCGACCCTAATTATAGAAAAGCTTCGCTTTTAATATTGATAGATTTTAACCCTCCTTCATTTTAAGCTTTTGGTGAATAGTTACTAAAAATATAATTTACACAGTGTGTCTCTATACCCAATTGATCATTTCTGTGCAATCATATTCAGCAGATTGTAGGGGCGTAGCCTTTACATTTTTTCTTTGACTTATTACGGGTTAGCGATTTCAGAGGCTAGGTGCGCAGTCGATAGTTAATAATAAAATTTTCGATTTAATCAATTAATTTTTTAAAGCGAAGCTTTTCTATGATTAGGGTCGGTCCGTCCGTTCATCAGTAAATGATAGCTCTTTTCGTTAATTCAGACATGTTCTAAATTGTTCTATCGATTTGAAACTTTGCATGATGATTCCTATAATAGCTAATTACGAATTAGCAGATTGTTATTAATTTATATTCTGACAAGTGTTAATTTAATGTTCGTTTTTCCTACCGTTGCAGAGCTTCGCTTTTATGGATGCTGTCATCCTTGTTTTCTTTGTGATTTATGTAGATATGGAACAGACAACAAAAAAAAAACATTTTTTCTTTCAAAATAAATGTAGCAAACAGTTAATGAATAATTGACAACTCAAAGTTGAATATTTCTACATTTTGACAGAAATTTGAAATTTTAATCTTGTTGAGATGAATGCTGGTGCCAAGAAGTGTGGTATATCAATTAAAATTTTGGAGCAAGATACAAACAATTCATAGTTGCCTTAGTTTTAAAATCGTTAGAAATCACGGATCTAAAGGGATAAGACAATGGCCGATAAATTGATGTACATCCCTAATAATGATACACAAAATTTTCCCTTCTTTAGATTACAATTAGTGGTTAAAACGTTTGAACACTCAACTTAATGAACCAACCAATTTAAATTTAATAAAAGTCCTCAAAGTTGTTATGCTAACGAATTAAAAACGTTATTAAAAAACACTAGGGACTAGTGAAATAGACAGCCCAATGTCCCCTCCCTCCCTGTTTAAAATTACATGGTTACAGGCATGGGCAAATGTAAGATTATCAAGCTTTGTCAATAAAAATTATTTTTAGTTATAAAAGAAATATTTATTTTGTGCTTGTTTGATTGGAGATTAGAAAAATAAAATTCATTTTAACTGACACATCCCTGTATTCCTACAGTTAAGTTAAGATTATTTTTAGTAGCGAAGCTACTCATTAATTCACTTCTGTCTGTCAGTCCTTCCTTAAAATAGAAGGAAATGCGGTTTTCGGCTGTTATTGCGGATAAACAGCTGATATTTATGGTGAAGTTTCCTTGTATCAATAAGCATCAATGTTGTATAATTTACTTTGTCCGTCAGTATGTCGGTCATGCAGAAAAGAAATTGAAAACAATTCAAAAGGTTTTTTGATTTCTAAGAATTCTTGATTATCAACTGAACATCTTCTCTATAGTTCATTTTGTTTGTTTGTCCTTTCATGAATTTTTAGTGCTTCGCTATTTATGTTGTTATCCTTACTTGGGGCAAAGAAAAATTTGAAATGTGTAGAAATATAGTAATGTACTGTTAAGATAAAAATAATTATCTAATTC
This sequence comes from Acartia tonsa, assembly GCF_053477335.1. Classification (NCBI taxonomy): domain Eukaryota; kingdom Metazoa; phylum Arthropoda; class Copepoda; order Calanoida; family Acartiidae; genus Acartia; species Acartia tonsa. The sequence continues at coordinate 51,478,436 of NC_137263.1, read as the reverse complement.
ATTCATAAAGTATACAATGTGACAGACGGACATATGGACGTTCTTTAATCTACGCTACTAAAAAATGGAAAAATCTAACATCCCTAAGATAGTCTTCATTATTTATGTAAAAGGAAAAAACTTATATTTTCTACAGAATATCAGGGAGGGAGGGGACATTGGGCTGTTTATTACACTTGTCCCCAAAGTTTTATAATAATGTTTTTTTTATTTGTTGGCTGAACAATTTGTGGGACTTTGAATTTTTATTGGTAGGTTCATTAAGTTAAGTGTTCCAACGTTTAAACCACTAATTTTAATCTACAAAAGGGATAATATATTGAACCATTATTGGGAATGTACGTAAATTTATCGGCCATTGTCTTATCCCTTTAGTTCCCTGAGCTAATATTGTCAGACTGACACTGCTGACGTTTTAGTAAATCTTCAGGCTTGTACTGGAGTCTGGACTAGGTATCCACACCCGTTTTATTCCGTATTTTTATCAGCCGTCCGCAACTGCAGCCAGCGAAACGAATATTAAGTCTTATTTGCAGGGCTCGACAGCCGCGCCTCAGCCGTGCACGTGCCTAAAATCTAAATCTCCTAGTCTGACAAAAAAAATTTCGATTCGATGGATTGTCTACTTAAAATTCGATAAAAGTCCCCAAGGTTGTTCAGCCAACGTATAAAGAAATCATTATTTTCGACTTTGGGGATTAGTGTAATTAACAACAGCCCAATGTCTCCTCCCTCCCTGCGCCGGCTGTCGAATCCTTGACTTGTGTATTAATTGACAACTTTGGGTCTGTTGACAAGACAATACCATGTTTGTGTGTGTGTGTGTGTGACGATGAGTGTGTGTGATTGTTTGTTTGTGTGTGTGTGTGTGTGTGTATTTACAGCTTTGTAACAGTTAGGGAGCTGAATTAGAAAAAGCAATGAGCAATGAGTGACGATGAGTGTGTGTGAGACGATGAGTGTGTGTGATTGTTTGTTTGTTTGTGTGTGTGTGACAATGAGTGTGTGTGACTGTTTGTCTGTGTGTGTATTTACAGCTTTGTAACAGTTAGGGAGCTGAATTGCAAAATAGCGAGGAGCTGATTATAAGAATCAAGATTTTCTCAACTTCTAAACTAAATCAAACTAATTAATTGAACTCTAAAATAGATATTGAATGTTTTAAACATAAAAGAGATTAACATTTAGTAGATATTTTGGTGTAAGTCTTCTAAATTTTTTAATTCTGCATATTAATTTTAGTAGCGAAGCTACTCTATAATTAACTTTGTCTGTCCGTCAGTCAGTCAGTCTGTCCGTCCATAACGCTATGGGGGAAATGGGATTTACTCAGCTCCTAAAAAAGATAGAATGCTGAAACTTTTGACAACATTCCCATCATTAAGGAGCAATATCTATAAAACATCAATGGCGGTCGGACTGCTTTTTAGCAGGTTTTAGGCTATTTTTATATATTCCACATTTATCCCCATATCTTTGGTGTTTATGATACAATTTTCAATATTTTTTTTTGGTTAAAGATATCAAAATTAAATTTCCTGTTGCTTGAAGAAAACAATAATGACAGTCAGACTGCCTTTTTGCAGGTTTTTGGCTATTTTTATTTTTTCACATTTTCCCCATATCTTTGGTGTTCATGGTCTGATTTTCAATTTTTTTATAGTTATAGATATTAGAATTAAATTTCCTGTTGTTTTAAGAAAAGAAACAATGGCGGTCAGACTGCCTTTTAGCAGGTTTTTGGCTATTTTTATATGTTTGATATATTTTCCCATATCTTTGGTATTTATGATCCGATTTTTAAATTTTTGCAATGACAGTATCAAAATATTTTTTTCTGTTGTTATTTGCATCTAGTATTTAATTTACTGTCGTCATCATACAAAATAAAACAAGGTTTCATGTTTTTTTCTCCAATAAATCTATTCTTGATTTGAATAAATATACTTTAAATCTACTTGTACGTAATCCCATCCACGATTTTTTGTGCTTTGCTACTTATGGATGTTGTCATCCTTGTTTAATTGTGTATTACTTTAAGTTCTATTAAAAAACAACTGAGATACCAAAAAATCATAAAATATACTTATGTTAAGATAAAATATACTTATGTTAAGATTTCAGAGATATATAGTAGGAATCATATATCTATAGAACACAATTTGCGCAGGTTAAAAAACAGAACATATTCAGAGTGAGAGGGGACAGTGGGCTCTTTATTACACTAGTACCCAAAATTTTATAATAACGTTTTCTTATTCGTTGGCTCAACAACTTTGGTGACTGTAGTGAATTTTGATTGGTTGCTTCATTAAGTTCTGTATTCTAATGTTCCAACCAATAATTTTAATCTACAGAAGAAGTAATTTTGTTAATTATCATTGGGAAGTTACAGGAATTTATCGACCATTGTCATATCCCTTTATATCCCTGCAGAATTCATGCACCCAACTGTGTTGAACACAACAGTACATTCATGTACTCAACTGTGTTGTACACAACAGTACATTCATGTACCCAACTGTGTTGAACACATCAGTACATTCATGTACCCAACTGTGTTGAACACAACAGTACATTCATATCCCCAACTGTGTTGAACACTGTAAACGTTCCAAACCTTACATCTTCTCATATTTTATTTTAAGGTGAGTGTAGGTGTATTTCTTTTTTTTACATTCAAAATAATCTTTTATCTTTTCTAAATCTTTGCCGTGTGTGTTGTGTATGATTCAAATAAAATTTGCACAATAATGTTAAATAAATTCAAATAAAGATTATGTAAGACACTTTTTTAACAACTTTTGTAAAATATTTATAGAAACATATATATTTACAGCAATCTAAAGAGATAGAACAATGGCCGATTAATTGTAATTGTAATGATTATACACAATTTATCCCATCTGTAGATTACAATTAATGGTTGAAACGTTTGGACACTCAACCTAATAAATAAACCAACCAAAATTATTAAAAGTCTCCAAAGTTGTTAAGCCAACGAATAAGAAAACGTTATTATAATAATTTTGGAAATAGTGTAATTAACAGCCCAATGTACCCACCCTCCCATGTAATTTATTTTAGGAAAATTTATCTTAACAAAATCTTAGAAAGACCAATATAGAAGTGTTTTTATGAGATTCTTTATCCTTGTAGTTCAAAGAGGCTATAGATTTCTGGATATAATACAAAGGTATAAGTGTAGAGGTTAAAATTATATTTTTAATTTCTGTTTTCTTCAACCTTATTGTTTTTTTAAAGATAAAGGTAAAAATGTTTTTTCACCTCCCCACCCCCTCTAAGCTTAACTTTTCATGAGAACTAATCTTATCTTAATTTGCTTATCCATATGTCTTTTTGGTAATATTTATCATTTTGATTAAATTTAAATCCTTCTCTTTCAGACCCTGGATGGCACTTGACTTCTCTTAAGATAATATTTGATATTTTCACAACATAGATTCAAAGAAGCTATACAATGTAATACATTTTCTAAATAGATTGATGATTTATGTTAGGAAATTTATGAATATTTTATATTTAGGGCTCGGCATCTTTCTAGGACAGCTTAAGCTGTGTCTTTTGGCAGTTTTGGCTGTGGCTGTTGAATGTTCATTAATCATCCAATTCAGCCTTATGATAAAGTAAAAGGATCTCTGTGTGTCTGTATGTACCGAAGGATCTCGCTAGCAACTGAACGCTGTACCGATATGGTTCTTCTTTACAAGGTAGCTACATATATGTCATGGGAAGGTTTATAGCTATTTTGGGGTAAGGTTCCTCTCAGGAGAAATCGCAAAAAAATGGCGACAAAAAGATTTTTTGGTAACAGCTAATCTTACATTTTACGTGCCCCTAGATGCCTCTAGGGGCGTAGCTGCTATTCATTTTGTATTTCAGTTAGATTTAAACATTCCATTTTTCTGCCTTGGGTTTTTTGTATTTATAAAAAGTATCCTAAGCTCGCTCTCAAACCATTATATATCAATTCAGATTTTCAATAGATATTATACACAAGGACAAGCATGTCCATAAATAGGAACAAACATGTCCATAAATTGCGCAGCATTATCAAGCTAACATTAGTTTAGATGAAAAAATGACAGAAATTTATATTTTTGTGTGGTTATGTATAGACAAATTTTAGGTTATTTTTTTACATGATCAATGTTTTTTTGATAACGTATAGGTGAATTTTTAAAAGATTTTTAAATGTTTGGCAGGTGGTATTGTGGTTATCTAATTAAATATTATTTTTCGTAAGAAATCACATAAAATAATAAGCAATCTATGAATCTAATTTTTTGTAATCCAAAAATGAACCAGTTCAAGAAGAAAATTTTGAAATTGCTTGAAAATAATGGCCAGGTTAGGTTAAGATTGGCTACTTGGGTAGTGTTTTTGCTACGCAGGTATGGGCCCCGCAGGGTTAGTGTTTCAATAAGAAATAGTCAATTTCTATAATTTGGAGAGAAAAAATATTAAATAATGTTATGTGATATAGTTTTTAAAAAAATGCTTTATAATTCCGTATTCAAAAAGTTTTCAAGACGACCTTCTTTCACACAAACTGGCTTAAAAATTATTTTTCCCCTTCGAATTCTAAAATGTGCTTTTTTTCATCCACATGTCTTTTAGTAATAGTAACGTGTATGTATTCAAGCCTATAACAGCCAGGAGCATAGCTACTCTCAAATTTTGTTAATAACTAAAAATAAACAGTAAGTCTTTCTTTATTAAAACTGAACTAATACATTTGGATTTAAGATATTTGATTTAAACATTTTGTCTCAATTATGATTATTAATTTATGTATGTAATTTTAGGATTTGAACTGTTTGAATACCTTGACCAATAAAGATGGGATATATCGGCAATTCTTCTGTTTGTTTATTATTTTTTTCAAAGCAAAACTTCTCTACAAGTAGCTACCAAAACAGTTAGTTTCCCGTAGAGGTTAGGAATAGGAGAGGAAAAACTACCCCTCCCTTATCTTCGATACATTTAAAAAATAAGGGATGGGGGTCAGTGTTCTATAATTTTCTAAAATTATTAATGCGAAGCAACATGCTAACCTACAGAGAAGCTATGCTGCTAATAAACATACACAATACAATTCGTAAAGTCATCATACAGTAAATAAATACAAACACTCAATATCAAAATTAGATATCAAAGGAAAGGAATTTTGATCTATTTTGTCAAGTGAATTTTGTGATCAACTTCTTTTAATTTAGGTATCTAAACACTGCTATTAATTCAATTTAAGAGTTTTCATTGAAAGGCCATGAAATCCAGATTGATCCAGAAAATTTTAAGAAAATTGTAAAGGGTGTGTTAATCAAATTTAGAAAACTATAAAAAAAGAAAAAAGTTCTCAGAAAAAAAACATTCATTTGAAAATTAGATTACCAGTAAATCTGTAATTAATTACTAGAAAAATCCCTGACTAAAGTACCATATTATGCTGATCATAAGTCAATTTAAAAATAAGTAAATGGATTTTTTGTTGTTTTAGGTATGTCCAATGATTATGTTTCACAAGTGTAGAATGGCAGCACGGACGGACAGAGAGGCATAGTGTATTATAGAGTAGCTTAGCTACTTTATCAAAATGAAAAAGATTTCATTCGTTTTTTTCTATTTCTATTTGTGTCTCTTAATTTGCTTTATTTTCTACTCGCGGCTACGCCCTTAGAGGCTTCTAGGGGCACTTGAGGAGGGGGGAAACCCAGTTTTAGATTTAAAAAGTAAAGTAAAAAAAATTGGATGGGTGGGTGTCGACCCCCCTCCTCTCTTTTTTTTAATTTTAGGTTTTTGAGGGGGGGTTAATTTTTTCTTGAGGTAATTTTTCTTAGGAATGTTGTGGTACCCTTCCCCAAAATAGTTATAAACCTTCCTAGGACCTATGAGAAGCTACCCTTTAAACGAGAACCATATCGTTTTAGTGGATATGGAGATCCTTCGGTACAGACAGACAAATAGACAGATCTTTTTACTTTATTATAAGAATTATTCTTTTCAATAAGTTGAACTACTATGGAACTTAATTATACTCCATCAAACCATTTTTATGTTTACTATTATACTCATTGTAAAGTAACAAGGATGACAACATCCATAAGTAGCGAAGCTAAACAAATCAAGGAAAAAACAAACGGACAAAGATAGATATAGAGCAGATGTTGAAAGAATAGAAAGATAGAAATTTTTTTAAAATTAAGGTTATGTCTTTTGAATCATGACCGACTGAAGGATTGACAAAACACTAAATAGAATAGATGCGCTAATGTAAAAGAAATATTTGCCAAAGATTTCAGCTGCCTATCTTTAAAAGTAACCGAGAAGATTACATTTCCCCCCATAGCGTTACGGACTGACTTAATTATAGAGTATCTTAGCTACTAAAAATTAAAAGCATAATTATATTTTTCCCAACACGTTACTTGATAGTATATAAATATATATTTGTGTAAACTTAACATGAAGAGTTCTTCTAAAATTACTTTTTACACAAGGGCTTAGCAGCTGCATTTGCAGTTGTAACAAACAGTCGAGTCGCATGAAAAAAAACCGCAGATTTTCGCCGTGACTGCGTCGTACTATTTTTGTATGATAGCCGAGCCGTTCAAAAAAGAGCGGTTGTCGAGGCCTTATTTGCCAGAGAAAGAGAGAAGGGACGACAGGCTGTGTATTACACTAGTTTTATAATAACGTTTTCTTATTCGTTGGCTCAGCAACTTTTAGGAATTTAGTGCATTTTGATTGGTTGCTTTATTGAGTTGGGTGTTTAAACGTTTCAACCACAAATTTTAATCTACAGAATGGGTATCATCATTGAGGATGTACATTGATTTATCGGCCATTTTCTTATATCCCTGCGTCCAAAAAAGCGGCTGTCGAGGCCTGATTTACAGTAAATATTGAATATAGCTTTTGGAAGGGTAATTATTGGCACCTAGTATATATAGAATAATTGTCGCTTTCACACATTGTAGCCTTTTGAGCAACCCCCCCCCCCCCCCCACACACACACACATACATAGGCGTCCAAGAGGGGGGGTAATGGGGCGATTACCCCCCACAAACGATTTAGCACCCCCAAATTTTTTCCATTTTACCCCCCCCATTCAAAATTTACCCCTACCCTGGGGGTGCCGTAGGCACCCCCAACCATTTGGGAGGGGGTATTTACCCCCCCAAACAATTTTAGGGGGGTAAATACCCCCCCCAAAATAAAAAATCTCTAATAAAAAAAAATTTTGCGCGCTTCGCGCGCATTTTTAATACTATATATTTAATAAAATTTAAATTACCCCCCCCAAAAATTTTACCCCGGGGGTAAATTTTGGGGGGGGTAAACTAAATTTACCCCTTCCAACTGATTTCATGGGGGGTAATTACCCCCCCCCAAGCAAATTTTACCCCCGGGGTAAAAATTTGGGGGGGGGGGGAAATTTGCGGCGCGCTTCGCGCGCCATTTTACCCCCCCCCTAAAAAATTTTTACCCCCCCCAAAATAAAAAGCTTGGACGCCCCTGCACACATACATGTTATTTTGAAATATATTGAAAAAAGGGGATAGTTTTTCGTTTGTTTGTTTATTGCTTTAATTCTGGGTGGATTAGGTTATATTGAGTGCTTGGTTACCCCACATGGTTAGGGCTCTCTGCATGGGTGAGGCATAGAGGCAAAATACTCAGAGAAGGGGGGGACATTCAGCTGTTTATTATACTAGCCCCCAAAGTTTTATTTTAACGTCTTCTTATTAATTGGCTTAACCACTTTGGGAATTCATTGAATTTTAATTGGTTGGTTCATTAAGTTGAGTGTCCTAAGGTGCAAGGGGTAACTTTTTGTATCATCATTGGGGATAAGCATCAATTTATCGGCCATTGTCTTATCCCCGAACTGCTTATTTTCAATTAATTTTCCTAAAGTGGGGGGGGGGGGGGTATTAATGCTTAACAGTTTCTTTGTGCGAAAGGACTGAATAATTATAAGGCTCACACATAATACAAACATATTACATGTAACTGTTTTTACTTTACTCTAAATTCAAAATGTCTAATCGTGACCCAAGTTGGAAAAGGTTAAGATGTTCGTTTGTTTTTGTACGGGGATCACAACTTTAATACCTGACAAAAACAGGGAGGTGCAAAATATATCTTTTCATTTAGTTTTTTGTTTTGTTAAACATACAAACTAAGCTATATTGTATTATTTTTGTATTATATCTTTCATATATGATGTATTTAAACTTTTTTTCTCGTATTTATTTGAATCCGGTGGATAGGAACCGTTTCTCATCCATACGAAAAAAACTATGTCTAGCATCGTATTATATCCAGCTTTCTACGAATACAAAAATGTACAATCATAAGATTAAAACCAGTTTTTTTAATCTCATAATTGTACATTCTATATCCGCGGAAAGCCGTTTATAATACGATGCGAGAAATAACTATTAACGCACTTTTTAATTGCAAAACTTTTCCGTCATTAGGATACGTCAGTCTATTAAAACGTCAGTTACGTCTTATCCTGTTATAAAAAGTAGTAAGATTTTTTGTCTGTAGCTTAAGATTTTGATAACGACTAAACCGATTGAGTCCTCAATCCAGGGAAGCTTCACATTGGTTCTGGAAGGGTTTTAGTTTATTTTATTTTAGATTTAAGTCTTGGTATGGTTTTAGGCTACTTTTCTGCCCTTCTAGTGCAGAGCCGAAAGTTTTTAGTTTACATATAAAATAAAAGACGTGTACGTTCATGTTAAATGTTAAGTGAATCATTTTATACGCTATTAAGTTGCAACCAAAAGAATGGTTTTTAAGCTTCTATTTTATGTATGTTGCTATCCTTGTGGGTTATTGTTGGAATACTTAAAAGTGATGATTATGTGTATATATATATTTATGTTTATTGTTTATTTCATGGCAATTTTTTTGTCTATGCAATTCAGGGATCTAAAGGGATAAGACAATGGCCGATAAATTGGTGTACATCCCTAATGATGATACATAAAATATCCCATCTGGCGGTTACAATTAGTGGATAAAGCGTTTGGACATTCAACTTATTAAACCAACTAATTGAAATTCAATAAATATCCCCAATGTTTTTAAGCCAATGAATAAGAAAACGTCATTATAAAACTTTGGGGACCAATGTAATTAACAGGCCAATGTCCCCTCCCTCCCTGATGTAATTGCTCAGCAACTCTAGAGATTAGGATGTGCGCAAATGCTAACTTCAGCCCCTAGAAATTTAAGGCTTACCTAAAAAATTTAATTTTTCAGACTTGATTATGGAAATCCTTTGCTTATAACATAGGGTCTAATTGTCAATTAAACTTTAATTTCTAAATATCCACATGTTTCAATATACATGTTATCTAATTATAGAGTTGCTTCTCTTGAAGTTACCTTTGGTTACACGATTCAACTGGAAGTTTAAAAGTTATCAGACGATTCGAACATATGCAAATCGACGATTACAAATATTTGCTAAGGATGTAATTGTAGGCTAAAATATTTTGGAAGCATAAATCCAGCAATATTTTTTAATCTGATTTAAATTTTACCATGAATCATTTACTAAGTATATTTGCGATTACTTTTATTTAATGAAATCTTCTAATTTTTAACATGTACAAAACGGCCTGCTGTATTGCATCAAGATCCATGTCAGATCTATATAGGAAATAAATGTCTATAAATGAGCTCAAGTCTTCCAAAGATTTTATGTTTAAAACTTATAGTGCTCCAATAATCCATAATAAAATCCCATTGGCCAGAACGATAAGACCCATTATTTTACTCTATTAAAAATAAATTCATTTTTTTCATTTCATGTTGCTATTTACATTATATTGAAGTATTTAATTTCTAATCATGAAAAAGAAAATTTAAATCTATAATATAATAAATTTAAGAAAACTCTGTTTTAAAAGAATTCGATTGTGGCGACACTTTGTGTGTTCAAATATTAAACTAAAATTGTAGGAATCATATTAACCCTTTGGTGATGGTATTGTAAAGAAAAAAATATAATTTAAAAAACCATTTTAAAATCATTTAGATTATTAAATATTTACTTTTTTTTAGATAGTAATGCCGGGTGAGGAAAGTAGATTTATTGAGAAATAGATATGCATATAGAAAACTAGCCAATAGGGAGATAGTTATATCGAGCAAACTCTAGTTTCTACATATCTAAGGCGTTTTGCTTGAGTAGCACATTATTAAAAGCGAAGCTTTTCAACATTGAGGGTTTGTCTGTCTGTGCGCTATTAACGGATAGCTTTGGCGATAAATTTTGGAATATTGGTAGCGCCCTGTTGTTTTTGAACTTAAAGCAATAAAGTAATTTCTAGAAAGCGTTGAAATTCTTTAATCATTGTTCTAGGTCCTATACGTCAATCCGTGACTTTTTGAGATTTTTATTGAGAATTTGTGATTTATTTTATGTCAGTACACCCATCTTATAAATTTGTCAGGATTAAATTTAACATGGTGAATCCTTTGACAATTAGGCGTAATGTTTAGTTTTAATGTTAATTTTTTAAGTCTTCTAAAGATGATGCTAATTAGCTTAGGTTTTGAAAATTTTAATAAAAATGTTTGTTTGTTTTTTCTTGGTTTTGTTTAAGATTTGTTTTTATGGAGGTTGTCATCCTTGTTAGCATGTATACGTATATGTACGTAGGATCCATACTTTATATTAAACTATTTGGGTTTATGATAATGCAGGGAACTCAAGGGATAAGACAATGGCCGATAAATCAATGTAAATCCCCAATTATATTACACAAAATTACCCCTTCAGTATATTAGAATTAGTGATTGAAACGTTTGAACATTCAACTTAATGATCCAACCAATGTAAATTCACTTAAGTCCCCAAAGTTGTTAAGCCAACGAATAAGAAATCGTTACTAATAAACTTTAGGGACTAGTGTAATAAACAGCCCCTTTGCCCGCCATCTCTCTCTGATGATAATGTCATTCTTGCCAAGTGTTTTCTCAACATTTACATTTCAAATTTTGGTACCCAATCTTAATCCGGGATGGTGTTAGCAGGGAGGAAGGGGACATTGGGCTGTTTATTACACTAGTCCCCAAAGTTGTATAACGTTTCCTATCTTTGGAGACTTTGATAGGTTGCTTCATTAATTTGAGTGTCCAAATATTTCAACCAATAATTGTAATCTACAAAAGGGGTAATTTTGTGTATCATTATACATTATAGGCTATATACAACAATTTATCGGCCCTATTCCTTTAGATCCCTGGATGTTGGGGCATTGGCAGTGGGGGGGGGGGGGGGAGGGGTCTGAAAGGGCGGAGAACGTCACGATTTTACAATTAAGAGCATTGAAGGTGCACTAGTAGAGGATAAAAAGTACAGGGATAGGTAGCAGCAAAATATTTTCTCGTATTCATTCGAATCCGGTGGATAGGAACCGGTTCTCATCCATACGAAAAAATATGTCTAGCATCGTATTATATCCAGCTTTCTACGAATATAAAAATGTACAATCATAAGATTCTATATCCGCGGAAAGCCGTTTATAATACGATGCGAGAAATAAATATTCCAGTATGACTTCAAAACCGATTATTAACAGCTGAATTAAAACTGGTTTCCAGCCATACTAAAAATCATGTATAGCATCGTATCAAAGACAATTTTCCACGAATATTAAAATAAAAATCATAAAATTAATACCAGTTTAGTTACAAAACAAGATTAGTGTTAATCATATGATTATTCATTTTAATATCCACAGAAAGCTGTCTTTAATACGATGCGATAAATAACTATTAATCTTTTGTTAAAAAAAGTTTTTAAAAATCTGACCTAAACTTTAAAACAGTATTAATTTTATATTAAGACAAATGGATTATTCATTTTGAAATTTAGGATGACTTATAACCCATTGACGTATCCTCATATTCATGCAAATAACAGAGGTGGATTCTTAAAAAAAAATTGCCCCACTAATCGCTTATAGTGGAGTAAAATTGTTTTCGTGAAAAATCCACCAAAATCACATTAAAAATCTACAAAAATTAAACAAAATCATAAAAGGGTTATTTACATAAGATTTTATTTAATTTTTGTAGATTTTTTATGTGATTTTGGAGGATTTTTTACGAAAACAATTTTGCCCCACTAAGCGATTAGTGGGTCAAATTTTTTTTAGGAATCCACCTCAGATTTTTATATTAAAAAAAAACAGATATTCTTTTTTTCTACAAAAATCTAAAAATTTTATATTGATATCTAATTTTCCTTACACATTGAAAATGAAAATTGTTTACAGGTAAAATAAGTGGAAAAAATGAATATACAATATTTATATGTAAGGTTTATCATCAAATTATCATCAAGTATTTTCTTTTCCAAAAATAAAACTAGAAATGGTATATTATGAAGTATTAATTTTTAATTTTTCAAAAGACTCGCTTATATAGCTTTTTAAAATTTGTCCTAAATATTTGTTTGAAGTCGTTTCTTCAGTTTAAAAGAAAATATACACAAAGCCAGGAATATAAATGGAAAAGACAATGACCGAAAATTCCAATTAGGAAACACAATAAGTGATTGATACGCTTGGACACTCAACTTAATGAATCAACCAATCAAAATCCATTAAATGTCCCCAAAGTTTGTAAGTTAACCATAGGCGTCCAAGGGGGGGGGGTAATGGGGCGATTACCCCCCCCCATTTTAAATTTACCCCTACCCTGGGGGTGCCGTAGGCACCCCCAACCATTATGGAGGGGGTATTTACCCCCCCAAACAATTTTGGGGGGGTAAATACCCCCCCAAAATAGAAAATCTCGAACAAAAAAAATTTTTGCGCGCTTCGCGCGCATTTTTAATACTAAATTTTTGATAAAATTTAAATTACCCCCCCCAAAAATTTGACCCCGGGGGTAAATTTTGGGGGGGGTAAACAAATTTTACCCCTGCCAACAGATTTCAGGGGGGGTAATTACCCCCCCCAAGCAAATTTTACCCCCGGGGTAAAAATTTTGGGGTAAAAATTTTAGGTTTATTGAAAATTACTATTAGCGGGTTTTGTCGTAATTCCACAGTAGCTTTTCTCATATTTCTAACTCTGGCGGAGGCTCTAAATCTGCAGGGCCTATTTCCTAACCCTGCGGGGCAATAAAAAAGCTACTGTTTAAATGCAACGAAACCCGCTACTTTAGGTTTCTTTCCATGATCCGAAATGTTTTTCTTCAAGTTTTCTATCCCCTCTGCTGAAAGCGCCAGGCTCTACGACGCCCACTTTTTTGCTTGAAATTGTACAAAGAATTAGAAATGGCAGCTAACAATGGATATAGAATATGCGTGGATATTATGACAGGGGAAAAATTGTCGTCATTTTAGGTTGCTAACATGAACATCGTTTATTTGTCTTTTTTCATCAAGTAGGAGGGGAGAGGTGGATTGGGGACATTATATTTTAAGCCAGCTACGAGTTTCACTTTATTAGAGTACATAAAAATATGGTGTAAGATCCAAGTAATGATATATCCATTCAGCCAACAGTGTTACTCTTATTTACTTCAACAAGGAAAACAAAATCTATTGCAGTATCAGAATATATAAATTTTGATTTACTTACTTTTTATATTTTGATAGTTATCTATCGCATCATAATAAAGCCAGCTTTCCGCGGATATGAGAATGAAAATTTATGAGATGAAATTTTTTTTTACTTTTATTTTATTATTAGTGGGAAATTGTCTATAATACGATGCTATACACGATTTTTTAGTATGGCTGAGAATCGGTTCTAATTCGACGGATATTAATCGGTTTCGAGGCAATACTCAAAAAATATTTACTGCAGTTACTTTTATTGCAAATGAAAACCAAAGTGTTCTAATAATTTTTATTTAAATCAAAATTTTAAAAAATGTATTCTAATGTATAAGTTACTAAGGGTTTTTTAATGTCCTTATATATCTTTCTAGCCACTGCACTGAACCGATTACATTTTAGGAAAGATTTACGTAGGTCTAGGAGCACTTTCATTAGTAAATAAAAAATCAATTTAAAAAACGAACGTATTTTCAAAATATTTTATAGAAGTGGTTAAAATTTAAAACAATTTTTCGGTCTCATTTCCCAATTTTATTTGATAACATTTATCCCAAAAAATCCTCTAAAATCTTTTAAGAATAAAGGCAAATAAAATGCGGTAAAGTGACGATTATGTTGATGTTAGTTGCTCTTAGGGCGTTATCCAAAATAAAGTTATTTTTGCTCAAAAGATTTAGATTTTATCTTATAGCGCTTAAAATAATTTGTTCTTGCTTTTTGAGCCAAGTTTTAACTTTAATTGGCACACGCGTTTTTGCTTCAATGTATTTTGTGGAGTGTAACATTATATACTTTTAGTTTTGTACATATGTTTACAAAATGTTAAAAATAGTCTTAAATTTTTATCTCCTTATTTTTCATTGTAAGGTTGCGTGATGAAAATATTTTTTGTTAGTAAATCGATTTTTGTCTTTATTAATGTGCCCTAGAATTATTAAAATAACTTAAATGATTTAGATTTTTTAAGGAAGCCTTAAATTGTCCTGAAGGATTAATACTCAACTGTAAGTCAGAAATAAATGCGATATTAAAACCCAATTCCATGGCTTTAAAAAATCTAATGCAGATTCACTGTTTAATTTTGTAGAGATAACTCTTAACAATAAAAATCTACTCTATAACAAACCTTGTCCATTCGTCAAAAACTAATGGCAGTAGCATTAGGATTTTGGAAAATTTATTTACTATACTTTTTTCGATAGGCTTCAAAATTTTCTTGTAGTGATTCGTATAAGCATTTAACTTACTATGTTTGTTAGAGTACTTAAAAATGACTAATTTTTAATTACAATGTGATCTACAAAAGAGAAATTTTTAAATCCTATTATATAAAGTAGTAAGCGTTTTTCGTCTGTCCCATAGGATCTCACTATCCGCTGAACCGATTTTGTTCTCCTTTACAGTGAAGCTTCTTATAGGTCCTGGGAAGGTTTTAAACTCTTTTTGGGGAGGGTGTCTTCACCTCCCTCCCCCCCCCCAAAAAAAAAAAAAGTTTTTCTCTTGAAACTCAAATTTAAAATGGGATGAGATCGACTTTTCCCCTCCTACCTTAAGTGCCCCCAGAGGCTTCTAGGGGGCGTAGCCGCTAGTCTAAATATAAAGTAAACCCAGAGAGATATTGGAAAAATGGAGCTGTATCAGTGTATTTTACACTAGTACCCAAAGATTTATAATAACATTTTCTTATTCGTTGGCTTAACAACTTTGAGGACTTTTATTAAATTTTGATTGGTTGATTTATTAAGTTGAATGTTTAAACGTTTCAACCTCAAATTGTAATCTATAGAAGGGTTAATTTTGCATATTATCATCGGGAATTTACATCAATTTATCGGCCATTGTCTTATCACTTTAGTTCACTTGTATCTATGGTCATATTTATGAGTACAGAACTCGTAAATAAAGAATTTTGAAACCCTCTACTGCGTACGCATATATGATAGATTAGAAGCAAGTGTCAACTTAACGTAAAAACGCATGAAAAGCGTAAATAATCGCTACCAACCCGGGGGACTCAGTCATAGGACAGTCCTATCATTTAAAGTAGTAAGGTTATTTTTTTCTGTTCGTTGACGACAAAATTGAGTCCCTAGAGGCTAGATGCTCATCCACATAAATCCTTATAATAAAGTAACAGGATGTGTGTTTGTCTAGTTGTCTGTCTGTGTGTCTGTACCGAAGGATCTCGTTATCCACTGAACCGATATGGTTCTCCTTTACAGGTTAGCTTCTCATAGGTCCTGGGAAGCAACTATTTTAGAAGAGGGTATGTCCACAGAGGAAAGTCACCTGCAGAAAAAATTCATCCTCCCCCCCATAAATAATAATCAATAGTTCTATGGCAAAATTCTCGTTTTAGTAACTAGCTATTCCTGATTTGTACTCCCTCCCTGCAATTAAAATTTGCAGGGAGGGAGGGAACATTTGTTTTTTTTTTCATTAGTCCCCGAAGTTTTATAATTTTCACTACCAGTACCAAACCATCATCCAGCACTCTGCACACACAAACTTACACATTGCACATTTCATTGTAGTTTTATTATGGAAGGAATCAACAATTTTACACCCGTCAAATCTTTTTAGGTTTTTTATAGAATTTGGTGCTGGAAGAATTATGTCAAAATCTTAGGCCCATAAGAAAAGAGAATTGTTAGAATTGTCCTATCGATTTCAAATTCTGGGTGATGATTCCTGTAGCAGGCAGGTACAATTTAGAAAGCGTAGCAACTCTATAATTATTTTCAGAAAGTCAAGTTAAAACTTTTTGTGTGGTATAATCATCTGATATTTGGAACGTTGATTCCTAGAACACCAAGGTACTACTTTTAAGGCTAAGTATCTCTATTTTAAAGTTCTAAATGTACTTAAGCAGACTTCTGTATTTACGTAATTTTGTTGCAAGTTCGATTACAATATCAATATTTAATTTATATTCATTGCTTTGCTTATATGGATGTTGTCATTCTTGTTAACTAATAAAATAGTTAAATTCTTTGCCTTATGTGTCCATTCACGCAGTTGTCGTCGGTGTGTGACTGTTCAACACCACTGTCCTGGCATTCTACTGACATTCCGGGTATAGTCCCTTTCGTAACATCGCAACATGGGGCGATTCTTCATATTTTTCACAGTAGCTTTTCTCCTGTTTCTAGCCCCTGCGGGGGGATCTAACCCTGTTGGGCAATAACCTAACCCAATATAACCTAACCTAACCTAAAATAACCATAAAAAAGCCATTTTAAAAATACGACGAATCGCCCCTTATGGGGCGATGTTACGAAAGGGACCTTCCCGACATTCCTAATATACTAACTGCTACTTTGGCATTTGTGTAATATTTATGCAAAAGGGGAATGCTTTGACAACTTGATTTATTGGAGAAAAAAATATCTGTTAAGGTTTCGTGATTTAGCAGCTTTTGGGGTGGTTTCCTATAGTAGCAACAATGTCTTTTTATTAGACTAAACATTATTTTAAATTATTGAGCTTGTTGGTTATACAACTGCTCTTGGTAAAAAGTCATTAAATCTTAATTGTGTATTTAAACTGTATTTAACCGATTTAAGTTTTATAAGGCAGACTTATAATAATATTAATAATAATACCTTATGAATGTTTTGATTATATAGTTCGTGTCTCTATTTGGTTTAGTTTTAGTTGAGCAAATAATAAATTAATCAATGTGGTCCGGGTTAGGTCTTTTACCAAGAATTAGGGAAAGCATAATCTATAATACAAAGTAGAACGATGTCTGTCTGTTTGTTTGTCTGTTTGTTTGTCTGTTTGTTTGTCTGTTTGTTTGTAGCGAAGGATCTCGCTAACCGCTGAACCGACCGGGTTCTCCTTAACAGGGTAGCTTCTCATAGTTCCCGGGAAGGTTTATAACTATTTCTTGGGGGGTGGGACAAAATGAAAAATACCCCCCCACCAAAAAAAAAAAATTCTTTTTAAAACTAAAATTAAAATAGTGGGGTCGACTACCCCCCCCCCCCAAAAGAAATTTAAAAAAAAATTTTCTTTTATATCTAAAATACGAAAAATTGGTTTGATCAAACCTCTTGGGGAAAAGCCCCTAGAGGCTAGGGGCGAAACCGCTAGTTGGAAATAAATTAACCTCCCCCCCTTAATGAATATTTATTAAATCAGGGATCTAAAGGGATAAGACACTGGCCAATAAATTGATGTACATTCCCAATGATGATACACAAAATTTCCCCTTCTATAGATTAGAATTAGTGGTTGTAACGATTGAACACTCAACTTAATGAACCAATAAATTAAGATTCAATAAAAGTCCCCAAAGTTGTGAAGCCAACGAATGAGAAAAAGTTATTATTAAACGTTGGGGACTAGTGTAATAAACAATGTCCCCGCCCTCTACGTTATTAAACTTTGGCTTAATTCTGTAGATTGAAAAAGGCAGTAAGATGAATTCAAAATAATTTTGTTTTTTTCCTAATCAAAAAGAAAACCTACAAAAATGAGATTACCGACTTCTACAGCAAAATTCAAAATATAAGAATTAATTTTTTTTTATTTAATTTGTAATATATCTGTATTTAATAAACTAAATCTTTAAGATTGTAAAATTAAGTATTAGATTACCGGAAAATTTGAGATTTAATTTAATTATTTTAATTACTTTTTTTTAGATTTAACATATGACGCTTTAATTTACATAACTGGCAAATTTCTTTTTTTATGCAAGTGAAGGACCAATATGACCCTCTCACATAAGTTAGAAATGCATGTGATTCACTTTAGATCCAAACTCAGAAACTTATTTCATTTATTTCATCTTAAAATGTATTTGAGTAGCTTCTTTTAGGTTAGGTTGACCTAAAGCAGGTTTTTAGGTGAGAGAGGGGGTGAGGTAGGTAAATAATCTATGTAAAAAGGCAATATAAAGTAAAAGAAAAGTTACTAATTTATTGAAAAGTGTAAATAAATGTAGGGGCCTCAATTACTATCCTAAGTAAAATCATGCGCACGAAGCTCTTTATAGTGCCTATAAATAAATGACGCCAAACAATACAAATGACCAATGATAGGCCAATCCACAGAATAAATTACCAATGGTAGGCCAGTATACATTTTAATTGACTAATGGTTGGCCAGTATAACGTCATTTTTAAAAGGCACTATAAAAAGCTTCCATGCGCACTCACGCACACCTGTTTAAATATCTATAGGGGACCGTAAGTGTTGACATTATATTAGAGTAAAACAATAATAGAGGCGGAAGGGGTTAAATAACTGGTCTGTATGACCCTACCGCGTGGTCTTTGAATATCAGCCAATATTAACACAACCAAGTCGCTAGAAAAAAAAACAGAAAAAAGTTTGCTAGCAGACGAAAAAGGTCCCCAAGACAGGGGCCAGGTAGTTGTCTGGGTTATACACCTATACTTAAATAGATTTGTTGACATTATGTTATGAATGAGAGGTAGAATTAAAGATAAGCTCACACATACAATTCCTAGGACGACACAGAAATAGCAACACAACACCAACAACCACTCTCACAATTTACACATTATTATTATTTTCACAGCTGGGAATACCAGTCGAATGCTTTGTACTTAAGCAGCTATTCTAAATCTAATGTTTTTCTTTTACAGATTTTAAAAAGCGAAGCTTTTCTATAATTAGTGTTGGTCCGTCCATCCGTTCATACCGGATAGCTAAATCGTTAAAATAAGCGTGTTAAACCTGGCCTATCGATTACAATCATGGCGATTCAAAATTAATCAGAGAGAATAAGAAATCACAGATCACTTGAAACGCCCCACTGTTAATACAGTTAGGGAGTTGAATCCATTTTTATAGAAGCAGAAACATAATCTATGATTATGGTTTGGACCCTCTAAAACTATAATCTACCCTTCCACTTTCCCCTCTCTTGGTGAAGATATCTTCAACGCCTATACGGTTTTTGAAATGTAAGATTCCACTTTTGCCTCTCTTGGTGAAGATATCTTCAACGCCGATACGATTTTTGAAATGTAAGATTCCACTTTCAATAGAGGCGAAACTGGAATCATGGTTTACATTTTTAATATCTATGTTTCTGTAATCTTCCATTACTTTTTTAACATCGACATAATAGAAATGTACCATACTAGTTTAAAATTATGTCAAATGTGAAAAAAAGCATAGATTTTATATATAATTTAAACATTGTTGTATATTCTTAATTAATTAAACAAAACATACAAAGAGCCTTTTATAAAAGATGTTTTGTTTATTTAAAAAATACTTTTAAAAGTGTATCAAATAAGTAATCAAAATTATTTTAAGAAAGTCGTTTATTAATTAATTCAATTGTATATATTTGTAATTTTTTTGTTCAATTTATTTCATCTTAATATTTCCCTAGTAATCTCTCACCGTGTAAATAAGCACTAAAAGGTTAATTACTTATCTAATTGTGCATTTTTGAGGTAAATTACTGAACAATTTGGTCTGATTTGTGAGTTAAAAGTGGATGGAGTAAATAAATGGACATTTATAGTAAAAGTTGCTTGTATCAGTTGAAGAGAAGAAAAAGAAGGAGGAGTAATAAGGGGGGGGGGAAGTTCTGACACATTTGCGTAAACCTGGTGTATAGGCTTTATCTTTGGACTGAGAGGATAGGTTATTAGGAATAAAATCAATCTTATATGATGAATTTCCCCCAGATTTAAGATTTTTTGGATAGGCCTCCAGGTTCCGGAGCTTCAGGCCTCCAGGTGGTCTCTGTACAGATAAAAACTTAAAAATAAGATTTTTTTTTGAAGAATTAAAGGTTAACTTATAAAACAAAATATGCTTCTTTTTGATTGTTATTCACATATTTGAAGAAAAAACATTCATATTTTGTCTCATAAGCTGACTTCTAACTCTTAAAATTTTTTTTTTTTCATTTTTACCTGTAGAGAGACCACCTTGAGGCCTGGAGATCTGGAACCTGGAGGCCTATCCAAAAATCTTAAATCTAGGGGAAATACATCATATAAGAATGATTTTATCCCTAATAACCTATCCTCTCAGTCCAAAGAAAAAGACTATACACCAGGTTTACGCAAATGTGTCAGAACTTCCCCCTCCCCTTAATCCCTTCCTTCCTGTAAGCAGTTTATGACAAAAATTGAAGATTTGGCCAATATAATCCAAATAAGCAAAAATTTTCATCGATTGCTTAAAAGAAATTTAACATAAAAAGGCATGATTTGGTATATAAGCCAAATAAGCAATAATTCTCATTGATTGTTTATAAGTAATTTATCAAAAAATAGTATGATTTTGTATATATATAAGTCAAATAATTTTCATTGATTACTTAGTAGGGGTGTCATGCTTAGTGGTAGCACACTGAGCTACAGTGGTGAGAGTTCAAGTTCAATTCTCTGTAGGTTGACTCTAATTTCTCATTCGCAACATTAATCATGCATCATCCCCTGGTTGTGTAAGAAGGGGATTATTGAGTAAGTTTGGATACCTAATAATCAGTACTACCCTTAACCCAAGCTCCTCTTTGGAGAGCGTTATTCATTACCGTGAATGGTTGAAAAATTCCTTTGCTGTATTACTGGAATGATTCATAAATAACAAAAAATAAACAAAGGTCACTTTAATTGTGCATTTATTTCAAACCAATGAAAATTCAAACTGAAGTACAAAATAGAATCCAGAAATTTTGCCTGTCTATTTTGGCTTTCATTGTAGGTGGATTCTAAAGGATTCTTTAAAACTGTAAAAATAGATTTAAATATATTTCAAATAGCTTAATAAATTAGATTCAAAAGCCTTATAGATTTAATTAACTTTGGGATAATGGTAAAGGACGATAAAATATTAATTACCCTTGCAAAACTATTTCATTTTTATGTAAAAAGGTGTGATAACCAATCTGCCATTGTCCTATCACTCTCAGATAAAGTTTAACTTTGGTTTATGTTATATTTTATAACACATACTTAAGACTTAAAACTTAATGTAATGAAAAGCTTTCACTTAAAGGGAGTCTGAACATAAAAATTTCTCATCTGATTATCAAATCGTAACATTTTTTAAGCACATTTCACTACATTGATCAACCAAAAACGTCCTATTAACAAAAATATCTAGAAATAATGCATTGATTTTATGGTATTTTGGGAGGGAAAAAGGAAAAAACAAGGAAAATCTGAACGTTTTTGTTTCTTAAAATGTTTGTAGGGGTATTTAACTTGTCATATAACAATTTAAACAATTTAGTTACTGTTAAGGAATTTATTTTGAAATATAAAATTGCCAATTTGTTTTTTGATAACGTAGTAATTAGGTAATAAAGATCTATCTTAACCTATTAGTGCCGAGCGCCACTTTTATGAGCCGATCGAGCTGAAAATCTCAGGGAAGCTTTATAATGGTCAAAACAAAATTCCAATTATTTTGTTTTGCTCTAGTGGCGTGCACAGGAAAGTTGCAAAAAAAAATGGGTTTGGCATGGCCATAAATGCCTAACGGGCATTGAGACCCGTTTTGAGCGGTTTCTGCTGGCATTAAAACCCGTTTTTTTCTAAATACCCGGTTATTTCGACAAAGAAATGAAAAATGTAACTTTTGAACGCCCAAAGTGAGATGAACACTTTTTAGAACTTTGATACCATTCGTAATTGAAAACTACATAACCTCATGTAATCTATAGAGCTACAAGTAATATACGAAGCAATTTATATCACATTTAGTGTTTTGGCTATAGGTACCACCCTTTTCGGTTAAAAAAGCCCGTTTGTCGAAGTTTTAATACACACACACTACAAAAAAAGAACATATAAAAATTGGGTGATAAATATCAGAAAAAGAGCATAAAAATATTGGAGGACACATATAGAGATTACTAGGGTATACTTATTAGGGTGGCTCAAGAATAATAAATCATAAACAAATATTTAATGGTTGAAAAGTTAAAACCGGGTAATAAACCTAAGCTGAGCCGGGTTTTAAAACTGCTGGGTATTTATGGCCATGCCGAACCGGGTCATAATAGGGCGTAAAAAAACAATTAAAAAATCATATAAAAAATAGTAATTTGAATAAAACGATTTCACAAATAGATGTACTTGTTAATAAACTTTAGATTTCACAAAAAAATCAGCAACTTTACTATAAAAACAAAAAAGTTAGAAGGGGTATTTTGAATTCACCAAAATTTTCGTGGTTTTCAAATTTTGTTGAGCTATACCGGCAAACGGAAGTAAGCAAAACTGCCTGCTCCAGGGGGAAATGAAAACCAGGGTAGTAGAGGGGGGATTCATACTGAAAATGATGCAATTTGAAGACTGGAAACCGGTTATTTTTGTGATTTTCTGGAACTGGATGGAACCGGGTTTTAAAACCCAGTTCGTCACTAATGGGTTAGATTTGTATTATTGACAAAAAAATACCTAAAAGTCTACAAAGGGTTGAATCTCATAGGTTATTTAAAATAATGATATTCTTTTTTATTGTGTTGGACAATAAATAACCCACTTTGAAGAATTAGTTTACACTTTTATCAGACTGTTTATAAAGAAATATTGCACCTTTATTATTTACAAATTTGTAATTAAAGGTGGGCGAGAGATGGGCCATCTAAAGTTACTTGGATACTAATAAAATAACCTGTTTCTAGCTTTGTTATTGTATTTGGTTTTCAATAAAAAATATTACTTATTTTATCAATTTTTAAGTAACTATACATTGGTTTACATCAAGGATATTGTTAAAAGTCAGCTTAACCGTTAGGAAAAATAGATAACTATGTCAAAAAGTTTAGTTTTAGCTATAGGAGGAAAAAAAGACAATTAACTGCACATTTATATAGTCCGGAAATTTTCCCCCCAAACTAGGACATAGTTAAAATTTTCGGAAAAAGCCGTTTTTTAAAGAACGAGAGACAGTTTTGCCCTATATTTGAGATTATATTAATGAGATGATGTTAAGGTTTGATAATCTGATGAGAAATTTTCTCGTTCACAGTCCCTTTAAGCAAAGCTAACAAATAAAATTATGAAATATATCAGGGCTATAAAGAGATAAGACAATGGCCGATAAATTAATGCACATCCATAATGATGACGCTCTAAATAATTCCTTCTGTAGATAAAAATTAGTGGTTCCAACATTTATAAACACAATTTAATCAACCAATCAAAATTCAGTAAAAATCCCCAAAGCCAATGAATAAGAAATTGTTGTTGTAAAACTTTGTGTACTATTGTAATAAGCAGTCAGTTGTCTCCTCCCTCTCTGGATACGAATACTAACTAAAAAAGAATAAAATGCGATGGTACTCTGCAATTCACTTTTCTGCCTGTCCGTCATTCTGTCCATGATTTTTTATGATTTTCCAGTATGGCTACGAAACCAATTAATATCTGCTGGATCAGACCCGTCTAATCCAAACTTGAAACCATGTATTGTATTGTATTATAGACATTTTTCTACAAATAGTAAAGTTAGACTGGGCCTTCGCCCCTTCAGGACTAACAAAACTGGAAAAACAAATCTACTAATCTTGGCTGTATATTTTTGACATTGCCAGTTTTCATAAACCAATTAAGATTAAATAAAAGTAAACAAATTTATAAATCCAACAAATGTTTATAAAACTTTGGGTACTACTGAAATTAAAACCCTCCCTTATTATAGGCATTATTATTAAGACATAGTTATAGAAACCTGCAAACCATAAGAGTGATTTCTTTTAGACATACATATAGACTTCTACCAACCCTTTTTGTAGAAAACGTCGCTTAGAAGCAATAACATTTTGTATGTATCTTATCAATTTATATTGTATATAAAAAGCTTCGTCAAATGTTTTAAATGGACATTCAGGACTTTCTGATATCGATTACAGGGTGCTACTGTCCTTCTCATTCTGTTTTCTCATGTTATTATAGACAGAATTTATTTAATTTTTCGTCCATTTTTCCCTCCCTGTATACAACTTTTATTGTACCCAGGGAGGTAGGGAACATAGGACTGAAATTACCTTCCTAGCTAGTCCAAAACCTCTAGGTACTTTAATTCAAGTTTATCGCCACCAGGGATCTGAAAGGGTTTAAGACAATAGCTGATAAATGGATGTACATTCCCAAAAATACCTCTACTGTAATTTGCCATCAGTGGTTGAAACGTTTCAACACTATACTAAATTAACTAACCAATTAAAATTCAGTAAAAGTCCCCAAAGATGTTAAGCAAACAAAAATGAAAACATTATTGTAAAACTTTGGGAACTAGCATAGAGAGAGGTGGACAATGGACTGTTTATTACACTAGTCCCCAAAGTTTTACAATAACGTTTTCTTATTGGCTGGCTTAACAACTTTGGGGACTTTTATTGGATTTTGAATGGTTAGGTTATTAAGTACTAGCAGCTTCGCCCCTAGCCTCTAGGAGCTTTGCCCCATGAGGTAATTTTTAAAAAAAATTTTAAAAATACAAAATAAAAAAATAAAATTCTGGTGCTGCGCCCATAATTTATGAGCATCACCAGAATATTTTTTTTTGGGGGGGTTGGGGTTTCCCACCCCTCAAGAAAATAGCTGAAAACCACAACAGGACCAATAGGTATATACCCTGAAGAGTAGAATCTGATCGGTTCAGTTGTTACTGAGATCTTAAGGGACAGCCGGATGGACAGACAGATAGACAGAAAGACATCGTTCTACTTTGTATTATAGATATATAGTAGATCAAAATTCAGTAAAAGTCTCCAAAGTTGTTAAGCAAACGAATAAGAAAATTTATGTTTTGAGATTTCTAATATAAAATTTTCTTTAAGATAAACATTTTCTGAAAAAATTGTTCTAGCTTCAAAAATAAGGAAATTACATCCATTTAACATTTTAATTAACCTTAAAAAGAAAGTTGTTAAATGAAAGGGTGCAGTAAGCGAAAAATGACTTTGTCTCACTTATAGTCGGAAATTTATTATTTAACAGGGAACATGCACAATTTTTTTTGCCATCTAACTCTAATAGGAGCTGAGATGATATGTGGGGGGGGGGGGGGGGTGTTGAACTATTAAGGTCCGGAAATGGGCCTGATTGTTAAGTGTTAGCAACCTTTAATTTTAGGTCCTTTTTTTTCTTAAAAACTTCAAACTAATAAAAATATAAAAAAAACTAACTAATATGTACAATTTCTACTATGTCGATTTAAATATATGATATGTTATCTTGAATGTATCATTCCAGTTTTGTCTCTATTGAAAGTAGAATGATACATTACTATTATGTCGATATAAATAAGGAAATCAATGTTTATGAATACGCTGATATGTAAACATGAATGTATGATTCCAGTTTCGCCTCTATTGAAAGTGGAATCTTACATTTCAAAAATCGTATCGGTGTTGAAGATATCTTCACCAAGAGAGGGGAAAGTGGAAGGGTAGATTACAGTTTCAGAGGGTCCAAACCATAATCATAGATTATAGTTCTGCTTCTATAAAAATGGATTCAACTCCCTAACTGTAATATACATTCATATTTCTTTTACGTCAGAATAAGTAATTTGTTTTGTTTTTTTTTATCCACAGAAATGTAAAGGTATGCTTTTACATATTACACACACATATTCATATAACAAGGATGACAACATCCATAAAAGCAAATTTCTGAAACGGTAGGACAAACGGACATTAACACTTGCATAAGTATAAATAAAATTATAAGTAATTATAAGAAATTTTGTTGCAAATTTATTAGATACTGTTTAAGGACATACTTACTTTTTAGGACTTGATTATAGAGATGCTTCACTTAAAACATTGTACCTTTTGGTAATAGGAATCAGTATTCCAAAAACCAGATGAATAGGATAATTATGAAATACAAGTATGAGTTGTGAAAAAAAAGTAAAAATAAGCATGTTGTAAATGGACGTACGGACATTCATGTAACGATGATAGAGTTGATAATTCATACCTAACAACGTACAGGAATCACCATGAAATCGATAGTACAACTCTAACTTGTAACACATTTATATCGTTTTTAAATTTATGATTCTTAATTTTTTATTCATTACATTATTAATTATGATGAATCCATATATTTTGTATTCAACTACACGTAATGATTATAAATTTTTTAATGATTTTTTTTGCATAATAAATATAAATAATATACTATAAAAAAAAGCCCCCCCATACACAATACTTAAAATTAAATAATTTCACCTATTCTAAAATTATAGCTAAAACAGCTAGGTATTCAAATTAAAAGTTTGGAAAGAAATCGAAGTAGAGGGTTTCGTCGTATATTCAATAGTAGCATTTGATAGTTTCTTTTAGGTTATTTTATTGATTGCCCCGTAGTGTTAGAGCCCCTCGCAGGGGCTAGAAATATGAAAAAGGCTACTTTAAAAATACGACGTAACCCACCACTTCGTTATGTTCCCACGATCCAAAAATTTTAATGAAAAAAACTGTTTAATTTCAAAAGCAAATAATTCAATGCATGTATGAATAATAGTTATTTCTCGTATCGTATTATAAACGGCTTTCCGCGGATATAGAATGTACAATTATAAGATTAAAACTAGTTTTTTTAGCCCCGTGGTGCCGAAGGCACCGGCTAAAAAAACTAGTTTTAATCTTATGATTGTGCATTTCTATATTCGTAGAAAACTGGATATAATACGATGCTAGACATAGTTTTTTCGTATTCATGAGAACCGGTTCCTATCCACCGGATTCAAATGAATACGAGAAAATACATTACAAGTTATATAAAACAATTTATTTTCAGCTGGACTCGTATATTGAGATTCTAGATTTGTCTTGATTATAATTGTTGATAAGGATTTAAACACTCAATCATAAACCAGTACGAGTCCAGAAAATAGTTCTAAACACAGGGTTCGGTACCCGACTTAAAGTTGCCTTTAAATAAATGCTTAATAGGATAATTTTTGGTTTATAAAAGGTTTTAGGGATCTAAAGGGTTAAGAAAGTCAATAAATGATGTAAATTCCCAATGAAGATACACAAAATTATCCTATCTTTAGTGTAAAACTAGTGGTTGGAATGTTTGGACAGCCTTCAGCAGTTATTGTCAATGAACCACTAAATACGACACTCTATTAAATAACTTATTGTTATATGCTTTTGATGATTCTTTTCGGTGAATTGTTTTTTTTTTATAAATAATATGGTTGCATGCACAATATCTGTATTATTTTAATATGTTGGATACAACGACAAGCAAATTCATTGTTTGATTTTGTGCAGCACATAAAGTTTTTTTTTGTAAAAGTCTTGAAATTCTTTTTGACTGAAAAGTACAAAGAGATACTTTTAAAATCAAAACGTTATTTAACTTTTGGAATTTAAATCCAGGGAGAGAGGGGACATTGGGCCTTTTATTAAAACAGTCCCCAAAGTTTTATTGTAACGTTTTCTAAATCGTTGGCCAAACATCTTAAGTACTTTTGTTGAATTTTGATTGGTTGATTCATTATGTTTAGAGTCCAAACTAATTGTAATCTAAAAAAAGGGGTAATTTGTGTCTCATCATTGGAGATGTACATCAATTTATCACCCATCCATTTAGATCCCTGTCTTATTTATGAAACATTAATTTTTGTAACTCATAACAATCAGTTGCTATTTTTATACAGCCGAAGTTCAGTAAAAATGCGGCATTTTTAGCGGCCAAATGGCGGCCGTTGATCCTTTTCTGCCTCACAAATGAGCATAATCTGTCAAAACACAAATATAAATGTTTTGCGCCCAACTCGTATGGCAGGGTACCCCAAAAAAGAACCTGGATACCTTAAACTTTTTGCCCCGGCCACAAAACAAGCAAAAAGTCGAGGTGTTTTTGTTTCTATTATTAGGTCCCATCAGATATGTTTGTTCCTAGATTTAGATGAACATACATGGTATGCCTAGTTACAGGGCTAAAGCATTTGGCAAGCACACGAAAAAAAAAACGGTCTGAAAAAAATTATTAATTAGCATTTATGAACAATTTTTAGAACCGGTTCTAAGCCATACTGAAAAATCATGTATTGTATAGTCTTAAATCCAGTTTTCTACGAATATAAAAATGTGAAATCATAATATTAAAACAAGTTTCGTTAGCCCGAGTCTTCGGCATCTTGGGGCTAACGAAACTGGTTTTAATCTTATAATTCACATCCATCCAACCAAAATAGACCAAAAGCAACCTAGGTCAATTGTAAAATCTAATTGTTTCTAGGGTATTGATTTAAAATCCTATGAAATGTAGAGTCAAACTATCTGATACGCCGGTCCCTGTATCCCTGGCTGACCTGGTTGGTCGCAGGGAGGGGGGGGGGGGGCATTGGACTTTTGATTGCAATAGTACCCAAAGTTTTATAATAATGTTTTCTTATGTGTTGGTTTAACAACTTGGGGACCTTTATTGTATCTTAATTGGTTGGTTCATTACGTTGAGTGTCTAAACGTTTCAACCATGAATTGTAATCTACAGAAAATGTAATTTTGTATATTATAATTTGGGATGTACATCAATTTATTGGGCATTGTCTTATCCCTTTAGATCCCTGGGTTGGTCGACACTAGGACACATGCCCCTAATAATCAGGGAGAAGGGAGGTTCAACTCGAATTTTAAAAACCTTTCAAATATTTTTTTTAAAGTAAAAGCCGGGAGGGAGGGGACATTGAGTTGTTTATTACACCAGTCCCCAAAGTTTTATAATAACGTTTTTTTATTCGTTGGCTTAACAACTTTGGAAACTTTTATTGAATTTTGATCGGTTGGTTTATTAAATTGAGAGTTCAAACGTTTGAAGCACAAATTGTAATCTAAATGAAGGGTAGGTTTTAATCTTATAATTGTACATTCTATATCCGCGGAAAGCTGTTTATAATACGAAGCGAAAAATAACTATTCTAGAATAGCTAAATGCCAGGGATCTAAAGGAATAAGACAATGGCCGATAAACTGATGTACTTCCCCACTGATGATACATTAAATTACCCTTTCTGGAGATTAAATTAAGTGGTCGAAACCTTTGATTACTCAACTTAATGAAACAACCTTTCAAAATGCACTAAAGTCCCCAAAGTTGTTAAGAAAACGTTGTTATAAACTTTGGGGACTGGTATGATAAACAGTCTAATGTCCCCCCCTTTCTCTCTCTTGATAAATGCACTTGAATCGTTCTTGTTTGTAAATAAAAGTTAAATTCAAATTTACACACAAACAAACACAAATAAATTTTCATCAATATTCAGTTTAAATCCACACCACCTTAGCAAGGGTTTAACTTAAGAATAGCGCAATTTTTATCAATAACACGCAGTCGGATTAAGATCAATTTTCGTTTGTCTGCGAAGAAAAATTATATTATATTGTGCCGCATTAATGAGTTGTTAAATAAACAAGCATGACAACATCCATAAAAGCGAAGCTCAGTAGCGGTAAAAAAACGAACATTACTACTTGTAAAGTGTGAGAAATGAATACGCAAAATATTAATGCATATGTCTAAACAACCCCAAAATTGTAAGTATATTTGTTACAAAACTGTATAAATTAACGAAAAGAGCTAACTGTCCCGGAAGGACAGGCAGACCCTAATTATAGAAAAGCTTCGCTTTCAAAAAGTTAAACTTGTTGATTTATCTGCAATACCTGCTGTTAATCCTATATGGCAAAAGAAAAAGCTCTTTTAATTTTTATAAAATTAAATTTAAATTCCGAATAGACGCAGCAGATTTGAAGATTAACCTAGTTAGAACTGGGGAGGAGAAATTGGCAGTAAAGCCAATATTGCGAGTCTCAATCATTCCCTACATACATAACTCCAATCCTTAAAATATTTTGAATATGTTGAAAAGGTTTAACAATTTAATATTTATTGCTATGCAACAATTTATTTACACAACAATCAAAGATAGATAGTTGCTTAGAGAGAGGGGGACATTGGGCTGTTTATTACACTAGTCCCCAAAGTTTTATAATAAAGTTTTCTAATTGGTTGGCTCAACAACTTTGGGGACTTATATTGAATTTTGATTGGTTGGTTTAGTAAGTTAGGTTATTGTCCATGGATTAAATATCTAACTAGTTATTATTTAAGTATTGACTTTAGGTCAACACAGGGCTTTCATGCTGAGAAATTGTAATAGGTTAACAGAATATTTAAAGCAGCTAACAGCATACAAGCACATGTATTTATGATAATAAAGTCTTTTAATAGCTATTAATGAAATTTAAAGAATATTAAAGTAAATTAAACAGTGATGATTGCAAAACTTGTAGTTTTGTTTTTATAGTACGGCTTCGAAACCGATTAATATCCACCTGATTAGAACTCACGCCAGGCTGCAATAGAATCAAGATAAAAGTAAGTGCCGAGCTCTGGGACCTATGCATGGCTAAATTAGACATAAAACTATAATGATTCCAGAAAAAAAACAAAATATTTCAGCGGGATCTTTTTGAGAAAATTAGATTTGAAAATTTCAAGTTCAATTTTCACCCCCTAGGAGTTGCCGCATAATCATGACAAGAAAAGCAAAGATTATTTATTTAAAATTTTGAACAAGTTTGCTTTTATGAAGTTCTTCATAAAACCACTCCTGAAGGGAGTTAATTAATGGCCATTTTTATCAGTTGCTTTGCTAAGGCCACGGAAATTCAGCCTTAA